>NC_079189.1:406559591-406899591 GCF_029499605.1 Hyla sarda
TGACGTCCTCAACGTGACGTCACAGTCAGTGGCCCGGTGCACAGTGACAGCTCAGGACGCCGCCGGAGCCAGAAGTAGCGCAGACCCGGGGAACAGGTAATTATAAAACCGGTGAATATATATCCCAGAAGGAAAAATAAGGTGCTTAAAACATAACTTTTACTGTAATATGCATTTAAAATCCACCAATTAAACCAAATGGTGAATACCAAGTGAAAAAACTATAAATAAAGATCAAATATTAGTATAGTCCACCATGGACTGGTAGTTTCACTGACTCATGCTTGTGACAGTCCTACTTAGTCAAATCGCTTAGAGTGGTAATGATCCTCTCATCAAGACATACAAATCACTTATAAGCTTCAAAATAAGATATACACGGAATAATCCTTAGGCACACACATAATTTTGAATATACATCACTCAAACTGTAGGGGTCATGTAATATATTCCCATTCCCGACGCGTTTCTGCGGCTGTCTGTATAGTCACACTCCTGACACCCGCTTCCTCAGGGGAATAAAAGAGGGGTAATGCTCCTATGTTGAGGCAGAAACAACAATGGATATTGCTCTAGTTGCTTATGTGTAGCCACCATAGTACAGGTAATGAATCACAAGATAACATATAGTATATTGAGATCAATGGACCCCCTTTATTACTAACCTCTCCACATTAGCATCATGATGTCCATCCCTAGTGGGTAGTAGTTAGTCCCAATCAGTGTATATTAAAGAAAACAGAAATACAAAGATGGGGCAAACAGTGAGCAAGTACGTATATGCTTACCCTTATGTCAGTATATACGATCCACACAATAATCACAACGCTACTTACATGACCACCGGGGGCATCTGAAAACCAACGCTATCTACAATAAAAACATACGCCAAAGGCGGACTCAGTAATAGCTCCTAGAGAAACTGATAACTAGCTCCTGGTTAGAAATAACACAAATGTAACTCACGTTTAGAAGTCAAGGATGTAGCATATAGAGGCTGCAGAGGTCTCTGGTGGCGGCGGTGGTTGACCTCAGGACCCCAGGACAGGCAGGGGGAGAGAAGCGGGTAGCGGCAGCGGTCTCTGGCCCCGCAAAAGCCTCTGCAGTTCATTGATTTTAAAATGCACGGAATATCGGTATAAGTTATCAGTTATTGGTATCTGTATCGGCTCTAAAAAATCTATATCGATCGATCCCTAGTTTTTAATACATTGACCTACAGGATAAAGAGAACATCTCATTTTTACCATAAAATGCAGTGTAAAAACTGCCGAAATTTTTTTGTTGCATCACACGTTATGGTAAAATGAAAGTTGTAATTACAATGTCCAATTGGTCACACAAAAAAAACAAGTCCTCACGTTGGTTTGTAGATGTAAAAATAAGAGTTATGCCTCTTAAAAGGAGAGTCGAAAAATAAAAAAATGAAAATTGGCCGTGTCCTCAAGGCCAAAATGGGCTATATCCCAACGATTAATCGGTAAAATCGATTAAATTCGATAACGGGATTCGTTGTTGACGAATCCAGTTGTCTATTTGTTGTCCGTGGCCAGGAGGCTGCTACGGGCAGGTTGGTGGTCAAGCGTGAGTCCCAAAAATCCTGCAGCAGCCTCAGTGACAGTCTCCACCCTCCGGTCAGTGTTACCAGTTAGGAGGCTGCTGCTCCTCCTAACTGTCTCCTCCCCCGCCGCCATTTTACTGGTATTTCCCCCACTCAGCCCATGAGGATTAGTGACCCTTCATTTTCCGCCGCTGTCCTCCGCCACCTCCAGGGCCCCCATATGGTAGCTTGAGGCTCCAATACAGCACACACTCACTGTGCTGCGGCCCTGGTGGTTGGTGATCCTCCCAGGGCCTCCGTCCTTGTGTGTCCGCAGTCTGCTTTGCACTGCACTGATACACACATGGGGCGGTGTATGTGCAGAGCATTTGCACCCTAATATTTGTAGTACTAGAGACATGGGTCGGGTGCAATGCTCTGCAGTCTGCACATACCCCCATGTGTATAGGAGTGCTATATAAAAAGAGTAAAGTAAAAAAAAAAAAAAAAAATTAACTGCTCCTCTAATAAAAAATAGCTTGCTTTTAGGGATCGACCGATTATCGGTTTGGCCGATATCGGCCGGTAATCATGATTTTTGGGCATTATCAGTATCGGCAATTATCTTGCCGATATGCCGTTAATGCCCCGCCGCCCCGCCCTGGCCCCATTGCCTCCCCCATCCCCGTTTTATAATTACCTGTTCCCGGGGTCAACGCTACTTCTGGCTCTTGCTGCATCCTGTGTTACGCTGTGTGCAATGACGAGTGACGTGACGCGACGTCACCGTCAGTGCGCACAGTGACAGCTCAGGAGGACGCCACCGGAGCCAGATGTAGAGTGGACCCCGGGAACAGGTAATTATAAAACCGGGGATGGGGGAGGCAATGGGGCGGTGCGGTGGGGGGTGCGACGTGGCGGTCGCGTTGATAGGACTCAGGACCCCCGGAAAGGCAGGGGGAGAGTAGCGGGTGGCGGCGGCGGTCTATGGCACCGCAAAAGCCGTTGCAGTTCATTGATTTAAAGCGCCCGCTTTAAATCAATGATCTGCAGCGGTGTGGGGTTGGGGGGGGGGGGGGGGGGAATAGCCTATAACTTACAACGATATTCCAGTATAAGTTATCGGCTATCGGCCCTAACCTCCACAGATTATCAGTATCGGCCCTAAAAAAACGATATCGGTTGAGCCCTACTTGCTATACAAAAAAAAGTAAAAAAAATAAAAATAAATAAAAAAAATAAATAAAAAAAAATATATATAATTTTTATTTTTTTTACATATTTGATACTGCCGCATGGCTAACTGTCTGAACTAGAACTGTCTGCACTGAAATATCAGTGAATCATTAACATTTTGTTTTAATAGTTCAAACAGTTACCCATGCGGCAGTATCAAATTTACACTGGTTTCTGTACAGGATCATTAATAATGATCCTGTACGGCGACCGGTGTAAACGTAAAAAATAAAAATAAAAAGCTGCTGTTTGGTCACATCACATGCTAGAAAATTTTAACCTCTTAAGGACGCAGGGTTTTTCAGTTTTTGCATTTTCATTTTTTCCTCATCACCTTCTAAAAATCATAACACTTTACATTTTGCACCTAAAATTCCATATTATGGCTTATTTTTTGTGCCACCAATTCTACTTTGCAGTGACATTGGTTATTTTACCAAAATATCCACGGCGAAGTGGGAAAAAAATTAATTGTGCGACAAAATGTAAGAAAAAATGCCATTTTGTAAATTTTGGGGGGCTTCCGTTTCTACGCAGTGCATCGGTAAAAATGACACCTTCTCATTATTCTGTAGATCCATACGCTTAAAATAATACCCTACTTATATAGGTTTGATTTTGTATTCTAAAAAAAAAAATCATAACTACATGCAAGAAAATTTAAACGTTTAAAATTGTCATCTTCTGACCCCTATAACTTTTTTATTTTTCCGCGTACGGGCCGTTATGAGGGCTAATTTTTTGCACCATGATCTGAAGTTTTTATTGATACTATTTTTATATTGATCAGACTTTTTATTAGATAAGGTGTTAAATGATCTTAACTTTTTTTTTTTTACAGTGTTATAGCCACCCATAGTGGCTATTACACTGCACACGCTGATCTGCTTCACAGATCATTGCCCTGCATGGAAACGGCAAAGATCAGTGTTATCGGCTTGTTCAGTGTTCAATCGCCGATCGGACGGACAGAGGCAGGTGAGGGACCTCCGCTCGCGATTTAGCTGATCGTGACATCGCGATTTCACCGCGATGGTCCCGATCAGCCTGACTGAGCTGCCAGGAAGCTTTCACTTTCATTTTAGACACGGCGATCAACTTTTAACGCCACATCTAAAGGGTTAATACCGTGCGGCACAACGAACGGTGCCGCGTGCTATTAGTTCAGGGTCCCGGCTTTCATTAGCCGCCGTGACCCCACGTTATATACCAGGACCAGGGCGTACAGGTACGCCCTGCGTCCTTAAGAGATACTTTTCAAGTAGAATCAGCTGAACCACTTTTTTGGGAATTTTGAAATTTTTTCCAATTAATCGATAAAATCGGCAACTAATTGATTATTAAAATAATCGTTAGCTACAGCACTAATGTCCCTAGGGGGACCAAAAAATTTGTATAAATTAAAGTTTTTAAAAATATATAAAAAAAATAAATAAATCCCTCCCCTAATAAAAATTAACCCCCACTTTTTTTCCCATTTTCTTAAAGAACACTGTTCAAACAAAATTTACACACATTTGGTTTCGCTGCATGTGTAATTGTCCTTTATGTTTCTGATCCTGCAAGGTGAACGGCTTAAACGCCAAAAAATTCCAAACTCAAAAAATTGCTGACTTTTTTGGTTACATTACATCCCCCAAAACATGTACCTAATAATAAAAACTGATGATAAAGCCAGAACTACACAAAAGTGGTACCGTTAAAAACTACAACTCATGGTGTAAAAAACAAACCCTAACACAGCTCCGTAGTGGAAAAATTAAAAAGTTATAGGGGTGAAAACATAATGAGCAAAGTTTATTTTTAATTTTTTCAAGGTTTAAATTTTTTTTTAACCATAAAACGAAACAAATATTATTTACGTTTGGTATCATTGTAATCGTACCGATTCATAGAATAAAGATGGCATGTCAGATTTGCCGTATTTTGAACTCTAAAATAATTGCCATACAAAATTGTGCAATTCCATATTTTTTTCAATTTTTTCTGGCTTTGTAATACATTGTATTACAAGTGTATCAGTGGAAAATGCAACTCGCCACACAGAAAATAAGCCCTAATACAACTTTGTCAGTATAAAAAAAAAAAAAAAGTGATGGGTCTTGGAAGGTAAGGAGGGGGAAAAAAGTGAGCCAGAAACATTTTTTAGCTGGGTCATGAAAGGGTTCAAGGAGTTATCCAGTCTTAAAAAACACAAAAAAACGTATCCCCATATTCACAGGATACGGGATGTGTCAGGTTTTGCGGGATCCAACTGCTAGGACCCTACACAATCTCCTCCTGACAGTCTTTCCTCATGAATGTCATTTCCAATGAGTGTGTTGACCATGGCACAAAGCGGTTGCCAACATGCTCCCTCCATGCATCTCTATGGGATAACCGCAAGATATAGTCCAAATAGAAGCAGCACATCCAGTAGTTTGTCACAACAGCAATGGGTGCAGGCACACTAGAACCTCGGCTCTCCGGTTCACCACAATAGCAAGGATAAATGCAGCACACCAATATATGTGGAAAATCGTGTGATTTATTCCATGATGCAGCAGACAATGTTGCAGTGACGTCACGCCACTTGAAAATGGCGTGAGGTCACTCAAACGTTGTCTGCTGCATCATGGAATAAATCACATGATTTTCCACATACAGTGCATAGTGAAAGTATTCGGCCCCCTTGAACTTTTCTACCTTTTGCCACATTTCAGGCTTCAAACATAAAGATATAAAACTGTAATTTTTTGTGAAGAATCAACAAGTGGGACACAATCATGAAGTGGAACGAAATTTATTGGATATTTCCAACTTTTTTTAACAAATAAAAAACTGAAAAATTGGAGCGTGCAAAATTATTCAGCCCCTTTAAGTTATTACTTTGTAGCACCACCTTTTGCAGCGATTACAGCTGTAAGTTGCTTGGGGTATGTCTCTATCAGTTTTGCACATCGAGAGACTGAAATTTTTGCCCATTCCTCCTTGCAAAACAGCTTTAGCTCAGTGAGGTTGGATGGAGAGCGTTTGTGAACATCAGTTTTCAGTTCTTTCCACAGATTCTCGATTGGATTCAGGTCTGGACTTTGACTTGGCCATTCTAATACCTGGATATGTTTATTTGTGAACCATTACATTGTAGATTTTGCTTTATGTTTTGGATCATTGTCTTGTTGGAAGACAAATCTCCGTCCCAGTCTCAGATCTTTTGCAGACTCCATCAGGTTTTCTTCCAGAATGGTCCTGTATTTGGCTCCATCCACCTTCCCATCAATTTTAACAATCTTCCCTGTCCCTGCTGAAGAAAAGCAGGCCCAAAGCATGATGCTGCCACCACCATGTTTGACAGTGGGGATGGTGTGTTCAGGGTGATGAGCTGTGTTGCTTTTACGCCAAACATAACGTTTTGCATTGTTGCCAAAAAGTTCGATTTTGGTTTCATCTGACCAGAGTACCTTCTTCCACATGTTTGGTGTGTCTCCCAGGGGGCTTGTGACAAACTTTAAACAACACTTTTTATGGATATCTTTAACCCCTTAAGGACCAAGGACGTATGAGTACGTCCTTGGTCCCGCTCCCGTGATGTAACGCGGGGTCCCACGGTGACCCCGCATCATATCACGGCGGGCCCGGCATCATAGTGAAGCCGGGACCCGCCGCTAATAGTGCTTGGCGCTGATTGCGGTGCCACGCGCTATTAATCCTTTAGCCGCGCGCTCAAAGCTGAGCCACGCGGCTAAAAGTGAAAGTAAAAAGTGCTGTGGGAGATCAGCTACAAGTTAAACTACCATTCAATTTAACCCCTTAAGGACGCAACTCATTTTCACCTTAAGGATGCAGGCCTTTTTGCAAATCTGACCACTGTCACTGCGTGGCCCCGTGTCATAGCGCGTCGGGCCCGGCCTCTAACCACGTCCGGGACCCGTGGCTAATAGCGTGCGGCATTGATCACGATGCCGCGCGCTATTAACCCTTTAGACGCGGCGTTCAAAGTTGAACGCCGCGTCTAAAATGAAAGTGAAAGCATGCCGGTTAGCTCAGTGGGCTGTTCGGGATAGCCGCGGCAAAATCACGGCATCCCGAACAGCTTACAGGACAGCCGGAGGGTCCCTACCTGCCTCCTCGCTGTCCGATCGCCGAATGACTGCTCAGTGCCTGAGCTACAGGCATGAGCAGTCAAGCGGCAGAATCATCGATCACTGGTTTCCTATGAGAAACCAGTGATCAATGTAAAAGATCAGTGTGTGCAGTGTTATAGGTTCCTATGGGAGCTATAACACTGCAAAAAAAAAAGTGAAAAAAAAGTGAATAAAGATCATTTAACTCCTCCCCTATGAAAAGTTTGAATCGCCCCCCTTTTCCCATAAAAAAAAAAGTGTAAATAATAAACATATGGTATCGCCACGTGCGGAAATGTCCGAATTATAAAAATATATAATTAATTAAACCGCACGGTCAATGGGGTACGTGCAAAAGAATTCCAAAGTCCAAAATAGTGCACTTTTGGTCCCTTTTTATATCATGAAAAAATGAATAAAAACTAAGTCCTATCAATGCAAAAATGGTACCGTTAAATTCCGATCACGGCGCAAAAAATGAGCCCTCATACCGCCCCATACGTGGAAAAATAAAAAAGTTATAGGGGTCAGAAGATGACCATTTTAAACGTATTAATTTTCCTGCATGAAGTTATGATTTTTTTTCAGAAGTACGACAAAATCAAACCTATATAAGTAGGGTATCATTTTAATCGTATGGACCTACAGAATAAAGATAAGGTGTCATTTTTTTCGTTTCACCGTAGATTTTTGGGCAAAATGACGGACGTCATTACAAAGTAGAATTGGTGGCGCAAAAAATAAGCAATCATATGGATTTTTAGGTGCAAAATTGAAAGAGTTATGATTTTTTAAAGGCAAGGAGCAAAAACGGAAAAACATCCGGTCCTTAAGGTGTTAAAGGGGTTACTCCAGTGAAATACTTTTTTTTTAATCAACTGGTGCCAGAAAGTTAAACAGATTTGTAAATTACTTCTATTAAAAATCCTTCTATTAAAAATCTTAATCCTTCCTGTACTTACTAGCTGTTGAATACTACAGCGGAAATTCTTTTCTTTTTGAAACACAGAACTGTCTGCTGACATCACGAGCACAGTGCTCTCTGCTGACATCTCTGTCCATTTTAGGAACTGTCCAGAACAGCATATGTTTGCTATGGGGATTTCCTTTTACCCTGGACAGTTCCTAAAATGGACAGAGATGTCAGCAGAGAGCACTGTGCTCATGAGGTCAGCAGACAGCTCTGTGTTTCAAACGGAAAATAATTTCCACTGTAGTATTCAGCGAAGTACAGGAAGGATTAAGATTTTTTAATAGAAGTAATTTACAAATCTGTTTAACTTTCTGGCACCAGTTGATTAAAAAAAAAAAAAATTTTTTTCACCGGAGTACCCCTTTAAGAAAGGGCTTTCTTCTTACCACTCTTCCATAAAGGCCAGATTTGTGCAGTATACGACTGATTGTTGTCCTATGGACAGAGGCTCCCACCTCAGCTGTAGATCTCTGCAGTTCATCCAGAGTGATCATGGGCCTCTTGGCTGCATCTCTGATCAGTCTTCTCCTTGTATGAGCTGAAAGTTGAGGGACGGCCAGATCTTCGTAGATTTGCAGTGGTCTGATACTCCTTCCATTTCAATATTATCGCTTGCACAGTGCTCCTTGGGATGTTTAAAGCTTGGGAAATCTTTTTGTATCCAAATCCGACTTTAAACTTTTCCACAACAGTATCTTGGACCTGCCTGGTGTGTTCCTTGTCCTTCATGATGCTCTGTGCGCTTTAAATGGACCTCTGAGACTATACAGGTGCAGGTGCATTTATATGGAGACTTGATTACACAGGTGGATTCTATTTATCATTATTAGTCATTTAGGTCAACATTGGATCATTCAGAGATCCTCACTGAACTTCTGGAGAGAGTTTGCTGCACTGAAAGTAAAGGGGCTGAATAATTTTGCACGCCCAATCTTTCAGTTTTTTATTTAACAAAGTTTGAAATATCCAATACATTTCGTTCCACTTCATGATTGTGTCCCACTTGTTGTTGATTCTTTACAAAAAATTACAGTTTTATATCTTTGTTAGAAGCCTGAAATGTGGCAAAAGGTCAAAGTTCATGTGGGCCGAATACTTTCACTATGCACTGTATATTGGTGTGCTGCCTTTATCCTTGCTGTTATGGGAGAACCGGAGATGCACAAAATGGTTTTTATGACAGCAGACTTTGCTACTTTGGATTATTTAAATGCATGTATGACGTGTGTATATATATATATATATATATATATATATATATATATATATATATATATATATATTATTTTTTTATTTTTTTTTGTAAATATTAAAAAGAACGCTCCAAAAATTAATTCTATTGTGTTACACTTGGTGCAGGATCTGAAGAGGTGGCATATGACTTGTAACATCATCCAAATACAAAAGAAACAATGTAAACTGCCAACTTAGTGTGGGACATATGATTTTTAAAGGGTAATGTGTTCATATCAACTGGTGCATTAAAGTAAAAATCAGTGCCTTGATTTGTGCCTGGTTTCTGTTAACCCTTTTTCACTTGCAGACCCATATAAGGGCTTGTTTTTTGCACCATCAATTGTTCTTTGTAATGCCATCAATCATTTCATAACAAAATCTATGGCAAAAAAATAAATAAAATTAATTGCAGGATGAAATTGAAGAAAAAATTAATTTTCTGTCGGCTCCATTGGGGGACACAGGAACCGTGGGTATATCTTACTGCCACTAGGAGGCTGACCTTAGGTAACATAAAAAAGAAAGAAGTCTGCCCGGCCTCCTTTCTCTGAGCTAATCAGTTTTAGCTTGGTGTCAGTAGAAGGCAGAGTATGTAGAAGCTACAAAGAGTATGTGCCGTTAACCCCTTCTCGCAAACGGCCAGCACTAAGGCTTGTTGCAGCATGGGCATGATGCAAGGACACCTAACTGGTTGAAGACCTCTTCAGATGAGTATTGGCGGGTTAGGTGAGTATCTTTCCCTTCCCTCGCTCTCTTATCTTTACTGCCTGCGGACCACAGACTCGGTCGGATTCTTACTTTGTTTTGTCCGTCCTTACTGACTGACGGACGGACGGAACTTCGGGGACCGCTTCTCCTGTGGCCATATTATTCCATCTCTGCTGGGACGCAGGGGGCTATGAAATTGAGCCCGCGGCTCTGGCCTTGTCGGGCACGAACTTCGCCCCCTCTCCACTCATACAGTGTTCCCGCCCCAGCACTCCTGCCCCTAATTCTCCTCCCTATTATGCCCCTGTCAGCTTCCAGGGGTCATTGCCATAGCTGTGGACTTCAGCTTCTCCAGCTCCCTCTTCAGGATGCAGGAACCAGAGTGAGATTGCTACGATTTTTTTTTTCTTTGCTAACTTCTCTCTCACTAGTGCTATGTCTGACCCCAGACTGGATGTTCCCACCAGACAGGTGACTTCAGCCCTAGTCACTTACTATTCATGTGTGGGCTGCAAAGCTAAAATGCCTAGTGGCTCTGCTGAGGCAACCTGTCCTGCCTGTTCCTCTGTGCGACCCAGCCCTCCTGTGCTCTCTGCCCAGGATAATCCCTTGGAACAGGTGGGATCTACCTCCGCTCAAGAATGGGTGTCCCTCCTTTCCCAGTCCATCTGACTTGGCGAGGGTCTCACGGTCAGTGGTCACCGCTTTAGAGTGCTCCTCTTTGCGGTCCTCTCTCCAGTATGGCCGCTCACCATCTCCTGATCCCTCTTCCAGGCGTCCCCACAAACTCCCTATGGTCCTATCATTTTCCTCCTCCCTGGAGTCATGGACTCGGGACAGGTCTCCTTGCCGCCGGTCTCGTTGGTGAAGTCTCCGGCTTCACCACCGTTCCCAGGGTCGTTCACCCGGCGAACGTTATGGGTATTCACATTCTCGTTACAGATCCGCCACGCCTCAGTCCAAATCCTCCACTGCACGCGAAAATGAGTTATCTGACTCTCCCTCGGATTCAGAGGACCAGACTAATGTGTCTGACATTGCGGACAGTTTAGTGTTAACCATTAGAGACTCCTTCAATCTACAGTACCAAGGAACTTTGGATCCAGAGCCTGAAGTCTCCTTTCGCGGCTCCAGGCGCACTCCCAAGGTCTTCAGCCATCACGCTGAATTAGACTCCCTCTTGGACGTGGCTTGGAAGCACCCTGAAAAAATTGCTTCCAGGAGAACAAGAAATTGCAAGCCTTGTTTCCGTTCTTTCAGGAATTGATTCTGAAGTGGCCGACTCCACCTAAGGTAGACCCTCCGGTTTCCCGCCTAAGTCTACAACAATGCCTTTGGCTGACGCAGCTTCCTTCAAGGACCCAGCTGACAAGATTGCAAAATTCGCTTTTGAAGCAGCGGGTTCCGCTTTTCTCCCCGCTTTTGCTTCTACTTGGATATCTAAGGCTCTAACTGTCTGGGCCTCTCAGCTTCACCAGGGTGTTCTGTCTGGGGCCCTGCCGGAAGACTTAGCCATCCTAGCACTGCAAATCTCCCACGCTGGAGAGCATTTGTTTGGCTTCATTGAAATCCGCCTGCTGTGTGCTGCCTTTACCATGGGTAATCTGGTAATCCATCGTGCCATGTGTCTGAAAGCCTGGGACGCTGATGCAGCATCTAAGAGGTCCCTTACGGAGTTTCCCTTTTGCAGGTACCCTTATTTTCGGGAAACGCCTAGATGAGATCATCTCTGAGGCTACTGGAGGGCCACTCGTGTCGCTTTCCCACCAAAGCAGGTACCCTCAAGCCCCCCCTCTGCCTGAAGGGGTGCCCCACCCGAGTCCTCTTCTCGGGTGGGAAGTCGGTTATCCCTCTTTCGGGATACATGGCTGGCTCAAGTACAGCACTCTTGGGTTCGGTACGTTGTCTCGGACGGCTATCGCATAGAATTTGCTTCCTTTCCCCTGGATCATTTTTTCCGTTCCCGCTCCCATTGTTCCCAGTCTTTGGCGATGGCTTTCCAAGTCGCTCTTCACACACTCCTCGCTCACGGAGTGATCGTCCCGGATCCTCCCAAGGAGCGTTTTCAGGTTTTTACTCAAACCTTTTTGTGGTTCCAAAGAAAGGGGGCTCTGTCCACCCTATCCTGGACCTCAAGCTCCTCAACCATCACTTGCTCCTGAGGCATTTACGCATGGACCAGGGGGAGTACCTGTTCTCAGTGGACATTCAGGATGCGTATCTACACATTCCCCATTTTTCTTGCTCATCAGCCCTTCCTCCGTTTTGCCGGCGGACCATTTTCAATTTGTGGCTCTTCCCTTTTGCCTGGTCACGGCCCCCAGGGTGTTCACCAAGGGAATGGTGTCGGTGGTCGCCATCCTTCGTGCGCGAGGTGTCAGTGCTTCCTTTCCTGGATGATCTCCTTGTTAAGGCCCCGTCCAGGAGCCAGAATCAAGAGTGGCTCCCTCACAATCCACACCTTATCCAGTTTTGGCTGGGTGATCAATCGGGAGAAGTCAAATTTGCCTCCCTCCCAGTCCCTGGTGTTGTTGGGCCTCCGCTTCGATACTGCAGCTGCTGGGGTCCGACTTCCACCGGACAAGCATTTCACCCTGGCATCCACCTTTTAAGCCACCCAGCTCCAGTTTCCCTTCGCTTTTGCTTGGCGGTCGGATGGTGGCGGCCATGGAAGCGGTGCCCTTCGCCCAATTCCGGTGCTGGCCTCTTCAGCTGGCCATTCTGTTCAGGTGGAACAAGTTTCCACTTTTTCTGGATCGGAAGTTCCTCCTTCCCCCTCAGCG
Source organism: Hyla sarda (assembly GCF_029499605.1). Taxonomy (NCBI): domain Eukaryota; kingdom Metazoa; phylum Chordata; class Amphibia; order Anura; family Hylidae; genus Hyla; species Hyla sarda. Next base: position 406,572,171 of record NC_079189.1, read on the forward strand.
TTCGCCGATCTCTCCTGTGGTGGCTCCACTCTCCCTTCTCAGTCAGGGGCTGTCCTTTCTGCCCCTTCATTGGCAGATCATCATGACCAATGCGAGTCTCCTGGGCTTGGCGGGGGGGGGGGGGGGTTTAGTCCAGGGACGCTGGTCTTCCCAGGAAGCCCTTCTCTCCATCAATCTCCTTGAACTTCAGCCCATTTTTTCTATGTCTCCTTCATTGGGAGGCACTTCTTCAGGGCCACCCTGTTCGTGTCCAGTCGGACAATGCCACGGCTGGGGCATACATCAATGGTCAGGGAGGCACCTGCAGCTCTTTGGCGATGGCGGAAGTCTCCAGGATCATGCTCTGGCCCGATTCCCATCCATATCAGCAATTCACATCCCGCAGGTGGACTTCCTCCGCCGACCCAGGGGAATAGTCTCTCCATCCGGAGGTTTTCACAGAGATGTGCCATCATTAGGGGACCCCGGATTCTGGATCTCTTTGCGTTTCGTCACAACAGGCAAGTTCCTCGCTTCGTCACACAGTCCTGTGATCCTCTGGCCCGTGGACGCTCTGAAGTCCTGTGGATGCTCTGAAACCTTTGTCACCATTCGCCCATCCCTATCTATTTCCTCAGCTCCTCCTTCTTCCCAGGGTGGTATGGAAGCTCAAGGCGGAAGGTGTTCCAGCGATCCTTGTGGCCCGGATTGGCCCAGAAGGGTGTGGTACGCTGATGTAGTGCGTCTAGTCACAGACTTACCTCTACGTCTTTCTTTTCAACCCGACCTGTTGTCTCAGGGTCCTCTTTGCCACCCAAATTTACTGTTGCTGCATTTAACGGTATGGCTTTTGAAACCGTGGTTTTGAGGGCTCGGGGGTTTTCTACCCAGGTTATCCGGACCATGCTCAAGGCTCGCAAGCAGTCTTCCGCTAGGATTTATCACAGTACCTGGCGGGCCTATTTCAGGTGGTGAGAGTCTCAGTCTTTCTCCCCGCTTGTTTTTTTCCTTTCCGCACCTTCTTGCCTTCCTACAGGCTGATTTGGACCAGTGTCTGGTGCTCAGTTCCCTCAAGGGCCAGGTGTCTGCTCTTTCCATCCTCTTCCACAGATCCCTGACTTCCAACTTTCATGTCCACACTTTTCTGCAAGGAGTGCCTCATGTGACTCTGCCATACAGTTCCCGACCCCACCTTGGGATCTGAACCATGTCCTTGGCACCCTGCAGGGGGCTCCATTTGAACCCCTCCGGGACATATTGCTTTGTATTCTCTAATGGAAAGTGGCTTTTCTGATTGCGGTCACTTCCATTCGGAGGGTTTCCAAGTTGGGTGCGCTCTCCTGCTGGTCTCCCTTTCTGGTTCTGCATCAGGACAAGGTGGTCTTTTGATCGGTCCCTTACTTTTTGCCCAAGGTGGTCACTTCCTTCCATCTGAATGAGGATATCATTCTCCGTTCTTTTTGCCCAGCTCCGTCCCATCCTCGGGAACACTCGCTACATTGTCTTGATGTGGTCCATGCTATACGGATTTACCTTTCTATCACTTCCTCTTTCCGCCAGAGTGATTCCTTTTTTGTTCTTCCGGAAGGTTGTCGCAAGGGGCTCCCTGCTTCTCGGGCGACCATCTCTCGGTGGATCCGTTCTGCCATCTCAGAAGCGTATCTGTGTAAGGGGAAGGCCCCGTCCTTCTGGGTCACAGCTCATTCCACCAGTTCTGTTGGGGCCTCTTGGGTAACAGGGCTTCAGCCTTGCAAGTCTGTAAGGCGGCCACGTCGTCCTTGCACACATTTACGAAGTTCTATCAGGTGCACGCATTTGCATCTGCTGACGCCAGCTTGAGTCGCAAGTTGTTTAGATGTCTGTGCCTCAGTCCTCTGCCTAATTCTTCTGGTTGAGTTCTATCCCTCCCTGTGGACTGCTTTTGGGATGTCCTACGAGTCCTGTGTCCGCCAATGGAGCAGAACGAGAAAAATATATTTTTCTACTCCTCGTAAAATCTGTTTTTCGGTGGATCCATTGGGGGGACACAGCACCCACTTGCTGTGGTTGTCTGTCGGGGGTTTAGATGTTTGTTTTTTGTCTGTGGGACGCCTCGGACAACTTCTTTTTTTTTGTCGGCCCTCTCCTACTGCTTTGGGACTAAACCGATTAGCTTAGAGTCAGTAGGCGGGGAATACCCTTACAGGAGGGGCCAACCTCTTTTTATTTATTTTATTTTTTATGTTGCCTAGTGTCAGCCTCCTAGTGGCAGCAAGATATACCAACGGTTCCTGTGTCCCCCAATGGATCCCCCGAGAAACAGATTCTACTGTGAGTAGAAAAATCTATTTTTAATTTATTTTTCTAAATTTGGGGGCTTCCGTTTTTACAGTGCTCTTTTTGGTAAAAATTACACATTTTCTTTCTTCTGTAGGTCCGTACGATTACAATGATATATATGTTTTATTACTACTTTAACCCTTTTAAGGACGCAAAATTTTTCAGGGTTCTTTCCTTTTTTTTTTTTTTCCTTCTCACCTACAAAAAATCATAACTCTTTCAGTTTTACACCTACAGACGTATATGGAATACTTGTTAACAATTCTACTTTGTATTAAAATGATTACTTTCTCCACAAAATGCAATAAGTTATGGGGCTTCCACCGTATTTAACGGCATTCCCCATAACGGCATTTTTCGGTAAAAATTACCCCTTATCTTTATTCTCTAAGTCCATATGATTAAGATATTTGACTTAAATAGATTTAACTTTGTTTGACAAAAAATTGTATGTTTAAAATTGTCCTCTTCTGACCCCTATAACTTTTAGTTTTATATACAGGGCTATATGGGGGCACATTTTTTGCGCTGTGATCTGTAGTTTATTAGGGAAGGGGTTAAAGGAAAACTGTCAGATATTTTCTCCCGCACTATCCACACCCTACGTACCCGGATCCGCCTGGCCGTTCGCCCGCAATTGTAGTTTTATTCTATGTGTATATCTTGCTGTAACTGGCACGGGCGGGGCTTCTGCAGTTAACTGGCCCTGACATCAGTGCCGCTTATGAATAGTCATCCCCCCTCCCTCCAGCTCTCCCTCTCTTCGCCACTCCTAAGCCTGGGAAAGCTGTGTGTGATAGTCAGAAAGGGTACGCCCTTGGTCCTTAAAAGGTTAAGCCTCAGAGCTCCTTTCTTTTTTTTTTTTTTTTTTTTTTTAAACTTTCATTTTTTTTCAGCTTTCCAGTATGGTGTGTACGTTAGTGGAATAATTCTCACATCACTTTGTCTTTTAGGCTATGTTCAAACACTGTTTGAGACCCATTTTTACCCATTAAGGACACAGCCCGTTTGGGCTTTATGGACACAGCCTGCTTAATTTTTGCATTTTCACTTTTAAATCGACTCATTTATTTTCTTTTTAAGTTTTTGGACTGATTGCAAACCATCTGTTTGGGATGTAAATTTGCATAAAGTTATTTGCTGTAGCTACTGAAAACTGTTCAGAAAATGCAAAAAAAAAACTTTATGCAGAGAAACAGAAAAAAGTCTGAATGTTTTAAGACCGATTTTGCTTGTAAACTACTGTGCATGCCTCAAAATGGTATGACCAATTTGGGTGTACAGTGCTGAAGAATCTGTGTGTGCTATGTAAATATTATTACTAGTAGATTCAGAATTGTGAAGATAAATATATTAGTGCTGGACCGTATACCAGTTCAGTACCAAATACCTGTGTGTGTGTTTTTTTTTTTTTTTATGATATCAATTTTTCATATACCACAATACCAGTTAGTGTATACCCTGTTGGGCATGGAGGGCGTACCTGTACGCCCTCTGCCTGCTCCCTTCCTATAACCCAGGTCGGGCCCGGCACCTAGCAACGGCCGGGACCCGTGGCTAATAGTGCGTGGCACAGATCGCGGTGCTGCACACAATTAACCCTTTCGATGCAGCGTTCAAAGTTGATCGCCGTGTCTAAAGTGAAAGCTAATCAGTGCCGTTAGCTCAGTGGGCTGTTCGGGACCGCCGCGATTTCGCTGCGCCCCGAACAACTGGAGGACACGAGGAGGGCCCCCTACCTTCCTCCTGTGTGTCCGATCGCAGAAGGACTGCTCCATGCCTGAGATCCAGGCAGGAGCAGTCAATCGGCAGAATCATTGATCAATGTTATTCTATGGGATAACAATGATCAATGTAAAAGATCAGTCTGTGCAGTGTTATAGCCCCCTTTGAGGGCTAAAAAATTGCAAAAAAAAGTTAATAAAGATCATTTTAACCCTTCCCCTATGTCAGAATCACCCCCCTTTTCATAAAATGAAATAAAAACATTCCCATAAAAAAAAATACTGTTCAATACTGCGAAACCGCAATAATTTAGAAAAATACCGTGATATACATTTTTTGGTCATACCGCCCAGCACTAAAAGATGTAAACTCTTTTCCAGCACTGGGAAACACTCTGTGACCATCTCACCTGACCTTGGGATCTCCTTTCAAGTGGATTTGAGAAATATGGTGCAGAAGAATAAAAAGAGTGGCTACCAACGACCTATACGGCTTGCAGTAAAGGAGCAGGATCAATGTGAGTCTGTAAACAAGTTCTTTTTTTTATTTAACCTGCATGGTAAAAAAAATGAAATTTTTTTTTGCTGAAATGTGCTCGAAGCATGTGTTGTGATGAGAAATGCTATTGATTTTTCCCCAAATTTTGTCAGGTTCAGAAATTCATTGTGTTATGTATTACATTTCTGATAATTTACTCACATGATGGAACATAAGTCATGAATTTGAGGTTTAAATGGTCTAAACTAACAAAGTTTTCAAGCTGCTGGGTGTGTGTACATGATGAGTAACACTATTGAAAGGAGCCTGATAGTTTTGTAAGAAACTTAAATATTTGTACTATTGATTTATGCAATGTTAAGTCCATTTTATATTGTCGAATCAGTATGCAGTTTGGATTAAACAAATGTAATCACATACTATAATACACTCAACACAGTATATGCTAAATACTAGGGATCGACCGATATCGTTTTTTTAGGGCCGATACCGATAATCGGTGGAGGTTAGGGCCGATAGCCGATAACTTATACCGATATTCCGGTATAAGTTATCGGCTATTTATCCCCCCGCGACACCGCTGCAGATCATTGATTTAAAGCGGGCGCTTTAAATCAATGCACTGCAGTGGCTTTTGCGGTGCCATAGGCCGCCGCCGCCGCCACCCGCCCGCTTCTCTCCCCCCTACCTGTCAGGGTGGTCCGGGCCATCCTTCCTTCCTGTAGTGTCCGGCGGCATTCCGGGTGGAGGGTGAACCGGTCCGGGCTGTCCTTCTTCTCCGGGGGTCCTCTTCTCCACTCCGGGCAGGCTCCGGCCTAGTAACGCAGCATAGACGCCGCTGCGCAGTGATGCCCGTGCGCAGCGACGTACCTGATGTCATGGCGTAGTGGCGTCTATGCAGCATACTAGGCCGGAGCCTGCCCGGAGTGGAGAAGATGACCCCCGGAGAAGGACAGCCCGGACCGGTTCACCCTCCACCCGGAATGCCGCCGGACACTACAGGAAGGATGGATGGCCCGGACCACCCCCATTACGGGCAAGTTTAATTTTCTTTATTGACTTGGAGGGTGGGGGAAGGGCCCGACCGGTATAGCGGTATGGGCAAAAATCCATACCGGTATACCGCCCAGCACTACAGTGGGGGGTGCGACGGGGGGGGGGGGTTGGCGGTCGCGGTGCGGCGGGTCGGTCGCGGTGCGGGGGGTCGGTCGCGGTGCGGGGGGCATTATCGGCTTATCGGCAAGGTAATTGCCGATAGCGATAATGCCCAAAATCGTGATTATCGTCCGATAATATTGGCCATACCGATAATCGGTCGATCCCTACTAAATACACGCCTACAAAAAGTGCCTCAACATGCATTCAGTACAGATTCAATACATAAACCTTCAAAAGACTCTAAACACTTTGTAAAAATACATAGTCATGGCCGTAAATGTTGACACTCCTGAAATTTTTCAAGAAAATTAAGTATTTCTCACAGAAAAGGATTGCAGTAACACATGTTTTGCTATACACATGTTTATTCCCTTAGTGTGTCTTGGAACTAAACCAAAAAAGGGAGTAAAAAAGCTAATTGGACATAATGTCATACTAAACTCCAAAAATGGTCTGGACAAAATTATTAAAATTATTGGCACTCTTATCTTAATATTTGGTTGCACACCCTTAAATAACTGAAATCAGTTGCTTCCTATAACCATCAATAAGCTTCTTACACCTCTCAGCCAGAATGTTGGACCACTCTTCCTTTGCAAACTGCTCCAGGTCTCTTATTGGAAGGGCGCCTTTTCCCAACAGATCTCTCCACAGGTGTTTTATGGGATTTAGATCTGGACTCATTGCTGGCCACTTCAGAACTCTCCAGCGCTTTACCATCAATTTCTGGGTGCTTTTTGACCTATGTTTGGGGATACTGTCCTGCTGAAAGACCCAAGATCTCGGACGCAAACCCAGCTTTCTGACACTGGGCTGTACAGTGTGACCCAAAATCCGTTGGTAATCCTCAGATTTGATGATGCCTTGCACACATTCAAAGCATCCAGTGCCAGAGGCAGCAAAACAACCCCAAAACATAATTGAACCTCCACCATATTTCACTGTAGGTACTGTGTTCTTTTCTTTGTAGGCCTCATTCAGTTTTCGGTAAACAGTAGATTGATGCTTTACCAAAAAGCTCTGTCTTGGTCTCAACTGTCCACAGGAAGTTTTCCCAGAAGGATTTTGGCTTACTCAAGTTCATTTTGGCAAAATGTAGTCTTGCTTTTTTATGTCTGTGTCAGAAGTGGGGTCCTCCTGGGTCTCTTGCCATAGCGATTCATTTCATTTAAATGTCGACGGATAGTTCGCGTTGACACTGATGCTCCCTGAGCCTGCAGGACAGCTTGAATATCTTTGGAACTAGTTTGGGGCTGCTTATCCATCTTCCCTACTATCCTGTGTTCTCTTCTGTCCACGCCCAGGGAGATTAGCTACAGTGCCATGGGTTGCAAACTTCAAATTTAGATCTCTGGAAATGGACTTGTAACCTTGAGATTGTTGATGTCCAATTTGTTTTTTTTCCCCCTCCCTTCTTTGGTTTAGTTCCAATACACACAAAGGGAATAAACATGTGTATAGCAAAACATGTGTTAGTGCAATTTATCGGGGTATACCACGTACCGGCCTATAACATGCACCCTCATTTTACCAAGGATATTTGGGTAAAAAAAGTTTTTCTATCCAAATATCCTTGGTAAAATGAGGGTGCGTGTGTATACCCCGATACACTGTTTGTTACTCCGCAGAAGCCCCCAGGAAAGGCAGGGGGAGAGAGGCCATCGCTGCCCGATTCTCTCCCCCGGCCTTTCCTGGGGTCTAGAGCCCTGCTGCCACCGCTTCTCTCCCCCTGGCTATCAGCACCACTGCCCCTTCTCTCCCCCTGTCTATCGGTGTCGCTGCCCCATTGCCGGTGCCGACAGACAGGGGGAGAGAAGGGGCAGCGGCACCCATTGCCGGCGCCGCTGCCCCGTTGCCTCCCTCATCCCCGGTTGTATAATTACCTGTTGCCGGGGTCCGCGCTGCTTCAGGCCTCCGGTGTGGCGTCCCCTGCGTCGTTGCTATGCACTGCGAGACGCAATGACGAGTGATGCATAGCAGCAACGCAGGGGACGCACACCGGAGGCCTGAAGCAGCGCGAACCCGACACCAGCAACAGGTAATTATACAACGGGGATGGGAGAGGCAACGGGGCAGCCGCGCCGGCAATGGGTGCCTCTTCCCCTTCTCTCCCCCTGTCTGTCGGCACTGATAGACAGGGGGAGAGAAGGGGCAGTGGCGCCGATAGCAGGGGAGAGAAGCGTCGGCAGCAGGGACCCCAGGACAGGCAGGGGCAGAGAAGCCAGCAGCGGTGGCGGTCTCTGCACCTGAAAAAGCCGCTGCAGTTCATTGATTTAAAGCGCCCGCTTTAAATCATAGAACTGCAGCAGCTTATCGTCGATAAATACGGTAATTTACTTTCAGGGGTGCCAACATTTACGGCCATGACTGTATCTCAATAACATAGGAATGATAAAGAAAAAACACACAAATAGGGTACCAACTAACAGAGGAACAAATAGATAGCAGTCCAGTGGTATGGTCACATTACATGGGGTTGTTATTTAATGTAAGGAGTCATCTGTTATCAAATTTGATCTCTTAAAAAATGTTGATCTGTTAAAAAAAAAAAAATTATAAACATTTCGTTATGATAAAGATACATTTCGTTAAATAAAACATTTTCCATCACTACTGTATCTTTTTTTACATTTTTTTTTTAAATGGTACCCTATGAAATTTTATTAACTCCTTGGGGACGAAGGGCGTATGCATACGCCCTCGCGTCCCATCACTTAAGACCGAAGGAGGTATCCATACGCCCTCCGTATTCCCGATCACCGCAGCTCGCCGGGCGGTGATCGGACCAGGATGACTGCTTATATCAGCAGGCACCCCGTTGCAATGCCGGCGATCAGAGCAAATCGTAGGTCAATTCAGACTAACAATTTGCCGCGATTCGGGTCACTGATGACCCGATCGCCCGGAAAATAATCCTAAAGATTTGGTGCGAGGTGGCAGTGTTGCCACCCCCCTCCTATCTCCTGCCATTGATCAGTCAGGCTGACCACCAATGGCAGGGGGAGGGCTTAGAGTTAATTTCCCCCGCTCTGCCCACCGATTGAAGTCAGGGCAGAGCGGGGGGGGGGAACATGGGCGGCGAGGGGGGGGAACATGGCCCGGCTTACCCGGACCGGTGGCGGCGGCAGAGTCGGCACTCTGGAGCAGCGGCGACAGCAGAAGGAGCGGCGGCCGGAAAGTGCGGGGGAGAAGGCTGCAGTGAAGATCGTGGATAGTGATCTTCTCTGTGGCCTTCTAAAAGCTGCAAAACTACAACTCCCAGCATGCCCACACAGCCAAAGCTCCAGATGTTGCAAAACTACAACTTTCAGCATGCACTGACTGTCTGGGCATGCTGGGAGTTGTAGTTTTGCAACATCTGAAGTGGCAAGTGGTACAGTACAAACTGTAGCCCTCCAGATGTTGCATAAGTACAATTCCCAGCATGGCCAAACAGTCAGGAATGCTGGGCGTGTAGTTCTGCAATATCTGGCCCTTCATATGTTGCAGAACTACAACTCCCAGCATGCTTGGACAGTCTGGGCATGCTTGGAGTTGTATTTTTGCAACATCTGGAGGGCTTCAGTTTGGAGACCACTACTAAGCGGTCTCCAAACTGTTCTTCCCCAGTTGTTGCATAACTACAACTCCTAGCATGCGCAGACTGTCCAAGCATGCTGAGAGTTGTAGTTCTGCAACATATAAAGGGCCAGATATTGCAGAACTACTCGCCCAGCATCCCTGACTGTCTGGCCATGCTGGGAATTGTAGCTTTGCAACAGCTGTAGGCACACTGGTAGGGAAACACTGAGCTAGAGTCTGTTTCCTAACTCGGTGATTTCAACCCGTGTGCCCCCAGCTGTTGCAAAACTACAACTCCCAGAATACACTGACATCAAAGAAGCAAGACTGCACTCACCAATGGCAACGGAGCTTTATTGCGGCATACCAGGTACACAAACAGGTGGATGGAGGGAGGCGGGGAACGTACACCAGGACAGGCTGTTTCACTCCGGAAACGGCGCTTCTTCAAGCTGGTACACCTGGCAAAATTTTCAATTTTTTCATCAAATTTTTTGGCCGAAAAAACTCCATGCGGCAGAATTGGCGTTTTTCATAGCGATTTTCTCCAAAAAAAAAAAAAGTGGAAACTTAGACTCATGATTACACAGACAAGCTTCTTATACAATTATACATAGCAATTAACCAGAGGAAACCTGCATGCTACCTTAGCCCTTGGCCAATCTCCCAGAAACTCCTCAGCTACCGAAGCAACCGACCAATAGCAGATCGGGGGCGGGGGATTAAAGTTCGGTTTCCCCGCTCTGCCCACCCATGGTAGTCTGGGCAGAGCGGGGGAACCGTGATGTGAAAGGCGGTGGGGGGCCCCTTACGGGCGACTATCCTCCAGCTTACACGGCGATTCTGCTGCAGGAGGTGAGTAGTTGCCTAGCAACATCTGCAGGGCAACAGTTTGGAGACCACTATGCAGTGGTCTCTAAACTGTAGCCCTCCAGATGTTGCAAAACTACAACTCCCAGCATATCTAGACAGCTGTTTGCTGTTAGGGCATGCTGGGATTTGTAGTTTTGCAAGATTAACCCCTTAAGGACCAAGCCCATTTTCACCTTAAGGACCAGAGCGTTTTTTGCACATCTGACCACTGTCACTTTAAGCATTAATAACTCTGGGACGTTTTTACTTATGAATTTGATTCCGAGATTTTTTTTTCCGTGACATTCTACATTAACATTCCATTTTGAATTTTTCTAACTTTGAAACTTTCTGCTTGTAAGGAAAATAGACATTCCAAATTATATATTGATTCACAAATACAATATGTCTACTTTATATTTGCATCATAAAGTTGACATGTTTTTACTTTTGGAAGACATCAAAGGGCTTCAAAGTTCAGCAGTAATTTTCCAATTTTTCACATAATTTTCAAAATCGGAATTTTTCTGGGACCAGTTTAGTTTTGAAGTGGATTTGAAGGGCCTTCATATTAGAAATACCCCCTAAATGAGCCCATTATAAAAACTGCACCCCTCAAAGTATTCAAAATTACATTCAGTAAGTGTTTTAACCCTTTACATGTTTCACAGGAATAGCAGCAAAGTGAAGGAGAAAATTCTAAATCTGCATTTTTTTTTTACACTCGCATGTTCTTGTAGTTTTTGAATTTTTACAAGGGGTAAAAGGGGAGAAATCCCCCCAAAATTTGTAAACCAATTTCTCTTGGGTAAGGAAATACCTCATATGTGGATAGGAAGTGTTCGGCGGGCGCAGTAGAGGGCTCAGAAGGGAAGGTGTGACAATGAGATTTTGGAGAGTGAGTTTTTCTGAAATGGTTTTTGGGGTGCATGTCACATTTAGGAAGCCCCTATGGTGCCAGAACAGCAAAAAAAACACATGGCATTCTATTTTGGAAATTACACCCCTCAAGGAATGTAACAAGGGGTACAGTGAGCCTTAACACCCCACAGGTGTTTGACGACTTTTCATTAAAGTCAGATGTGTAAATAAAAAACATTTTTTTCCCACTGAAATGCAGTCGCCCCCCCCCCCCAAACTTACCATTTTTGCAATAGGAGTAAATGCCCCCAAAATTTGTAACCCCGTTTCTTTGAAGTATGAAAATACCCCATATGTGGATGTGAAGTGCTCTGCGGGCGACCTACAATGCTCAGAAGAGAAGGAGCGCCATTGGGCTTTTGGAGACAGAATTTGTTTGGAATGGAGGTCGGGGGGGTCCTGTGCGTTTACAAAGCCCCTCGTGCTACCAGAACAATGGACCCCCCCCCCACATGTGACCCTATTTCGGAAACTACACCCCTCATGGAATGTAATAAGGGGTGCAGTGGGCATTTACACCCCACTGGCCTTTTGATAGATCTTTGGAACAGTGGGCTGTGCAAATGAAAAATTACATTTATCATTTTTACGGAAGACAGTTCAAAAAATCTGTCAGACACCTGTGGGGTGTAAATGCTCACTTCACCCCTTAATACATTCTTAGAGGGGTGTAGTTTCCAAAATGGGGTCATGTGGGGGGGGGGGGGGTTCCATTGTTCTGGCACTTTGGGGGCTTTGTAAACACACATGGCCTTCAATTCCAGACACATTCTCTCTCCAAATGCCCAATGGCACTCCTATTCTGAGCCCTTTAGTTCGCCCGCAGAGCACTTTACATCCAGATATGGGGTATTTATTTACTAAGAAGATATGGGAATGAAGGAAGTAAACTCCAGCTCGGTTCAGGAACATGTGGCTTTATTCACATCAACGAGGCAACAGGTACAGGGAGGAAGTGACGCGTTTCAGCCAGGTGCTGGCCTTAGTCGTACAATGTTTACAGGTTCCAAGAACTCTTTTATATGGAACCGGGGGTGAGGGGAGACACCCAAAGCTAATTAGCCAAGAGTGGCTCCCGTTCACACCCGGATCCATTCACACAGAGAACATGAAGCACTTGTACAAAAATAACATCAATCGCATGATGTGAACAAATGGTTAAAAAGAAACAAATATATAATCTTAATTAACTATATGCTAATATAAAAAGAACAAGTGCAAATATAAGAAAGTGATGAATTAAAAATCAGTGTGATTGAACACTAGTAGCCCATGAGAAACATGGGCTTACCTAGCGCGCACCCACACAGCAATATAAGTAGTTCTCCAAAGCACTGTGTGAACAACGGCATGGTGACAAAAGGAAAAAATATTAGAATAATGAAAAATAAGACATAAAAACACAAATGTCGCCGTTCACACAAATGCATAGAAGGAATTGCAACACATAAAATTCTGAATAGCAGAAATTTATGCATAAATGTCATGACTGATCTCATATATTGCATAAATAAAGAACAAAATTCCTTAGGCAGGCGATGGTGGAAAATATGGTCTCATATAATGATATAATGAAAGTAATACCACAGAACAAAGCTAGAAAAAGAACATTATAGAAGAAAACCCCTATAGATGGACTAGTAACGTAAATAGAATAATACAACAGAGGGGAGAAAAGGTACAATGGACCATTAATAGTTAAGCACTTCGTCCAACCTTTTGTTGAGACCCCTAGGAACCCTAGTGTCTAGCCTGAGGATCCAATATATTTCTCTGTCTAAAAGTTTCTTTTTATGATCTCCTCCTCTCTTAGGACATGATACTCTTTCTATACCCTGCAGTTTGATACCAGACCAATTTCCAGGATGGCATTCAGCAACGTGTTTTGTTATCATAGAGGTATTTCTACTATCAAAATGCGGGGTATCAGAAAGATGTTTTCTGACCCGCTTTTTTAAGGTATTGGTCGTGTACCCCACGTACTGCACGCTACATGACTCACACGTGAACAAATATATCACATATTTATTTGGGGGTCGGATATGGCGGCCATACAGGGGTTTTCAGATTATCTTAATAATAATCCTTTGGGTTTGATTTTTACCATTCTGTTGAAATTCCTTTTTTAGATCTATACTTGACGGGGGACATTCAATCTCGTTCTATATTCACTAGGACGTATAGAAAAGACACAGCTGTAAATTCAATCCTCCATGCTAACTCGTGTCATCCTGCCCATGTGGTCAATAACATCCCTACGGGGGAGATGACACGGGCCAGGAGGAATTGCACGAGATTAGAACATTTTGAACATGAAGCCAACAATATTAAAGATCGATTAAGCCAGAGAGGATACCCCAGGTGGAATATAGACAGAGCCTATAATATAGCATTACACAAAAATAGGAAGCATATGATTTCCCCTATTGGAACTAAATCCTGCGCCTCTGTACATACCTCTAAACATAAGGTCGTCTTTTCCACGCCATACAGCATGCAATATGGGTCTATTTGTAAAATTATTAACAAATATATGCCCATAGTTCTTGCGGACCCTACGGTTGCGCCCGCCCTGGATGGAGGGTACAGTTGTGTGGCCCGCAGAGCACCTACTCTGGGACAGAAATTATCTCCTAGTTTGTATTCTAAAAAAACTCCCAACTAATCCGATCTGGCTTGAACATAAGGGAACCTACAAATGTGGCCATAGAGTTTGTAAGTGTTGTGAGGTTAGATCACCTTCTTCTACCTTCACGTCCTGCACTAATCATGACTCCTTTCCGATAAAATATTATATAAATTGTAATACAAAATATGTGGTATATTTGTTCACGTGTGAGTCATGTAGCGTGCAGTACGTGGGGTGCACGACCAATACCTTAAAAATGCGGGTCAGAAAACATCTTTCTGATACCCCGCATTTTGATAGTAGAAATACCTCTATGATAACAAAACACGTTGCTGAATGCCATCTGGAAATTGGTCTGGTATCAAACTGCAGGGTATAGAAAGAGTATCATGTCCTAAGAGAGGAGGAGATCATAAAAAGAAACTTTTTAGACAGAGAAATATATTGGATCCTCAGGCTAGACACTAGGGTTCCTAGGGGTCTCAACAAAAGGTTGGACGTAGTGCTTAACTATTAATGGTCCATTGTACCTTTTCTCCCCTCTGTTGTATTATTCTATTTACATTACTAGTCCATCTATAGGGGTTTTCTTCTATAATGTTCTTTTTCTAGCTTTGTTCTGTGGTATTTATTACTTTCATTATATCATTATATGAGACCATATTTTCCACCATCGCCTGCCTAAGGAATTTTGTTCTTTATTTATGCAATATATGAGATCAGTCATGACATTTATGCATACATTTCTGCTATTCAGAATTTTGTGTTGCAATTCCTTCTATGCATTTGTGTGAACGGCGACATTTGTGTTTTTATGTCTTATTTTTCATTATTCTAATATTTGATAATATATTTTTTTCCTTTTTATCACCATGCCGTTGTTCACACAGTGCTTTGGAGAACTACTTGTATTACTGTGTGGGTGCGCGCTAGGTAAGCCCGTGTTTCTCATGGGCTACTAGTGTTCAATCACACTGGTTTTTAATTTATCGCTTTCTTATATTTGCACTTGTTCTTTTTATATTAGCATATAGTTAATAAAGATTATATATATTTTTATTTTTAACTATTTGTTCACATCATGCGATTGATGTAATTTTTGTACAAGTGCTTCATGTTCTCTGTGTGAATGCATCCGGGTGTGAACGGGAACCACTCTTGGCTAATTAGCTTTGGGTGTCTCCCCTCACCCCCGGTTCCATATAAAAGAGTTCTTGGAATCTGTAATCATTGTACGACTAAGGCCAGCACCTGGCTGAAACGCGTCACTTCCTCCCTGTACCTGTTGCCTTGTTGATGTGAATAAAGCCACATGTTCCTGAACTGAGCTGGAGTTTACTAAATTTCTATTGTTCTGGGTGAGGTCCACACCTTCTCCTTGCTCGGGATCCAGACCAGGGATAGAGCCGGAATACCTCTATTTTCTCTTATAAGAAGAAATGGGGTTACAAATTTTGGGGGGCTTTTTTCCTATTACCCCTTGTGAAAATGAAAAATTTGGGATAACACCAGCATTTTAGTGAAAAAAAATAAAAAAAATTCATTTTCACGTCCAGTTTTAACGAAAATTTGTCAAACACCTGTAGGGTGTTAAGGCTCACTATACCCCTTGTTACATTCCGTGAGGCGTGTAGTTTCAAAAATGAGGTCACATGCGGGTGTGTATTTTTTTTTTTTTTTTTTTTTTTTTTTTTTGTGTTTATGTCAGAACCGCTGTAACGATCAGCCACCCCAGTGCAAATCACCTCAAATGTACATGGTGAGTTCTCACTCCTGAGCCTTGTTGTGCGCCCGTAGAGCATTTTACATCCACATATGGGGTATTTCCGTACTCAGGACAAATTGTGTTACAAATTTTGGGGGTCTTTTTTATATATTTTTTTTCTTTTACCTCTTGTAAAAATGAAAAGTATGGAACAATACCAGCATGTTAGTGTAAAAAATTAACATTTTTTAGAATAACATGCTGGAGTAGACCCCAATTTCACCTTTTTAAATGGGGTAAAAGGAGAAAAAGCCACCCAAAATTTGTTAGGCAACTTCTCCTGAGTACGGAAATACCCCAAATGTGGCCCTAAACTGTTGCCTTGAAATACGACAGGGCTCCGGAGTGAGAGAGCGCCATGCGCAATTTAGGCCTAAATAAGGGATTTGCATAGGGACGGACCCGGATGCAAGAATTACACTTGCCTCCGATACCAAAAATACCCTGTGACATTGTTTCTCAAACAGGGTGCCTCCAGCTGTTGCAGAACTTCCAGCATGCCTGGAAAGTCAATCACTGTCCGGCAATACTGGGAGTTGTCTTGGAGGCTGTGTAGGGGTATATGTAGTGTTATACCCTTTATTTTGTGTAAGTGTGGTGTTTTTAGGGTACGTTCCCACGGCTGTTTCCCGCTGGGATTTTGAGCTGTGGCAGAAAATTTGCTGCATCTCAAACTTGTAGCAAGAAACTCACTGTAGACCCCCACCCATGTGAGTGTACCCTTCTCAGCATGCAGTGACAACTGAAGGGCATGTTGGGAGTTGTAGTTTTGCAACATTTGGAGGGCCACAGTTTGGAGACCACTGTGCAGTGGTGTGCAAACTGTAGCCCTCCAGATGTTGTAAAACGTCAACTCCAAGCATGCCCAGACTGTCCAGGCATGCTGTGAGTTGTAGTTCTGCAACATCTGAAGGGCCAGAGTCTCCAAACTGTGGCCCTCCAGATGTTGCGAAACTACAACTCCCAGCATGCCCAGACAGCCTTTGACTGTCTGGGCTTGCTGGGAGTTGTAGTTTGGCAACTCCTGGAAGGCTGCAGTGAAGATCGCTTACCGCTGATCTTTACTGCTGCCTCCGCCGGGACATATGTATAATAACAGTGTTTATTGGGGGGGCATAGAGCGCTATATATCTAGCCCCCGCCAGCGCATTAATAAAAATATGACCCCGCCAGCCCATTTAGAAGTATATATCTAGCCCCAGCCAGTGCATACTGGGACCCTGCCAGTGCGTTTATAAGTATATATCTATACCCCCGCCAGCGCATACTGTGACCCCCCGCCAGCGCATCTGTCCTAATTTTCTATTGCAGCTATATGTGACAACCATACCTATCAGAACGTATTCAGCAGCGGCCCGGCCAGATGATCCTGACAGATATACTATTCATTCATAGCGCTGGCAGCTGTATATGTATATAGATGTGCTGGGGGGGGGGCAGACATATAGCGTTATCTGCCCCCCACAGCGCTTCTATATACATTTACAGCTGCCGGTGATATGAATGAATAGTATATATGTCAGGATCATCGGCCGATCGGCTGCTGGATGCGCTCCTGACATATATACTTGTCATATATAAGGCTGTACGAATGCGCTATATATGACAAGTATATATGTCAGGAGCACATCCAGCAGCCGCCCGGCTGATGATCCTGACAGATGTACTATTCATTCATATCGCGGCAGCTTCATATGTATATAGAAGCGCTGTGGGGGGCAGATAACGCTATATGTCTGCCCCCCCAGCACAGCTGCCGGCGCTATGAATGAATAGTATATCGGTCTGGATCATCTGGCCGGGCCGCTGCTGAATACGTTCTGATAGGTATGGTTGTCACATAAAGCTACAATAGAAAATTAGGACAAATGCACTGGCGGGGTCACAGTATGCGCTGGCGGGGGTATAGATATATACTTATAAATGCGCTGGCGGGGGCCCGATATATACTTATAAATGCGCTGGCGGGGTCACATTATGCGCTGGCGGGGGGTATAGATATATGCGCTGATAATGCAAGAAAAAGACAGACCAAAAAGGTGGGGGAGACTAATGGGTGTGTGATAACAAAAATCAATAATGTACCACTGTAACACCCTCCCTAAACGTATTAAACCCGTAAATGTGACTCAGAACTAAACATAACAAAAGGGAAGCAAAACAGCTCCAAAAAGAGTCACTTTGATGAAAGAGTAAAAACAAATTTTATTGGTATGCACTAAAATTAGATACACACAAAGAGGAAGACAATGCATCACAAAAAACGGCACCACCGGATATCCTGTAGGGTAGATGGTGGTATGGGGGTATTGCACATAAGTCCGTAATCGAGCAGTACATATAAATATATATATATATATATATATATATATATATATATATATATATATATATATATATGCACCATTATAAGTAAAAGTAACATATATATACAAACAGTATGAAACGTGTAACACTGCAAGTCAATAAGGTGCTATATATTACGGTGTATAGGCAATCTATACATCAGAATTGAAGTATATAATAGTGCAAATAATGCTAAGTGACTGCCATATCTGTTGTGGGTATCTTGCTAGCATTATTTGCACTATTATATACGTCAATTCTGATGTATAGATTGCCTATACACCATAATATATAGCACCTTATTGACTTGCAGTGTTGCACTTTTCATACTGTTTGTATATATATGTTACTTTTACTTATAATGGTGCTTATATATATATATATAATATGTGTACTGCTTGATTACGGACTTATGTGCAATACCCCCATACCACCATCTCCCCTGCAGGATATCCGGTGGTGCCGTTTTTTGTGATGCATTGTCTTCCTCTTTGTGTGTATCTAATTTTAGTGCATACCAATAAAATTTGTTTTTATTCTTTCATCAAAGTGACTCTTTTTGGAGCTGTTTTGCTTCCCTTTTGTTATAAATGCGCTGGTGGGGTCACATTATGCGCTGGCGGGGGTACAGATATATACTTATAAATGCGCTGGCGGGGGTCATATTTTTATTAATGCGCTGACGGGGGCTAGATATATAGCGCTCTATGCCCCCCCCCCCCCCCCCCAATAAACACTTTTATTATACATATGTCCCCTCACATTGTCCATTTTTAAAACCCCGGGGGATCCCTGATTGGCTCCTCAGTACCGGCCATTCAAGGATCCCCGCGGGGAGTTTAAAAATGAAAGTAAAAAATACATTGTGATCGCAGGGTTGAGGAGCATGCCGCCCGCTCCCCTGCTTAATAACTTCTGATCGCATCGGTTGTCAGAAGTGAGACCCGATGCGATCAATCCCTCAGCCCCTG
The DNA here is from genome assembly GCF_029499605.1 of Hyla sarda. NCBI lineage: Eukaryota > Metazoa > Chordata > Amphibia > Anura > Hylidae > Hyla > Hyla sarda. The sequence continues at coordinate 406,590,895 of NC_079189.1, forward strand.
TACTACAACCCCCATCATGGAACAGAGTCTTTTCCATGATGGGGGTAGTAGTACAAACACTAATGTAACCTCCCCAGCCAACGGCAGACTCCCGCAATGGGGAATTACTACTCCCAGCATGGAAACAAGTCTGTTCCAAGATGGGAGTAGTAGTAGTCCCTCAGCACTGCAGGAGTCTACTGATGTCACTTCTTCTGAGCATGCTCAGTAAAAATAATGTCCGTTATAACAACGGGCATTAACGGGTGTATTTTCTAACGTATGTCCTGCCATAGACTTCAATGTTAAAAATAAAATATGTTAATATACCCGTTTCTTGTGACGTGTGAAAAATGAGTGCATGTTGCGTTATTTCTCCCGTCACAACTAACGTACGTTAGTCATGACTGGCTATTATAACGTGTGACAAAGGCTAAACGAAGAAACCCATTGACTTGAACATGTTTAATGTTTAACATGTGTTAATAATGTTTAAAACGTACGTGTATTAACCAGGAGAACCTCATAGTGTGAAAGCAGCCTTACACATCCGACTTTAATGAAAAGTCGTCAAACACCTGTGGGGTGTTAAGGCTCACTGTACCGTTTTTTTTTCCCGGTGTGGGCGAGAGAGAGGCACTCTTATGCATGCGGTTTGGGATTCCACCTGTGGGTGCCCTTCTTGAGAGAGGTGATGCATTTCTTGTCTGATCATCTAGAACTCCCCTTTGTGCTTACACTGGAGGTCTGTTTGCTGGCTGTAATTAATGGTCTAATATTGGGCTCTTATAGGTGTATTTTAATCAGTTTTCTTCTGTTTTGTGCACACAAGGTTATTGTGATGGCCTGGAAGGATACATCCTCCCCCCCCTAATTTCCCCCTGGTTTGCTTTAGTGAATAAATATGTTCCTCTTTACCATGCTCTTTATGTAAGTCGTAAGTTCCCAAGAAACTTAACAAAGTGTGGGTACCTTGGTTGTTGCTGAATGTTTCTACAGATTCTCCGGTTCGGGGGTCCCCAGGTCTAGTATGGTTACTGGGTTGAACGGTGAGCTCCTAAGATGGGTTTTCGGGTGTGGGTGATTCGTTGTGTCTATGTCTGTTCTGTTTATTGGAGTTGGTGTTTTCCCCAGTGATCTACTAAACCTTACTATCTGATCTGGCATATATGGTCCTTGTAGTTGGATTCAGTTGTATGTTGTCCATGCTTCTTATATTCTATGGCTTATTGTACCCTTATTCTGTATGGGGGGGGCGAGGTGTTCCCACGGGGGATTGTTTGAATTTATTGTACGTTTTTTCTCTTTATAAACACAATAAAACATTTTTTTTAAAGGCTCACTGTACCCCTTGTTACATTCCTTGAGGGGTGTAGTTTTCAAAATGGTAGGCCATGTGGGTTTTATTATTTTTTTTTTGCCTCTTCTGGCACTATATGAACTTCCAAAATGCGACATGCCCCCCAAAAACCATTTCAGCAAAATTCACTTTCCAAAAGCCAAATATGACTCCTCCTCTTCTGGGCATTGTAGTTCACCTGCAGAGCATTTTATGTCCTAACATGGAGTATTTCCATACTCAGAAGAGATGGGCTACACATTTTGGGGGGGATTTCTATCCTTTTACCCCATGTAAAAATTCAAAAAATGGCTCTACAAGAACATGCGAGTGTAAAAAAAATAGATTTTGTATTTTCTCCTTTAATTGTGCTGCTAATCCTATGAAAAACCTAAAGAAGTTAATCTTGCTGAATATCATTTTGAATACTTAGAGGGGTGCAGTTTTTATAATGGGGTAATTTATGGGGTACTTCTAATATGAAGGCCCTTCAAATCCACTTCAAACTAAACTGGTCCCTGAAAAATTCCGATTTTCAAATTTTTGTGAAAAATTAGAAAATTGCTGCTGAACTTAGAAGCCCTGTAATGTCTTCCAAAAGTAAAAACACGTCAACTTTATGATGCAAACATAAAGTAGACATATTGGCCCTCATTTACTAACAGGATGCCTACTCTTTGTCGGGTTTTGCACCTAAATTCTGTTGCACGGACCATGCGACAGAATGTGCGACAAAAAAAAAACAGACAGAATCAGAATCACTCAGGGTGGGAAAAATAAACCCTACAAAATGGGCGTGGTTTTCGGGAAAAGGGGTGTGTTCCCTACATTTCATCCAAAATCACTTGTCTTTTCAAAAAATCATGTGAATTTTCTGGGAAGAAAACTACTTTTCACCAAGAAAGGATGCAACTAAATGAACAATGAAAATTTCACACTGTGAAGTAGAATATGTCACAAAAAAAACAATATCAGAATGAAAGGTAAAAGCATCCGAGAATTATTAATATATAAAGTGACAGCGGTCAGATTTGCAAAAAAGGGCTGAGTCCTTAAAGGATTAAAGAATAATAAACAACTTATAATAATAATTATTATTATTATTTTTTTTTTTATGACAGGTACTGTTTAAATATATCCCCATGTGACCATACCACTGGACCTCTACCTATATGTTCCTCTGTTAGTTGGTACTTCATTTATGTGTTTATCTTCTGTCAGTTATCTATGAATGGAAAATATATATATTTGTATTCTTATACAAACATTTGGTGGAGTATCTTTTTTATATATTTTTTTTATATACTAATTAGCTTATTTTTTATGGCTTGCTTGTTTTTTTCAGTTTTTGTATGGCAGTGGCTGTCAGATGATGAATCGTGGATCTCCTATGATGCTAAAACATCAATCTTTCTGGAAACGGCACTTCACACGGACAGCAAGATTGTGTCCCTTTCTCTTGGTGGCAAGCATTATACAATTGATCTCGGAGCCATGGTGCAAAAAAATACTCAAACGCAGTATGAAAGACAGATTCAGCGCTGCTTATCTGGTATGTCTGCTGAGTTGTTAAGTACATAATTCACCAACACTGAGAATTAAAGGGAATGTGTTGTCAGAAAATATAACGTTATTACATTCAACATAATTTTAAAGGTGCAGTAATGATGTAAAGAATTTAAATCAGTTTTCCCTCTAGCAAATAAGCTTTTACAATAAGCCAACACGTCCTGTCCTGTCCTGTACCGATCACTGCTCAGTTTTATTATCGTCACAGGCAAACATTACAGTAAAATATATATAGATAACACATTAGGTAATGGTTAAAGCTCCCCACCTCCCCTTCTCTCTACAGGTCACAGACCATGTCTTGAACACACTCCCATAGAAGTCAGCTCCAGACTACAGGTTACTATAATCCATATGCCATTCATGCTACCGACCCCAAAATCATGTGCAGAAAGTCGAATTTGATAAAATCTAGGTTTAGAAAGTAAACCCAGATTTTATTCCAGTAATTTGTTCTCCCGGCATCTTCTAGCAGACCTGAGAAGATCGCCGATAATACTGATCAGTGCTAATGATTGCTATAGATCAGTGTTTCTCGAGGGCGGTCCTCAAGACCCCGCAACAGATCATATTTTCAGGATTTCCTTAGTCTTTCACAGGTGATATAATTATGGCAGGGAATCGGGCATCACCACAATTATATCACCTGTGAAAAACTAAGGAAATCCTTAAAAAAACAGTGTTTTTATTTTTTTTTATTGGGGGGGGGCTTCTTGAGGACCATGCTTGAGAAACACTGCTACAGATAGTCCACTAAGGGGACCTAAAAAGTGTGTTTTAAAAATAAAAAAGTGAAAAAGCCCCTCCCCCCATAAAATGTAAATGGACCCTTTTCTAATTTCACCCCAAAAGCATACAAAAAAATAATTAATATATTTGGAACTTTTATTTATCAATATACGAGGCTGTATGAGGGCTCATTTCTTTGTGCTGTGGTCTGTAGTTTTTATTGATGCCATTTTAATTTTTTTATGGCTTTCTATCATTTTTTTTTTTTCCTATATGAAGTGACCAAAAATACACATCTCTAGTTTTGGGTATTTTTTACATTTAAGCCATTGGCCTTGTGGTTTAATTAATATATATTGTAATAGTGCTGACATTTATGCATGCGGTGATACCACAGATGTTTTATATTGATTGTTGTTTACATAATTTTATTTAAAAAAGGGCAAAGGGGGTTGATTTAATCTTTTATTAGGGAAGGGGTTAACAGTTATTAACTATTTTTGGACACCTTTTTCTCTACTTTTTTTAGTCCCCATGGGAGACTATTACATGTAATGGTCTGATTGCAATAGAACAGCATTGATCAGTGTTATTAGTTATTAGAGAGTAGGCAATTAAGGGTCCTCCCGCCACCTTGTCAGCAATTTTATTTCAGGTGTCCCGATCACTATCCCTGAGCCACCGGCAACCAATTTTTCAGGACTTTTGTACCCTGTAATCAACTTTGATCGCAATACCTGGCTTATAGTTCGGCGTTAACGCTTCCTAGTTCGTAAGGAGGCGCAGGTTATAATTTACACCCTGAATCCTTAAGGTGTTGGTCTAACGAGTGTGACACATTTAAAATCATTTTCTGCACTATCACAGTTGTAATGAAGGACATCCAGTCCTGGTAAGAAACCTTATTTTACCCTGTAATAACATGTTGCCACCAGTTGTATAGAGTAAAACCCATTTCAAATATGAGAATTCATGATGAAGCCTCTAATGCCAATGAGGGAGATTTATCAAAACCTGTTCAGAGGAAAAGTTTCTGAGTTGCCCATAGCAACCAGATTGCTTCTTTAATTTGTCAGAGCCCTTGTCAAAAATGAAAGTAGCGATCTGATTGGTTGCTATGGGCAACTCAGCAACTTTTTCTCTGGACAGGTTTTCATAAATCTCCCCCAATATGATTTGAGCTTTAACTGTCAACAGAACATTCTTCCTAAGGTATTTTATTACGGAAATGAAGGAAAGCTTAGACTCAAATTAACAATTGAGTGATATACATATTTGTAAGATTGAACAGCAACTTATCTGATGTTTATTTTATCTGTAATAAATGAAATGTTTCTGCAGTTGCTTTAGATGCCTCAGCTGATGATGATGATGATGACAGTATTAGTAATGGACCGTCTGCTGCAAAACGACTCAGAGGGAACATGAGTATTGAAAGTGGAGACAGTGAATCAGAGGACAGCAAAGGTGATAATTTAACTGATGTCTTATGCTTTCATCATCTACACAGCAATGTGTTTTTTAAATGCTTTTAATGCACATTTTCCCTTGTTTTAATTTTATTTATTTTTTGTTAAATGCAGAGCACATTAGAACCATTGTCTTAAAGGGTAAGGCCCCCGTGGATGCAGAATGCTCCAGCAAGCTTGGAAAGGTATGCTGTGTGATCTTAATATTTTTGCCATTTAACGCTAACCTATACTCGGGCACTTGGGAGTTGGACACTTTTCATGCATTTTACAGAAAGTAATGAATTTATGAATACCTACCTTAGTGTTCTAGTTCATGTCATGTCACTCTACCTCCTTCATAGCCTAGAAAGCATGCACTGTGGAGGGGACAGTATGACGTAGTATAGTCACATGCTTCTCCATAGGCAACCATGTTATGGTTTAAAAATCTGTCCTGCTAACAAGTTGATGTATTTCCATTTCTTGCCATGTGTGTAATTTGTACTTGGATTTGATTAGGTTCTTTTCACGGTGGTCTTATTATGATCTCGCATACCAGTATCCCAGTCTAACTTCAGCCCCTCATCTATCTTGTATTACCATGAGAAGTGCAGGAGGCTGGCTAAATGTGGCTAAGGCTTGGATCCTAGAGGTCCACACACCATGAACACTATGGGGGAGATTTAGCAAGGGATTTAGTGTTTTTTTTTTTAAATTTTTTTAAAGCTTGTAATGAAATTCGCATCGTGCGCATGCGCGATGATATCTTTCACCTAAAAGAAGGGAGGGAGCAGTGTCCTCTGACTGAAAGTGCAGATATTCGCGAATATTTGCATATTCGCAAAAGAAACGAATATTCGTCATCACGAATATATATCACTATATTCTAAATATTCTCAAAATCGCATTTCGCATTTTCGTGCTAAACAATAGTCAGGAGTAGTCCCACAGCACTCAGGGATGGCACATCCCCAACCTGGCTGCAGGAGTCCAAGGTGGCTGAGTGATGTCAGCCAAGGCTTCTTTTTTAACAAATCATGGTGCCGCTGATTTATTCTATCCGCTACACTAAATTCATATTACCCACCAGGTCCAGTGATTGGCCGGGACCAGTGGGAAATTTGAACTTGCCGTGATTTTCTCTTCCCCACTGGGAAGCTGGCCGGGAATCGGAGCACATTGCCGCACTCTTCCCCGGTTTGCAACAGGGTGCCTACAGCTTTTGCTAAACTACAACTCACAGAATGGGAGTTGTAGGTTAGGAACAGGGTGCCTCTAGCTGGTGATTTACTGTAGGCTTGCTTTTGTTATATTACAACTCCCATGATTCCGATTACTTTGGATTCGTTGGACTACGATGACCTGCAATTTTTTTTGTTTAATATTAATAAAATGGTTAACGAGGGCTTGTGGGGGTATTTTTTGTTTTTATTTTTATTAAAAAATTTTTAAACGTGTTGTGTTTTGTGTTAAATTTACTTTACTAGAGCCCATTACTAAGCCAGTGCGTAGCGTTAGCCCCAAAAACAGCTAGCTCTAACCCCCAATTATTACCCTGGCAGCCACTGCCACAGGGGTGCCCGAGAAGAGCCAGTACCAACAGGCCCGGAGCGTCATAAATTGCGCTCCTAGGTGGTAAGAGGCTGACGGTATTTAGGCTGGGGAGAGCCAGTTACAATGGTCCTTGCCGACACTGGTAACGTTAGGCTGTTGCTGCTTGGTTGGTATCTGGCAGAGAATAAAAATAGGGGGGGACCACGCGTTTATTGTTTATTATTATTAATAATTATTGCAAACTATGTTTGGGGTTAGCCATTATTTCATTTTTCATTCTCAGGCCAGATCCCAACTAAGCAACAACAGCCTGACATTATTAGGGTGGGCGAGGACCAATGTTGCTGGCTCTCCCCAGCCTGTTACCGCCTAGGCAGAGGTGGGGCATTTTTGACGCTTCGGGCCTGTTGGTACTGGCTCGTCCGGCGCCCCTGTGACGGTGGGTAGCCGGGCAACAATTGGGGGTTATCGCTAGCTGTTATTGGGGCTAACGCTAAGCCCTGGCTTAGTAATAGACTCAATCTTTAAAACAGCTTCAACTATTAAAGGGGCATTCCGGCTTGATACATCTTATCCCCTATCCAAAGGACAAGGGATAAGATATATGATCACAGGGGTCCCGCCACTGGGACCCCTGCAATCTCTGTGTAGCCCCCGGCATTCTGTGACGTGTCGGCCATGCCCCCTCGTGACGTCACTCCACGCCCCCTCCAGTCATGTCTATGTGAGGGGGCGTGACAAAAATGGCATCCTCCCCTCTTACAAGCCCTATTTAACCATTTTTTTTTTTTTATTAGTAAACAAAAGTGGGTCAACGATGTAGTCCACCGAATCCGAAGTAGTGCTCTGCTTACACGGATCTGAAATGAGAGAGAGAGAGAAGAAAAGAAAAATAGGTTTCCTAAAATGTCAAGGTCATAGTGTAGTCCTATGAGTAACATTATTTCTTGGTCGCTCTTCATTGGGGGACACCTTACTGATGGGTATATGCTCTTGCCACTAGGAGGCGCTGACACTAGGAAAAAAAATCAGCTCCTCCCTGGCAGGATATACCCGCCCACTGGAAGTTAACCAGTTTTAGCTAGTGTCCGCAGGAGGCAAGGTTTTTTTTTCAAAGTTTCAGTCCAAAGTTTAGTTTTTCTCTCCTTTGTTGTTTTTTCTAGCATGGGGCGACTGAAGCATGGCGCTGCCTTATTCCCTCCCCAAACCTGCGAGCTAGGGGCATTGTGCATTGCTGGATGGGCCGTTAACCTCTCCTCACCAACAACCAGCGCCTGGCGGTGTACCCTGGGTCCGGGTCCCCCATTTGCCCCTGTTTGCCTGCTCAGGTGGCCCTAGCTGGTCAAAGTCTGGGTGAGTATACAACCCTCATTGCTCCGGCTCGCAATTGTCCCCTGCCTCTGAGCCTCACGACGGCTAACAGGTGCTTCTACAGCACGCTGCTATGTGCCGTCGCTGCTCCAGGGGCTTCCTTTATGGGACATATGTACTGCAAGCAGCTCTTTGCAGGGCGCCCTGCGCCCCATGCTCCCTTCCCGCTTTAGTGCATGTTATTTTCTCTCAAAATAAAAATGTAATAAGCATTTTATTAAAATAAAAATTAATAAAAAAAAATTAAAAAATAAATACATACATATATATATATATATATATATATATATATATATATATATATAAAATATATATATGTATGTGTGTGTATATATGTATTGTTGCCAGAGCTTCACGTTTTCCTGGAAACTGGTGGGGGATATTTTCCAGCACTCTGTCATACAATGCACAAGTCCTTTTGCGTTCCAGTGAGATGCTCAGGTTTGCTTTTCAGATGCTGCATCTGTCAGGTCTGCTGTCCTCCCATCCTCGGGGTGTTCTTGGCAGGTCATGCTCTCTGATTACCTTCTTCATAGGCTACCTAATTCGCGGCTAGTGCTCTGGTTCCCCACGTTCAACGGTAAGTCTCCATGGGAGTATTCATGCGTGGGCATGGATTGGTCCTGATATTATGCCAGACAGTAGTCTCGCATGTCACGGCTGCTGATGTATGTGCGGCTGGAGTTCCGGTGCCTCAGTACTGTGCGAGGTGTCCGATGGAGTGACCCGTTGTCTACGATGGAGCCATACCTGTAAGCCAGACAGTGGTCTGCATGGTTTCCTTTGCTGTCACACATCACATGGTTGATATAGCTGCGGCTGGAGTTCTGGTACCTCACTACTGCGAGGTGCCCGACGTCATGATTTGTCCACTGTGAATCCATACCAGTACGTCAGACAGTGGTCTGTATGGTTCCTCTGCCGCCTGTCACACACATCAGTCGGCTGATGGATCTGCGGCTGGAGTTTTGGTAACTCGCTACTGTGCGACAGGTCCGATTGGAGTTACCCGTGGTCCTCTTTGGTCCCATACCGGTAAGCCGGACAGTGGTCTGCATGGTTTCCTACACCACCTGTCACACATCACATGGCTGATGTAGCTACGGCTGGACTTCCGGTATCTGTTGTCTACTATGGACCCGTCCCAGTATGCCAGACTGTGGTCTGCATGGTTTCATTACACTGCCTTTCATTGGCTGATGTATATGCGGCTGGAGTTCTGGTGCCCCACTGCTGTGCTCGGTATACTTAGAACTGACCAAGTGTGTCCTGCGGACCCTATCCGATGACAGGGTGGCATTCCACAGCTCCTTAGCCTTCCCCTATCTCTAAGGGGGGGCAGAGTTCTGGTATAACCCACTGCCAAGGGGTAGTTCCGAGGTAGTCTCCTTGGGTGGCTCAATGGCCTTTCTACAATGGACCACTTATTGGTTTGTAGGGTTCCCTACTTTGCCAGATTCCTCTCTGAATGCCTGCTAATCTATCTGAAGGCTGCAATCTCACATCACTGTGTGTTTCCGTATTCGGGACCGGCGTGGCCACATAACCAGACTCTGTCGGGATGCTTTTCTGGTCCACCAGATCACCTCCTCCCTTTCGGCTGATGCCGCTGCGGCAGTCCGGTGTCTCTCTTCCAGGTGACCTTCCGCAAAGTGTATCTTTATGGGTTCATGGGACCTTTTCTACCTGTAAGGTCCAACGGTGTCTGCATGTTTCCTGCTCCGCATACATTCTTTTTTTCTTGATTCTGCGCCTGCAGTCTTGGTGTGTGGGACCATTAGCAAATCAGGTATGAATTTTTTTTCTGCAGACTCCAGGGACTTTCCCAGCCACAGCAGCATCACTCTGTTCTCCTTCCTAAGGTTGCCATGTTGGTCTGCTAGAGGCATACCTCCCTTCCTGCAGGTCCCTTGGATGTCTGCGGTTTATTTTGTGTCGGCAGTCTTTGTATCCCACTACTATCGTGAAATACCCTTGTCTGTGTCCCTCCATATGTTAAGGCCGCTCTGTCAGTGTAGAGCCCACCTGTCCTTCTATTCGGTGGGGTGTGCCTCAGGGCTTCCTGGGATTTTGTTTCCGAAGTTCTGTTGAGCACTTCGGTTCTGGCATGGTGCCTGCTGGGGCGACAGTCAGTTCTGCCCCTCCCTATACCTCCCAGGTACCTCAGAGTTTTCTGTCCTGAGTGTCTCTCGCACCTGCTCTGCTGCCTTAGTCCTCATCCAGACTGGCTTTCCATAAGTCTTGTATGTTTGCCCAGCTCCAGTGTACAGGATTCCTATTCCCCTGGGGACACGAGGCAGCTCCTCCATACAGCAATGGGTTGTCGCTGGGGCCTGGGGGGCTACATTCTCTGGTCTGTGGATGTGGGGCAGCATCTTCCTGCTCCTACTGTGCCTGGCGCACTTGCCACTTCCCTTTCCACAGGGGGTACGGGTATCAGGGTGCTTGGCATGGTCAGTACCATCTTGGCCACCCTTGTTTTCCCTCCTCTAGGGGGTCTATTTTTCTTGGGCTTTTTCTGCCGCCAAGCTGATGCCATCTCTCTGTTCCCACTATATAGGTGGGGTATATGGCCCTTGTTTTTTGCTGGGAGCCATCACCAGGGTTTTTAACTGTCTAGGCTGGTGTGCTTCCTGTCCACCTTTGCAGCCTGGCTCTTGTTTTTGTTTTTCTACTGCTGCCTTGAATCTCTCCTCTGTTGGAGGAGTTTACCTTGTATGGCCGGCGACAGCTGGTCTAGCCACCATCTGTTGTTCAGGTCCTGCCATTGCTCTTCTCCTCCCTCTGCACAATCTTCCTGGAAGGGTGTGTTCTTCCTTCCCTTTTGTCTGTGTCAGTTGTACTGCTCTGGTGGGACGTTTCTTCGGGGTGCTCTGGTCCGCTCAGATTTTTGAGATCTAAACCGGTTAGTACTTGGCTTGGGCTCTGTCCTAGGATGCTGTGGCGTGCCTTCCGTTCTGGTGGCTCTTCCAGTCCTCGGGCCTTGTTTATGGTTCAGGTCTCAGGCATGTGTAGTGATCCAGCCCGGGCTCCTCCACGATCCCTTTTGTGTGATCGTTCTGTACTTCACCTCTTCACTTCATATTTCCACAGGGAAGTTTGTCGTCCGGAGTGTTTTCGCGGACATCTGTTTTCCTTACTTTTCACGTGACTCGGGATCCTCCATTTCCCATGTTGGCCACTCCAGTGTTCTGGGATGTTCCCTTTCGGGGTGTTCCGCTTGTTCCTTGGCCATTTGATTTTGGAGTTCATCTTCTGGGTGAATCAGACCTCTCTAGTTTCCATGTCGGTCTCTCTTGTGCCCGGGATGCCCCTTTTCTGGGCGATCTGCTACTTTCTTCATTCGGGGTTCATTCCTCCCGAGTTAGAGGGTGTTCAGGTCATCCGGATTACACCAGCCGGCTACTGTCGCCTTCCAGGTACTCATGGTTGGCCCCTGGGACAGGTGTTTTTGAGTGTGCAGCTGTTTAGTTCTTTGTTCTCAGGCACCAGTCTCTCTTTAGGGCCTGTGGACGGGGGATTTTCTGGGCCTAGTTGTTTTTCCCACCCTAGGGGACTGCTTTGGTATGTCCCATCGGTAAGGCGTCCCCCAACGAAGAGCGACCGAGAAAAGGAGATTTTTTTTGTACTCCCCGTAAAATCTTTCTCGTAGCCTTCATTGGGGAACACAGAACCCACCCATTTCTTCACTTTTCGTCCTGATGATCCTATCCGGTGGTTGTTTTTTTTTATTTTTTTTTTTATCAGAGATTCTTTTCTAGGGTCTTTGGGAGTTGGCTTCTCCTACTGCTTTGTGACAAAACTGGTTACCTCACTTCCAGTGGACAGGTATATCCTGCCAGGGAGGAGCCGACTTTTTTTTTTTCCCCTAGTGTCAGCGCCTCCTAGTGGCAAGAGCATATACCCATCAGTAAGGTGTCCCCCAATGAAGGCTACAAGAGAGAGATTTTAGGCAGAGTACAAAAAAATCTCCTTTTTAAGCTTATTTCATAAATTGTATTTATTCTAAAGTGCAGAATAAAAATGTAAATGAGATGATTGAAAAAGAACACTGATCAAAATTAGAGAACACTTTCAGATACCTGCAAGTTATTGGTGTTAATCTGGCAACTGGTGCTATTTTCCTTAATGATCTGACAACCCCTATTTAATTGGCAGCCTAACTTTCCAGTTTTCACTGACTTTTCCAAAATGGAGTGCTGTTCCAAAGTGACTGAAACCCTCCGGCAGCAGGTTGTCCAGATGAAGGCCAAAGGGGTGACCCTATCGGCCATAGCAAAGGAAATTGGTCGTTCCAAATCTGTAATTTCTAGAATATTGCATCTTTACAACATCACAAACTCATTCAAGTCCCCCAAGAAAGCTGGTCGCCCTCGAAAGACAAATGCAAGAGAGGACAGGATAATGCGGAGAATCTCCATGTGTAATCGTTTCAACACTGCAGCTGGAATTGTTCACCAGTTCAGCACTAAACAGGGTATGGATCTGTCTCGTCATACAGTGTCTCAAGGTTTAAGAGAATTTGGACTTAAAGCCCTTTCTGCAGTGATCAAACCTCTCATTAGCAGAAAGAATCACAAGGCTAGACTCTGAAAACATTGATACAATGAATGAATCAGAGTCCTGATCTAAACCCAATAGAAAACCTCGGAAAAATCCTTGGTGACAAAGTTATGGCCAAGAAACCCACGACAGTCACAGAACTGTGGAAGAGACTGGAAGAATAGTTGGGGGGGGGGGGGGGGGGGATTGCAGATGTGCTGAAGTCATTCAAAGCAAAGGCCTGTACATTCTTACATTCGTACATCATCACATTTTTTTTTTTTAAATAAAGTTTTTATGTTGATCTGCTTTGGTTATTTTGTAAAACACTGTTCTAATGGCATGGTGTACCCCTTACAAAAAAATCCTTCAAATGATGATCAATGTAGATTACATTATTTCTGAAAAAAAATCAAGTGTTCATAAATTGTTCTCTAATTTTGATCTCCAGTGTATATATTTTTGCACATTTTTTACACTGCTGTGGCTTTTAGAGCAGAATATTTACAGAGCAGAGGAGGTGGTGTTACAAAGTGGTGTTCTGAAGTTGTTTTTTTGCTTGTGTGTGCTAAAAAAAAGTGGTCTAAAGTGATGTATTGTTTCTGCTCATGTGAGTTGAATATATCAACCCCCTGTGATAGTATGCTAAATATGTCACACTTAAGCAAAACTACAGCAAAATAAGACTTCAGAGCCCACTTACTAAAGCAAACAATGATCAATGTCCCCCTTTTAACTTCAGCTCCTTATCTATCTAGTATTACTATGAGGAATACATGGAGAAGCATAAGGTCCAGTATATGCTGTAGATGAAATGCAGCTGAGGCCTGAGATGCTAGGACTCTACAATGGCAAATGGCTTCACAGTAAGTCTGGGCTCACGCTGCAGCTGATTTAGTTTTTTTTGCCTAAACTATAATTAGGCTTGGTACACTAAAGCAATTAGAAAAGTCAGTGTATTTTCCGAAGCAGTTATAAAAGGGTAATTAAGATTGGTACGTGGTTGCTTCAGCGCACTCTTATACACAACCTCTAGCACTTGCGATTCACTGATAACTGTGGGCTGCATGAAAAAAAATCTTAAAAGTCCCATCTACCCTAAAATGTTACCAATAAAAAAAACACCCATTATGGCACAATAGAGTCCTCACATAGCCCTAAAGACCGATAAAGTAAAGAAGTGCTAGGGGTCAGAATAATGCCGTTTTTAAGCATTTTATTTATTTAAAAAAAAAAAGTCCGCTTACATGGGGTGTAATCTCACATGGGGTGCAGCTCATTGACACTCTGCAAAACAGGTAAAATGTCACATAAGCCAGCACTACTGTTCTTTATTGCAGATGAATATAAAGATGAAAACTTTCACGTAAAACCATGTAGCTGGAACAAAAGTTGACATGTTTCGGATCAGCTGACCCTTTGACAAAACCCAAAGAGAAAATTGCAAAGGGGAAAATAAAACCTTTTTAACCTGTTGGGGACCACGGGCGTATGGATACGCCCTTGCGTCCTGGTACTGTACGCCCGTGGGAATTTCGATCCCCGCCGCTAGCCGGACGGGGATCGGAACGAGATGCAAATGCAAATCCTGTGCAAATGCCCGTGGGGGTCCTGAGGCCGCAAATCACCGATCAATTCAGATTGGTGATTCGCGACTTTTCCGGGCTGATCGGGTCTCTGATGACCCAAAAGCCTGGAAAACAGGGATGATCAGACAGCTCCGATCATCCTAGAGGATAGGAGCGAGGTGGCAGTGTGCCACCTCCTCCTATCCCCTGCGATTGGCCGATGCGGCCAGTCGGCGAATCACGGGGGGGGGGGGGGGACGGGGGGGGGGGGGACGTTAAATTCCCCTGCTCTGCCTGCCCCTGAATATCAGAGCAGGGGAAGATGGCGGCGAAGTGCGGGGGCCGTTGTGGGGACCGCCGGTTACCTGGGCTCACGCGGCGACCAGGGACCGGCTGACAGGAGGCGCAGGCAAGTGGAGGCGGCTTCCTAGATACAGCTGTGAAGATCGCCGTAAAGTGATCTTCACTGCTATATCTGGGAGTTTCAAAACTACAACTTCCAGCATGCCCACTCTGGGCATGCTGGGAGTTGTAGTTTTGCAACATCTGGAGGGCCACAGTTTGGAGACCACTGTCCTTCCAGATGTTGCAAAACTACAACTCTCAGCATGCCCAGACTGTTCAGGCATGCCAGGAGTTGTAGTTCTGTAACATCTGGCCCTTCAGATGTTGCAGAACTACAACTCCCAGCATGCTTGGACAGTCTGGGCATACTGGGAGTTGTACTTTTGCAACATCTGGAAGGGCACTGTTTGGAGACCACTATATAGTGGTGTCCAACCTGTAGCGCTCCAGATGTCAATTCAAAGCCCCATTCTTTTCATTTTCATAAAAGGTAAAAGGAGAAAAAGACCCCCAAAATTTGTTACACAATTTCTCCCAAGTAGGGAAATACCCCATATGTAAACTTAATACCCACATGTGACCCCATTTTGGAAACTACACCCCTCACGGAACGTAACAAGGGGTATAGTGAGCCTTAACACCCCACATGTGACTGACAGATTTTTGAAACAGTGGTCCGTGAAATGAAGAATATAATTATTCATTTGCACATCCCACTGTTCCAAAGATCTGTCAAATGCCAGTGGGGTGTAAATGCTCACTGTACCCCTTATTCCGTTCCTTGAGGGGGTAGTTTGCCAAATAGTGTGCCATGTGGGGTGTTTTTTTGCTGTTCTGGCACCATAGGGGCTTCCTAAATGTTACATGTCCCCCAAAAACCATTTCACCAAAATTCGCTTTCCAAAAGCCCAATGTCGCTCCTTCCCTTCTGAGCCCTCTAGTGCCCCCGCAGATAACTTTTACATCCACATATGAGGTATTTCCTTACTCGAGAGAAATGGGGTTTCAAATTTTGGGGGACATTTTCACCTATTACTCCTTGTGAAAATAAAAAATTTGGGGTAACATCAGCATTTTAGTAAAAAAATTTTAATTTTTCATTTTCACCTCCAACTTCAACACAGTTGTCAAACACCTGTGGGGTGTTTAGGCTCACTGTACCCCTTGTTATGTTCCTTGAGGGTTGTAGTTTCCCAAATAGTATGCCATGTGGGGTGTTTTTCGCTGTTCTGGCACCATGTGGGGGCTTGCTAAATGTGACATGCCCCCAAAAACAATTTCATACAACATTCGCTCTCCAAAATCCCATTGTCACTCCTTCTCTTCTGAGCCCTCTAGTGCACCCACAAAGCACTTTACATCCACATATGAGGTATTTCCTTACTCGAGAGAAATTGGGTTATACATTTTAGGGGGCTTTTTCTCCTATCACCCCTTGTCAAAATAAAAAATATGCGTCTACAAGAACATGTTGGTGTAAAAATGAAGATTTTGAATTTTCGCCTCCACTTTGCTGCTATTCCTGTGAAACACCTAAAGGGTTAACAAACTTTCTGAATGTCATTTTGAATACTTTGAGGGGTGCAGTTTTCATAATGGGGTCCATTATTGGTATTTCTAACATAAAGACCCTCAAATTCACTTCAAAACTGAACTGGTCCCTGAAAAATTCAGATTTTGAAATTTACTTGAAAAATTGGAAAATTGCTGCTGAACTTTGAAGCCCTCTGATGTCTTCCAAAAGTAAAAACACGTCAACTTTATGATGCAAACATATAGTAGACATATTGTATATGTGACTCAATATATAATTTATTTGGTATGTCTGTTTTCCTTACAAGCAGAGAGGTTCAAAGTTATAAAAATGCTAAATTTTCTTATTTTTCATGAAATTTTGGAATTTTTCACCAAAAAAAGATGCAAGTATCGACGAAAATTTACCACTAACATAAAGTAGAATGTCAAGAAAAAAAACTATCTCTGAATCAAATTCATAAGTACAAGCATCCCAGAGTTATTAATGTTTAAAGTGACAGTGGTCAAAATTGCAAAAAATACTCCCATCCTTAGGGTCAAAATGGGCTCTGTCCCCAAGGGGTTAACCTCTTAAGGACCCAGACCATTTTATCCTTAACGGGATATGCTGCCCCCAGACATGTTATCCCTTATCCCCTAGGGCAGAGTACCCCCTTTAAGGACACAGCCAGATTCATTTTGGTTTTCTTCACGTCCTAAGAATAATTTTTTATTTTTTTTAAAACC
The DNA here is from genome assembly GCF_029499605.1 of Hyla sarda. Classification (NCBI taxonomy): domain Eukaryota; kingdom Metazoa; phylum Chordata; class Amphibia; order Anura; family Hylidae; genus Hyla; species Hyla sarda. The sequence continues at coordinate 406,607,604 of NC_079189.1, forward strand.
CATTGTCATTGTAATGACACCATTCATTTTACCATAATAAAATATTTTTGGGAAAATTTCAGACCCTTTAACTTTTTTCCCATTTTTTATGTTGTGCCCATGTGCTAAAATAATCATACTGCAGGGGTGTGGAAATTTTATAAAAAACTACTTGTCCACGGGACTAAAATGGAGCAAAATCTACTTGTCCCTCATGACGATCCACTTGTCCGGCCAATTTTCGCTTTTACGCTCTCCCTAGTATAAGAATACCTTTTAATTTTTCAATAACATATTCTCTGAACCAAAAAATATATATATATATTTGGGGAAGTGAAATTGAAATAGTAAAAGATAATTTTGCAGATTTGGTGGTTTTCTTTTCTGCGCCATTTACCTTGTGGTTGAGGTAACATGTTAGTTTTATACTTTAGGCGCCTGGTTACAGCAATACCAGATTTGTATCGTTTACGTCATGTTTTACTAATTCTGATCGTTTTCAAATTTTTTTAATTGCCATTTTTTAACCCCTGTAGCTTTATTTTTTTTCCGCATACCAGGCTGTATGAGGGCTCATGTTTTGCACCGTAATCTGTTTTTTGTATCGGTACCATTTTGGCATTGATCTGACTTTTTAATCGCTTTTTAACTTTTTTTTATGGGATATTATAAAAATTTCAAATCTGTGGTTTGGTATTTTTTTACATTTACCGTACGGGATACATAATGTTATATTTTAATAGGTTGTACAATTACGCACGAAGCGATACCAAATATGTTTATTTTTATTATGTTTGCATGTTTTTATATAGGAAAAGGGGGTGATTTGAACTTTTAACATGGAAGGGGTTAATGCAGCGGTCTTCAAACTGTGGCCCTCCAGATGTTGCTAAACTACAACTTCCAGCATGCCCGGACAGCCAACGGCTGTCCTGGCATGCTGGGAATTGTAGTTTTGTAACATCTGGAGGGGCACAATTTGAAGACCACTAGGTTAATGTGTCTTTCAAACTTTTATTAAAACTTTTTTTTTATTTTTTTTTACACTTTATTAGACTTATGAGGAATCATTAGATTCCTCAGACAGATGAATACAGTTTTATTGAACTTTATTAATCTGTGTGCTCTGGGATCCATTGATAGAGCCTGGTCCAGCCAGGCTCTATCAATGACAGAGCCGGGACAGGAGGAAGCAGAGGTAAGTCCTCCAGCTACCTCTATAGTGGATCCGCCCCCCTGCGATCGTGCTGCGGGGGGGCGCTCCACCCCACTAGCCCACCAGGGAGCATTCACATCTCCCTTTAGATGCCGCTGTCAGCTTTGACAGCGGCGATCTAAAGGGTTAATAGCCAGCCGCGGCGATCGCCGCATGCTGGCTATTAGCGGCGGCCCCCGGCTACTGAGAACAGCCGGGGGCCGCAGAGTATGGAGCGGGCAGGAATCCTGAGCCCGCTCCATACTCCCCTGTGAGCGCCGCATGCATCTCCCCGTGCAGACGCGCCTCCTCCCCTCAGCTCTCCGAAGCTACAGCTGGGGGGAGTGAAGGCAGAGGACGCAGGTCTGCACGGGGAGCAAGAAGCCACGCCCCCTCATCTCCGCCCGCACGTCTGCAGAGCAGGGGAGAGAAGACACATACACAGCTTCTCATCTCCCCTGCTCTGCTTCCGAGGATACAGTTTTTTATTGTCGGAGGCGGCAGAGTATGGAGCGGGCAGGAGTTGGCAGCCCGCTCCATACAGACTGCAGATCGCCACCGCACTTGTCAGGTCCGGCCCTGCTTGCCCGAAGCCGGGCTAAGGGCCGGACAAATTCACCTGCCCGGCGCCCAAAACTGCTAGTCCCGGGCGTCAGGCGATAGGAATTCCACATCCCTGTACTGCATTCAATACCCCATAATGACAATGTAGAAACCAACTTTTAGCAAAGCCTTTTGCATGGACTTAAGTATTCGTACCTTTTGATTTGACACTGGGGGATCCTCATTTATAATCTCCTCTGGGATGTTTCTACACCTCAGTTGAAGTCACCTGTTCTAAGTTTAGTTGATAGGACATGATTTGGAAAGAGACACCCCTGTCTATATAAGGTCTTACAGCTGACAATACATATCATAGCAAAGAACAGGTCATGAGAAAAAACTACCCATAGAGCTCAGAGACAGAATTGTATGGATTTACATACCTGAAGAAGGGCACAAAAATGATTTTAGCTTTCCTGAAAGTTCCCAAGAGCACAGTGGCCTTCATAATCTTTAAATGGAAGAAGTTTGAAACAACCAGGACTCTTCTTAGAGCAGGCTGCCCCACCACACTAAGGAAAGAAGACTTAGATGTGACCAAAGACCTAATGGTCACTCTGGCTGATCTCCAAAGATATGTGCAGATAAGAGAAGCTTCCAGAAGGTCAACCATCCAGCGATCTGGGCTTTATGGCAGATTTGCCAGAATGAGGCCTCTCCTCATAAAAAAAACAAAAAAAAAAAACACAAAAGCCTACCTGGAGTTAGCAAAAAAAAAAAAAAAAACACTTCAAGGTGACTGACTGACAGAAACAAGATTCTCTGGTCTGTTTTGAAACCAAGATTTTTTTTTTTTTTTTAGTTTTTGGCCTAAATTCTGAACATCATGTTTGGAGGAAACCAAGCATATTACTCATTACCTGCCCCAATACCAACCCTACAGTGAAGCATGGTGGGGGCAGCATCATGTTGTGTGGATGTTATTCAGTGGCTGGAACAGGGAGACTGTTTAGAACTGCTTTGGACCTCAGACTGGGCTGAAGATTCACTTTCCAACAAGACAATGACCCCAAACACACTGCCAAGACGACATAGGAGCCATATAGGGCCATCTCTTTGAAGGTTGAAACTTTATTGTGCTTCATCTTTAGAAGAGGCTTCCTTTTAGGACAACAGCCATGCAAACCAATTTGATGCAGTGTGCGGCGTATGGTCTGGGCACTGACAGGCTGACCTCCCACCCCTCCAACCTCTGCAGCAATGCTGGCAGCAGTCATACGTTTATTTTCCAAAGGTAACCTCGATATAAAGCCTAAAACCTGCACACAACTTCTCTGGTCGACCATGGTGATGCCTGTTCTGACTAAAACCTGTTCTGTGAAATTTCTGTATGGTCTTGCCCACCATGCCACAGTACAGTTTAGGCCATCTTCATTTTCAGATCCTCAGTGAGTTCTTTGCCATGAGGTGCCATATTGAACTTCCAGTGACCAGTATTAGAGTGTGTGAGAGAGCAATAACACCAAATTTGACACTTGTTCCCCATTCACACCAGAGACCTTGTAACCCTAACAAGTCACATGACACCAGGGAGTAAAAAAAAAATAGTTAATTGGGCCCGATTTGGGCATTTCTACTTAGGGGTGCATTCACTCTTTTTGTCAAGGTTTAGACATTAAAGGGGTACTCTGCCCCTAGAAATCTTATCCCCTATCCTTTGGATAGGGGATAAGATGTCTGATCGTGGGGGTCCCTCCCACGATCTTTTTTGCGGCACCGCAGTCGAGTGCACAGAGCGAACTTGGCTCTGTGCCTGATGACCAGCTGCGGCGCTGACGTCACGTGACAGCTGCTATTGATGTGTGTGGCCATGATGTCACGAGCTTCCGGTGCTGCAGCCAGCGTTCTAAATGAACAGGGAGATTGCGAGGGGTCCCAGCGGCAGACCCCCGCGATCAGACATCTTATCCCCTATCATTTGGATAGGGGATAAGATGTCTAGGGATGGAGTACCACTTGAATGGCTGTGTTGTTATATTGAGGAGACACAACATTAAACAATGTTATACAGGCTGTACACTCACTACTTTAAATTATAGTAGAGATCATCCAGCAGCCCTCCCCTGGCTCCCCCTGGGTTGGCGCCCATCTGAGGCTTATCTCCCTTATCTTTCCCAAATCCTTTTACCTGTCTGGGACTCTTTTTTTTTTTTTTTTTTTTGCCACTGCGGATCTTTCCACGCCTTGGGCCCTCTCACTCCCCTGTTTAGCAACCCTGCTTTGGTGCTTGACTCTGAAGTGGTATCTCTTCTGGCTTGTCCCTGCTGATTCTCGCCCCCCCCCCCCCCCCCCCCCCATTTATGCTCTGTTACCCAAGAATCCGCCCTGGCCCCTCTAGACTCCTTTTTTTATTTTATTTTTATTTTTTGTTTCTGCTCCCCAAGGGGGATTGTTCACATACGAGAAGATCCGATCTCATCTCTCCCCCTCAGATTCATCGGCCATTAACGGTGTTAGAACAATTGTGCACTCTTGCTACGCCACCATCCCACACTATTTCCTTGGTCTACGGAGTGCTGAGGGGTCTAGCGGAGGTGCTGCTTAAGCATACCTATTTACTCAAATGGGAAACTGATCTTGGGGCGAGAGTTCTCAGAGTTGGAGGTTTCCAGGATGTTTATCTTTTCACATAAGGCCTCCCTCTCCTCTAGAATCCAGGAGTGGAACTTTAAGATAGTCTCCAGATGGTACAGGTGCCTGGACCGTATACTTGCTATATTCCCATCTGCCTCAGCAACTTGTTGGTACTTGGGACTGCCTGCTTCTCCTTATTTTCTGGGAGGCTGTCTTTGCACTTTAGAACAGAGTCTCCTCGAGCTCCTTTCCTCCTGGCCCCGATTCGGCTCTTCTCTCTCTTTTTCCTGGGTCCTTGCGAAGAAAAGCCTCCTGAGACATTTCCTGGGAGCCGCCAAAGCTGTTATACGCCGGCACTGGAAGTCTACGGCGTCTAAGGTGGAGTTTGTGAAGATCTTGAATCTGGTCCGTAGGATGGAGGAGATGGTGGCATTAATGATTAGACTGATCGCTTCACAGCCTTGTGGGCTCCCAGGGACAGTTTTTGTGAAACGCCTGACTTTTTGGCATGGCTCTGTTGAGCTGACTGTTTTTGCACATTGTGAGACCTTCCTTCTCTCCTTCCTCGTTTTTTTCCTCCCCCTCTTTTTTTGTCCCGCTCCTTCTACCCCCCTTTCCCCGTTGCTCCCTTCTTGCTCTTTTTCCATTCTCTCAATCATTTTTGGTTTCTTTTTTGTCTGTGGGCTTGCGCCCTTTCTTTGTGTTTTACTGCGAGACTTGGTGTTTTATCTGACCCCTGGGGGACTACATGTTTTGGGCTCCCTCATCTCCTTTCTGAGTCTGTTGGGAACTGTGTAATTTACCTGCTACGGTCCTTTCATATTTTCCTGCAGACGGTGATGCCATTCTTCGGACCCTGCAAGGTCTTTATTTCCAGTTGTGATTTCTGCCTTGACACTGGTCGATAAAGTCTCATGGTTATGCTGTTTTTGCTTTGTTATGCATAAACCTTGTGACAGATACTATTATTATAAACTTTCTTTCAGAGAGTAAGACGACTCTGGTTTGTCTTGCTGTTTTCGAAGATAAGATATTCTAAGGCCCTTTTCACATGAATTTGTGGGGATAGGTCTGTAATATTGATCTGAAATGTGTTAGTATTACAGAAGAAATACCATCAGAATTGCATCCCTCTGTAAGGTAAATGTTAATTAGCTGTCTTCTAGACAGTAAATTAAGTTGCACTTTGAAAAGCAATGCAAAATAGACAAGTACTAATGAAATATGAATCAGAAAAATCATATTTAATCCCTCTCCATAGACATGTAAAAGATATGAAATTAGGACATGCTGCTAGTAGTAGTTGTTATACACTTGTATAATATATGGCCCTGCAAATACCCCATTGAATTAACATTCACTTTGTATTAGGGTCTATGCACACTAAAAGAACTTCCTTCAGCCTGTAGAAACTCCGGGCAGAGATTCCAGTAGTGTCTAGCACTGACTAGATTAGTCAGCACTAGGATTGAACAGACTTTGCCGGTCCCCATAGATGGCAATGTTTTCTGCTCAGTATTCTGCTGAACAAATGAACAACTATGGAATTTCAGCGCTGGAGCTTTCCACTGTGGAAATTTAATGTTGTGTACTCTGAATCTATATCCCATTGACAGCAATGCTGGCCTGGAATTCCATCATGTGCATGAGCACACCTCACGGTCTGCAAAAAAATTGATGTAATATGGGCACACAATCTGACACTGGAACCTTATTTGTAAAAGAGCATGTATATTTTTTGTGCAGATGCAGCCCATTGCCCCACTTCAGTTAAAATTAGTCATAACAAAGTTCTGGACATATTTTCTTTAGCTTTCTTCTGGCAAAATACTTGCTATAAGCTGAATGGGTTAAGATGATGGGTTTCCTACCACATTCAAAACCGAAAGATCAAATTAAGTGTTAGCTGAGCTGGAAAATGTCCCTGAATAGATCAGGACTCAGCTGTGCTCTAGTCTACAGAGCCGGGAGCACAGCTGATGCTGAGCAGTAGATATGTCGTATATAGTGTGTGTGGTATACAATATATACAGGTATCTATAGATAGCTGTATATAGTGCATACAGAAGACTAGATCCACTTACCTCTCTCTCTTCTGTCAGGTCTGTGTAGCTCAGTTCCCTAGTGATGACTTCATTAGGGGGCGGAGCTACAGGCAGGAGCCAGGGTGGTAATTCTGAGGTTCTGTTCATTGTACGTTTTGTGGCAGTTTCTTCTGGGACAGTGAGCTTCCAGTAATTGCTAAACCACAACTCCCAGCATGCCTGGACAGCCAAATATGGGTTCCCCTTATTTAATTCTCAGCCAGATACCAACCAAGCAGCAACAGCCTGACGTTACCAGAGTAGGTGAGGACCATTGTTACTTGCCCTCCCCAGCCAAAATAAAGCCAGCCTGTTACCGCCTAGGCCCAGGAGAGTCATTTTTGACACCCGGGGCCTGTTGGTAACGGCTCTTCCCAGTACCCCTGTGGCGATGGGTACCAGGGTAATATTTGGAGTTTAGTGCCAGCTGTTTTTGGGGCTAATGCTAAGCCCCGGCTTAGTAATGAGTTCCATCTATAAGACTGCTTCGATTACCAAGCCTGAAAACTAAATTTAAAAAAAATAAACGTTGAAAAAATGTTTTCATTTAAAAATTAAACCACCCACAGCCCACAAAAAAGAACTATCAGTAGTTTATGATTAAATACAGTCTATGGTTTAGCCCATTAGGGAAGGCAGAGTTAAACAGTAGGATCCATAACATCGAACATGTGGTTTGTTTTTTACCATATGGAAACAAACGTAATGCATTTTTATTTATTTTTTTGTGCCATTTTTCCAGAAAAGTGTGAAACCACTCTAGCCAAACAGCAGATTGACATAGTGACTGACAGGCTATGTATACACACACACATACATAGCACTGTCCTAAGAAGTGGGGTCTCCTATTCAGGATAGTTATTTTAGGCCCAGAATATAGAGCAGTTACTGAGGGGGAGATTTATTATTGTGGTCTGTGTGCAGACACTTCACAGCCTTAAAGGGGTACTCCGGTGAAAACCTTTTTTCTTTTAAATCAACTGGTGGCAGAAAGTTAAACATATTTGTAAATTACTTCTATTAAGAAATCTTAATCCTTCCTGTACTTATTAGCTGCTGAATACTACAGAGGAAATTCTTTTCTTTTTGGAATGTTCTCTGATGACATCACGAGCACAGTTCTCTCTGCTGACGTTATTATAATAATAATGCTTTATTTATTGTTGTCCTTAGTGGGATTTGAACCCAAGTCCCCAGCACTGCAAGGCAGCAGTGCTAACCACTGAGCCACCATGCTGCCCTTAGCATACATCTGCTATGCATGGTTGCTAAAATGGACAGAGATGTCAGCAGAGAGCACTGTGTTCGTGATGTCATCACTGTTCCAAAAAGAAAGTAATTTCCTTTGTAGCATTCAGCAGCTAATAAGTACTGGAAGGATTAAGATTTTTTAATAGAAGTAATTTACAAATATGTTTAACTTTCTGCCACCAGTTGATTTAAAAGAAAAAAGGTTTTCACCGGAGTACCCCTTTAAAGGGGTTGTCCAGGAATTGAAAAACTGACATATTTTCTTTCAAAGACCGCTCCCTGCGTGCCTCCACTTTAGGTGTGGTATTACAACTTGGCACCATTCACTTCAATGGAATTGAGCTGCAGAACCACACCCAACTTGGAGACGGACAGGGAGAGGTCTTTTAAAGAAATGAACTTTTTTTTTTTTTTTATTATTATTATTTTTTATTCCTGGATAACCCCTTTAAAAAAGATGCAGTTGTTAAATATTGTCCACTGCATTTCACAGTAATTTTTTGGGCCAAAGTTGTCCATTTTCAAATTTCAGTCAATAAAATGTCAGGAAGCAAATGATAAATCTCCGCCAAAGAGTGTGTGTGTCTCTTACCTGTCCTGGATTACACAGACAACACAATGAGCAATATAATGCCAGAAACTCACTAACTTTAGGGTAACCACAGGTCCTCTTTAGTGAACACTGTATACCTGCTCACGAATTACCCATGTATTTTTAGTTTTTTCTTTTTCATAATGTGCTTGTATGCCTGGTTAGAGGAGATTGCCTAGTGATACATTTACTTGCTACTTGGCGGATATTGGTTATGGTTGGAATAGAATGCACCATCAACATGAGTGAACAAATTTTATTTTTTGTTTGCAATGCCGTTACGGTGTCTCTTGGTTTCCTGAATGAAGAAGCTTGGTGATGTATCACATGTATCAACCCTGAAGTAAAATTTATGACGTGGATTAGGGATCGAACGATTATCGGTTTGGCTGACATTATCGACCGATATTCACGATTTTGGAAGTTATCAGTATATGCAATTACCTTGCCGATGATGCTTGGCGCTTTAAATCAATGAACTGCAGCAGCTTTTGCGGGGCCAGAGACCGCTGCTGCCCGCTTCTCTCCCCCTGGCTGTCCTGAGTCCAACCACCGCCGCTTCCCCCCCCCCCTAACCTGCCGCCGCCGCCCGCTTCTCTCCCCTGCCTGTTCTGCCGGTCCTGAGTCCAACCAACGTCGCCCCCCCCACCCCCCCTTTAACCCGCTGCCGCCTGCTTCTCTCCCCCTGCCAGTCCTGAGTCCAACCACCACCGCTGCCCCATTGCCTCCCCCATCCCCGGTGTTATAATTACCTGTTCCCGGGGTCCGCGCTACTTCTGGCTTCTGTGGCGTTCTGCGCTGTTGCTGTGCGCTGTGCAATGACGAGTGACGTTCTCAACGTGACGTCACCGTCAGTGCGCACAGTGACAGCTCAGGACGCGGCCGGAGCCAGAAGTAGCGCGGACCCCGGGAACAGGTAATTATAAAACCGGGGATGGGGGAGGCAATGGGGCAGTGGCAGTGGTTGGACTCAGGACCGGCAGGGGGAGAGAAGCGGGTGGTGGTGGTCTCTGGCTCTGCAAAAGCCACTGCTGTTCATTGATTTAAAGCGCTCGCTTTAAATCATTGATCTACAGCGGCTTCTGCGGGGCCAGAAACAGTGTATCAAGGTATACCCGCACACACATTTTACCATGGATATTTGGGGGGGGGGGGACAAATAGCCGATAACTTATACCGGAATATCGGTATGTTATCGGCCTGAAAGTTCACAGGTTATAGTTATCGGCCCTTAAAAATCAATATCGGTCAGTCCCTAATGTGGATTTTTGTCTGATTCAACACTATGCAATGCAAAGGGTGAAATCTACAGTACAAAAATATAGGTTCTGATTTCCATTTAAATATTTAGCATAACTCTGAAAAACAAGTGAATGTACAGGTCAATACTGCAGTAATGGTCCTGCAGCTGCTTCTGCTTTGGGCATCAGGACACAAATGACCTTGTCTGAATGTGTCCTGATGCCCGAAGCAGCTGCAGGACTTTCACTGTAGTATTGTCCTGTACATTCAGTAGATCACTCTACAGATCTCTTGCACATAAGCTGTCCCATGATGCATGCAAAAATGATTAAAGTTATGACTACATGTATAAATCAGGATGAACGAGAGCATTTAGCCACTACCAGAGTGTTTAGTACATTTAAGAATATATAAGCCATTTTCTTTCACAATATTTCAAAGTGGGATTATTGTCTGTGGAGCCCTCATGAAAGCTTAACCCCTTGAGTGGCCTTATTCTGCGGCAGCCACATTTTTTTTAATGCTCTGTGGAACAACCCTGCACGGTGTCCTGTGAAAAATGGAGAAGGTTTACATTCTCTGATGGCTTGCATCAGAGGTACTGCTGATCTTGACAATTAACACCTTTGGTTGTGACTTAAGAGCCTAAATAGTTGGGAAGGAGGAGTAGTTTACCTCTGTCATCTGAAGAGCACCCTGGTAATGCAGGGCACTGATGGCTGCCATTGCAGATGGTGGGGGCGCTCTTGAATGGCAGACCAAAATATACTAATATAATGCCTTTAAGTTTTACACCAGTAGGCATAATATACTGCAATTCAAGTATTTTAGAAGGATCAAAAATAAAATTAAAATAAAATGGTGAGGTTCCATAGTTGGGCTTGAACTGTTTTATTTCTCTTACTAAATATTTTTTGTGAAATAAAAATGGATTAACTACACCCTTGTTGTTACTGCTTCCATAAAGACCAAACCTATAAAATTATTACGTCATTTATCCCGCATGGGGTATGCTATTGTGTACCATTCCGGTTGCTTCCGCCTCTCTAGCCAGAAATAGGCTAAGTGGAATAATACATCATGGATGGTTGCAGCACATTATAAATGGCACTTGTATGGCTGTATGGTAAATCATGTCATATACTTTCAGTTTAGTTTGCTTAATACATAAAAATGCATTTAGCATTGACCATTTGTTATGTGTCTCCTAGGCTCATGTTTACAGTGAAGGTGAAGACGTGTACGATGTTATGTTGAACCAGGTGAGAGACATCTGTGTTTTTTTCTTTTTAAATGGGAGTCTGTACTTTGTTTGATTAAATGTTACACTTGGCATGCATTTGCTTTTTGTTTTTTGTTTTTTTTGTTTTGTTTTTATTCCCGTTTATTTTATTTATGAAAAACGCATTCCCTTTCTTTATAGAAGGATAGTAACTTATTAACAATCTGCAATGGTTGGCACTTAAATAGCTTAAGGATAAAATACACTTCAATTCAATTACACAATCAAATTGCATAAAAAAAATTAACTTTGAACAGATTGCAGCATATAAGAAGCTCTTAGCTACCTAACCACATTACAGTAGGGGATATAGTCTTGCATAAGTGACTACCAGTTTTAAAGGAAATATTACATTAAATCCGATTTCATTATAAACCTTTATTTTTTGTGACCTAAAATATCTAAAAAGATTGAATGCTCTGTGTATATTGCTCTTGCCAATCCCAGCGCTGTAGATGAGGCCGTACTTCACTTCCGGCAGATGGAGTCTAACATTGTTCTGTCAAATTTCGTCATTGCAGCTGCCATTAAGCAGTCTATACAGACAATACAGAAAGTTTGTGTCTCCAAAATAGGCATACCAATGAGGTTTAAAAAAACAAAAAAAAAAAAAACATAAAAAAGCTACATACTGAAATCAAACTAATAAAATTAAATATTTATACTTTCCTTTTTAAGCATGAAATAATCTGTATGTGTGCAAAGGGCGGCAATTATTTGTAAATCTGAAGAGCATATCCCATTTCCCAATGGGATAATTCAAATGATCAGATTTGACCAGCTGGACTGTTAATAAGTAGTCTTGGCAATAAACTGTCTGTCTGTCTTTACAAAATTGTTCCCAATGGCTGAAAAAGATATGGGACATTTTCAAAGCCCCATTCAAACTGGAATTCGCTGTGGCTATATTTTAAGTATAAAGTAATGCTGGAGCCATATACTACATTATTCACTCCATTTGGAGAAGAAAAAAAACGCAGACCCATGTGCGTGTTGACATGCGGTTTTACATGAAGTTTTATATACGTTTCTTACACTGTCAAACATGCAAATTAACAACAGGAAGCAATTCGGCAGCATTTTATGACTGAATGCTTCAGGGAACAGGACTGGGAGCTTCAGAAATCAAATATGAAAATTCCATCCCACCAAAGGATGTCCATAAATGTGAAGCACCTCATTCAACAAGTGAGTAACTCCATTGTAATGATTTGTGTTTAAGTATTAATTGTCATGGTTTTGTTTCCATATGTTATGTTTATTTCTTTAATGACTTTTTCATTTTTTTTTTTTTCAGTGGGATATGTTTTGTTAGCCTATTATTGATCTGCTGTTTTTTGTATGCTCTGCAATTAGTGATGTATTTTTTTTCTCTAATTTTCTAATGCAGGTGGAAACCCATCCTGAGCTTTGGGATGCTGCAGCAGAGGGGTACAGTGATCGACAGGCAAGAGAGGACGCATGGACAAGCATCTTCCGCCATCTGTACCCTACCTGGGATGGGCTCACTGCCAAAGAGCAAGGGACTATTGGTAAGAGTCCTCCACATTGATTTTAATAATCATTTTGGTTGTAATTGAAAAAGAGCATTGAGTCAATCACTATTTCTGCTGCTTAGTTAAATGCAATCTGTTGGCTTTCAGGAGCCGTTTTAGGATGGGCATGTACTGTAAGGTGATCACGGCATATACTGCCAGTTCTAAAAATTTTCACGGAAACATACACTTACTGGGCACTTTATTAGGTACACCCATTCAATTGCTTGTTAACACAAATAGCTAACCAGCCAATCACATGGCAGAAACTCAGTGCAATTAGGCATGAAGATGTGGGTAAGACAAATTGCTGAAGTTCATACTGCAGTTCATACTGCATCAGAATAAGTAAGAAAGTGACTTTGAACTAGACATGGTCATTAGTGCCCAACGGGCTGGTTCGAGTATTTCTGAAACTGCTGATCTACTGGGATTTTCACTCACAACCATCTCTAGAATTTACGGGAATGGTCTGAAAAAGAGAAAATATCCAGTGAGCAGCAGTTGGGTGGACAAAAATACATTAACCCCTTAACCCCTTAAGGACTCAGGGTTTTTCCGTTTTTGCACTTTCGTTTTTTCCTCCTTACCTTTTAAAAATCATAACCCTTTCAATTTTCCACCTAAAAATCCATATTATGGCTTATTTTTTGCGTCGCCAATTCTACTTTGCAGTGACATTAGTCATTTTACCCAAAAATGCACGGCGAAACGGAAAAAAAAATCATTGTGCGACAAAATCGAAAAAAAAACGCCATTTTGTAACTTTTGGGGGCTTTCGTTTCTACGCAGTGCATATTTCGGTAAAAATTACACCTTATCATTATTCTGTAGGTCCATACGGTTAAAATGATACCCTACTTATATAGGTTTGATTTTGTCGCACTTCTGGAAAAAATCATAACTACATGCAGGAAAATTTATACGTTTAAAAATGTCATCTTCTGACCCCTATAACTTTTTTATTTTTCCACGTACGGGGCGGTGTGAGGACTCATTTTTTGCGCCGTGATCTGAAGTTTTTATCGGTATGATTTTTGTTTTGATCGGACTTTTTGATCACTTTTTATTCATTTTTTAATGATATAAAAAGTGACCAAAATACGCTTTTTTGGACTTTGGAATTTTTTTGCGCGTACGCCATTGACCGTACGGCTTAATTAATGATATATTTTTATAGTTCGGACATTTACGCACGCGGCGATACCACATATGTTTATTTTTTATTTTTTTTACACTGTTTTATTTTTTTTATGGGAAAAGGGGGGTGATTCAAACTTTTATTAGGGAAGGGGTTAAATGACCTTTATTAACACTTTTTTTTAACATTTTTTTTGCAGTGTTATAGGTCCCATAGGGACCTATAACACTGCACACACTGATCTCTAATGCTGATCACTGGCGTGCATTAACACGCCTGTGATCAGCATTATCGGCGCTTGACTGCTCCTGCCTGGATCTCAGGCACGGAGCAGTCATTCGTCGATCGGACACCGGGGAGGCAGGTAAGAGCCCTCCCGGTGTCCGATCAGCTGTTCGGGACGCCGCGATTTCACCGCGGCGGTCCCGAACAGCCCGACTGAGCAGCCGGGTCACTTTCACTTTCACTTTAGAAGCGGCGGTCAGCTTTGACCGCCGCTTCTAAAGGGTTAATACCGCACATCGCCGCGATCGGCGATGTGTGGTATTAGCCGCGGGTCCCGGCCGTTGATTAGCGCCGGGACCCACGCGATATGATGCGGGATCGCGGCGCGATCCCGCTTCATATCGCGGGAGCCGGCGCAGGACGTAAATATACGTCCTGCGTCGTTAAGGGGTTAAGGACGCAGGGTTTTTCGGTTTTTGCACTTTCGTTTTTTTCCTCCTCACCTTTTAAAAATCATAACCCTTTCAATTTTGCACCTAAAAATCCATATTATGGCTTATTTTTTGCACCACCAATTCTACTTTGCAGTGACATCAGTCATTTTACCCAAAAATCTACAGCGAAACGGAAAAGAAAATCATTGTGTGACAAAATTGAAGAAAAAACGCCATTTTGTAACTTTTGTGGGCTTCTGTTTCTGCGCAGTACATTTTTCAGTAAGAATGACACCTGATCTTTATTCTGTAGGTCCATACGATTAAAATGATACCCTACTTATATAGGTTTGATTTTGTCGCACTTCTGGAAAAAATCATAACTACATGCACGGAAATGTATACGTTTAAAATTCTCATCTTCTGACCCCTATAACTTTTTTATATTTCTGCAAATGGGGCGGTATGATGGCTCATTTTTTGCGCCGTGATCTGAAGTTTTTAGCGGTACCATTTTTGTATTGATCGGACTTTTTGATCGCTTTTTATTTATTTTTTTCATGATATAAAAAGCGACCAAAAATACGTTATTTTGGACTTTGGAATTTTTTTGCGTGTACGCCAGGTTTAATTAATGATATATTTTTATAGTTCGGACATTAACGCACGCGGCGATACCACATATGTTTATATTTATTTTTTATTTACATGGGTTTTTTTTTTTTTTTTATGGGAAAAGGGGGGTGATTTGAACTTTTATTAAGGAAAGGGTGAAATCATATTTATTAACTTTTTTTTTCCCTCTATCGGCTCCATTGGGTGTATGCTGCTGTCTCTAGGAGGTGTGACACTATGGTAATAAAAAGTCTGCTCCTCCCAGCAGGATATACCCACCTTCGGTCCCTGAGCTAATCAGTTTAAGCTTAGTGTCTGACGGAGGTGGACATGATCTGGAATTCTCCAGACCAGGTCTTCTGATTTTTTGTTTTCCTAGTATAGGGACGTGTTAGTTTTTAATTCCTTTTTCTTTCCTGTTTTCAGGTGGGGACTCAGGGACTCCGATTCCCTGTTTCCCCATTGCGAGTAAGGGGGCACAGACATTGCGTATATGCGCTGTTCACCCCCCCCTCGCCAACGGTCAGCGCCTGGGTTGGTACCTCATGGGTCCGGGTCCCCCTATTTCCCTGCTCGCCTCGCTCACGCATAGCAGCCAGGCGTGATGCAGGTAACTAAAGCTGACTGAAGACTTCACTGAAGACTCCATTAGGTAAGTTCTTCTGACTGAGGTAAGTACTTTCCCCCCTTTTCTCCTTAGGTACGGACTTGCAACCTCTGGAGACCCCCTGTTTTTGGCCCACCTTTCAGGTTATGGGGCTGGCTTTACAGGGGCTGGACTTTTATTCTGAGGGAGCAGTGGCATCTTAGGGGGCATGTCATCGATGTTTTACATTGGGCACTTCACTGTGTGTGTGTGGTTACTTGCGGCTATGTCCGCAGCGCCTTATATGCGGCTGACAGCCGCGGTGCTGGTACGGGCCGGACGCTCTCAGCGCCGGCTTACTTTCACTTTCTCCGGCAGTCTCTGCCGGCGTATAGGCCGCCCGCTCTATTTCCCCGAGCGCATATGCGGCTGACGTGCGCTCAGGACAAGGAATGGGCGCCATTACAGCTTCTTCTCGGCCAGTCTATAGCTCCGCCCACAGGGCTGTCGGAGCTCTTCAGAGGCGCGAAGTAGCCTCCAATCAGCGCCGTGGGCGCGATTTTCGGTTAGAAGGGGCCAATTTGTTAGTGCCTCTGCTTCAGGCACGCCCCTCTCTCTATTGGTTAGCCTGTTTCTTACACTCTAGCTGCACGGAGCTGAGTTGTCCTCACTGCAGCTGCCAGGGGACACAGACTAGGGTGAGAAAGTTCCTGTCTCTTTTCTCATTATGTCCGTACCCAGAGCTGTTCCTCCCTCTAAACAGAAACCTGGTACTTAAGTGACTTATTTTGTCTGTAAGCACTGTAATACTAAGATGCCTGGCTCTACTGAGCCCACTTGCCCTGCCTCCTCCCCTGGTACCCCCTGATGCCCTTTCGGTTCCGGTGGATTCAGCCGCTCCACCAGCCTGGGTTTCTTCCCTGACCCAGTATATGGCTGACTTGACCCAAGTCTCCCGTTCGGTGGCTGAGGCCTCCCAGGAAGTGGTGTCTGCCTTGAAGGGGTCTTCCTTGCGCAGGGCCTCTGAGAGGGCCCGCAACTAGTCTCCACATACTTCACGCTCTCACAAGTGTACTAGGGGTGCCTCGTCTGACTCTTCCATTGAGTCTTCGGATAGACGTGGGCGTTCCCCTCGTGGGTCCCACCCCCTGTCATCTGGGCACAAACGTCGCTCCTCCAGAGGACGTTCTCGGACGTTCACGCCTGAGCCGCGTACCCAGTCAGGGTCGCCCCCCTCCAGGACTGCCTCTACTCTTTCACATTCTCCTGGTGAACTGGCGGAAGAGGCTTCCGAGCCGGCATTTGACTCAGAGGACCGAGCGGGTTCAGTTGTACCGGTGAACTCATTGGTGACAGCCATAAGAGACACCTTTCACTTAGAGGACCCAGGATCTTTGAATGTCACTCCAGGAGTATTCTTTCATCGTGCTAAGCCAGCACCTCAAAGGTTCAGCTCTCACGCTGACTTTGACGACATTCTGGAATCTGCATGGAAACATCCAGACAAGAGGTTCCCGGGAATCAAGACGATTCAAGAACGTTATCCATTTGACAAGGACTTTGTCACTAAGGTGGTTTCCCCTCCCTCAGGGGATCCACCAATCTCCCGGATCTCTAAGGCGACTACACTGCCACTGGCAGATGCCGCTGCCTTCAAGGATTCCACGGACAAGAAGGTAGAATCCATAGCGAAGTTTGCCTCTGAAGCAGCTGGCTCTTCTCTTCTTCCCATATTTGCCTCTACATGGGTGTCCAAGGCCCTGTCGGAGTGGTGCCAAAAGCTCCATCAGGATATCTTAGTGGGATCCCCCCCAGACGATCTATCTCCTCCGGCTCTCCAATGCTCTAAAGCTGGGGACTTCCTGTGCGCAGCTTCCATGCAGTCAGCCCATTGTTCTGCCTTTGCTGTGGGTCACCTAGCGGCTCTCTGCAGCTCTATGTGGCTTAAAGCTTGGAATGCGGATGCCGCTTCCAAAAGGTCTCTCACTGAGCTTCCTTTTAAGGGTGGCCGTCTTTTTGGCAAGCGCCTTGATGAGATTATCTCTGAGGCGACGGGAGGTAAGAGTTCCTTGTTGCCTCAAAATAAGGCTCGCCCTACTTCCCAAAGGAAGTCCCCTTCCTTTTGGACCTTTGACTCCAGCAAAGGGTCCGGGCAGGTGCCTTCGCGGGACAAGAAGGCTCCCTCGTTCTGGGCGCGCCCGTCTTGGAAGTCTGACTCCAACCGGTCCGGCCGTTTTGCGCCCAAATGCATGAAGTGAGGCCCCCACCCGTGGTTTTTTCTCGAGTGGGAGGTTGTCGCTTACTTTTTCGAGACATCTGGACCTCACACATTCAGGACTCTTTGGTCAGGGACGTGGTGTCAAACGGTTACCGAATCGAATTTGCCTCCCTCTGAGGGATCGTTTTTTTCGATATACGGGAACGATAACCCCCTGGAGAAGCAAAGACTGGAGAGCCTCTCGAAATTGCTTCGCCAGAGAAGGAGACCGGGGGGGTCTCCTTCTCTGGCGAAGCAATTTCGAGAGGCTCTCCAGTCTTTGCTTCTCCAGGGGGTTATCGTTCCCGTTCCTCCAGGGGAACGGTTTCGGGTTTTCTATTCCAATCTTTTTGTGGTTCCCAAGAAGGACGGTTCTGTGCGGCCAATCCTAGACCTCAAGCGTCTCAACCGTCCTCTTCTTATCCACCACTTCCGAATGGAATCTCTCCGTTCGGTGGTGGCGTCCCTGGAACAAGGGGACATCAAGGATGCCTACCTCCATGTGCCAATATTTCCAGGCCATCATCGGTACCTCCGCTTTGCGGTTCCGAAGGGCATTTTCAATTCGTAGCCCTCCCCTTTGGTCTGGCCACGGCTCCTCGGGTCTTTACCAAGATCCTTGCGCCAGTGATGGGCCTGTTACGGTCGAGGGGAGTCTCGGTGATACCCTACCTGGCCGACCTTCTCATCAAGGCTCCAACCAGAGCCCAGACTCTGCAGAATGTGGGCGTCACTCTCCACACTCTGGATCGCTTCGAGTGGATGGTCAACCGGGACAAGTCAGTCCTCTGTCCTACCCAGTCTCTAATCTTCTTGGGACTTCGCTTCGAGACTGCCTCTGCCAGAATTTGCCTCCCGCCGGACAAACGTCTGGCGCTTCTGTTGGGGGTCCGCTCCCTTCGGACCCAGGTCTCGGTCCCCATCCGCACTTGTATGGAAGTCCTGGGTCGGAGGGTGGCAACTATGGAGGCCGTACCCTTTGCCCAGTTTAATTACCGCCCCCTTCAACTGGTGATTCTCTCTCGATGGGACAGGTCTCCTCTGTCCCTTGATCGTCAGATTGTTCTCCCTCGCAGGGTCCGTCAGTCTCTGCTCTGGTGGCTCCGCTTCCCCCTTCTTCTCCAAGGGCGGTCATTTCTTCCCCTTCACTGGCAGGTTGTTACAACGGATGCCAGCCTGTCGTGCTGGGGCGGTGTGTTCAGGGATTGGACAGTTCAGGGACTCTGGTCTCCCCAGGAGACCCTTCTTCCAATAAACATATTGGAATTACGGGCGATTCTTCTTTGTCTTCTTCATTGGGAGTCCCGTCCTGTCCGCGTCCAGTCGGACAACGCCACGTCCGTGGCGTACATAAATCGACAAGGCGGCACTCGCAGCTCAGCAGCCATGGCCGAGGTGACTAAGCTTCTCATCTGGGCGGAAAGCAATGTTCCGGCCATTTCGGCGATTCACATTCTGGGAGTGCTCAACTGGGAAGTGGATTTCCTCAGTCAGTCCTCACCCGACCCCGGCAAGTGGTCTCTACATCAGAGGTCTTCACGCAACTCTGCGACCTCTGGGGCATTCCGGACGTGGACCTCTTTGCGCCCTGACACAATCGGAAGATCCTTCCTTTTGTGCCCAAGTCCCGGGACCCTCAGGCTCTGGCCGTGGACGCCCTAGTGATTCCTTGGGCAGGGTTTGCCCTACCCTATGTGTTTCCTCCCCTTCCCAGGGTTCTGGTAGCTCCAGATTGGCCCCGAAGGTCGTGGTACGCCGACATAGTCAGGCTCCTGGACGACGCTCCACTGCGCCTTCTGCTCTGTCCGGACCTGCTCTCTCAGGGTCCTCTTTGCCACCCCAATTTACAGTCGCTGCATTCGACGGCGAGGCGGTTGAGACCGCGGTTTTGAGGGGCCGCGGGTTCTCTTCCCAAGTCATTCACACCATGCTCATGGCTCGTAAGCCCTCATCCGCAAGAATTTACCACCGTACTTGGCGGTCTTATTTTCGTTGGTGTGAAGCTCAGGACTTATCCCTGTAACCTTCTCGGTTCCCCGTCTTCTCTCCTTTTTGCAGTCGGGTTTGGAACTGGGGTTGTCTCTCAGTTCCCTTAAAGATCAGGTTTCGGCCCTTGCTATTCTTTTCCAGCAGCCCCTGGCTTCTAATTCTCATGTCCAGGCCTTCCTTCAAGGAGTGGCGCATGCTGTTCCTCCTTATCAGTCACCCTCTCCCCCTTGGGACTTGAATTAGGTTCTGAGTGCCCTCCAGGGTGCACCCTTTGAGCCCCTTAGGTGTCTCTCCGCCTCCTTTCTTGGAAAGTGGCGTTTCTTGTTGCTATCACCTCTACCGGAGGGTGTCTGAATTGGCAGCGCTCTCCTGCCGTTCTCCGTTTCTGGTGATCCACCAGGACAAGGTTGTTTTCCGGCCAGATCCTTCCTTTTTGCCTAAGGTGGTTTCTGCCTTTCATCTCAATGAGGACATGGTCCTCCCGTCTTTTTGTCCTGCTCCTTCTCATCCTAATGAGCGCTTACTACACAAGCTGGATGTAGTTCGGGCTGTTCGGTCTTATCCCTCCATCACTTCTTCGTTTCGTCAGTGTGATTGCTTTTTCGTCCTTACGGAAGGTCATAGCAAGGGACAACCTGCTTCCTAGGCCACCATTTCTCGGTGGATTCGGTCTGCCATTTCGGAAGCCAATCGCTGTAAGGGAAAGATTCCTCCTTTCAGGGTTGTGGCTCATTCTACCCGTTCTGTTGGGGCATCCTGGGCTCTCCAGAATAGAGCCTCGACCTCGCAGATTTGCAAGGCGGCTACCTGGTCGTCTTTGCACACTTTCTTGAGGTTCTACCGAGTTCATACTTTCACATTGGCTGATGCTAGTCTGGGTCGTAAAGTGTTGCAGGCGGCAGTGGATCGGCCGTCTGCCTGACTGCGTATCTGCCCACCCAAGGGACGGCTTTGGTACGTCCCACGGTCTGTGTCCCCCAATAGAGCCGAGAGAAAAGGAGATTATTGTTTACTTAACGTAAAATCTCTTTCTCGGAGGATCCATTGGGGGACACAGCTCTCGCCCTTTTTGGGGTTTCCTTTGGTTCTCTGTCCGAGGGTGTGATCAGTTATGTTTTTTTTCTTCTGGTTCTCGGACAGTTTTGGGTTTTCTTTGACCTGTTGGTCTCCTCGTATTGCTCTGGAACTTAAACTGATTAGCTCAGGGCCTGAAGGTGGGAATATCCTGCTGGGAGGAGCCAACTTTTTTTATTACCATAGTGTCACACCTCCTAGAGACAGCAGCATACACCCACAGTCTGTGTCCCCCAATGGATCCTCCGAGAAAGAGATTTTACGGTAAATAAACAAAGATCGCCTTTTAATTTTTTTTTTTTTTTGCAGTGTTAAAGCCCCCATAGGGGCTGATCGGGAGGTGGTCCCGATCAGCCCCACTGAGCAGCCGGGAAGGTTTTACTTTCGTTTAAGAGTTAATAGCGCGCGGCTCCGCGATCGCTGCCGCACGCGATTAGCCCAGGGTCCCGGCTTCAGATACATGCCGGGACCGACCCGATATGACGCGGGGTCACTGTTTAACCCCGCGTTATATCACGGCAGCCGGCCAAGGACGTAAATATACGTCCTTGGTCGTTAAGGGGTTAATGCCAGTTGAACGGGCAGACTGGTGTGAGATGACAGAAAAGTAAACGTAACTAAAAAAAAAAAAAAAAAACTTACAATAACCAATGGATGAGAATACCATCTATGAATGCACAACACGAGGAACCTTGAAGCAGATGGGCTAAGGCAACAGAAGACCACTCCTGTCAGCGAAGAACAAGAAGCTGAGATTTAAATTTGCACGGGTTACTAAATCGGACAAGGACTGGAAAATGCTACCTGATCTAGATTCCAGCTGCGACGTTCAAATGGCAGGGTAGAATTAGGCGTAAACATGAGAGCATGGATCCCTCCCACCTTGTATTAATGGTACAGGCTGGTGGTGGTGTACTGGTGTTGGGGACATTTTCTTGCCATGTTTTTGATCCCTTTGCAATTAAGCATTGTTTAACTCCTTGCCGCATATGGACGTTTATAAACGTCCATATGTGGCTCCCGAGGTATGTCGCGTGCTCAGCAGGTGAGCGTGCATCATACCCGGTGGGTCCCGGTTGCTATGAGCAACCGGGACCCACGGCTAAAGCCGGACATTGCCGATCGGGCTGATGTCCAGCATTAACTCTTTAGATTCGGCAATCAAAGTTGATCGCTGCGTCTAAAGTGAAAGTAAAAGCTTCCCAGCAGCTCAGTCGGGCTGATCGGGAACATCGCAGTAAAATTGCGATGTCCCGATCAGCTAGAACTTAATAGGAGGGTGCCTAACCTACCTCCTGCGTGTCTGATCGGCGATTGATTGCTCCAAGCCTGAAATCCAGGCTTGAGCAATCAACCACCGATAAAACTGATCAATGCATTGCAATGCAATGGTATTGATCAGTGTATTGAATCAATGTACTGCATGTTATAGTCCCCTATGGGAGCTATAACATTCCCATAAAAAAGTGTAAATAAAGATAAACGTGGTATCGGCGCGTGCGGAAATGTCCGAACTATAAAAAATATATAGTTAATTATACTGCACGGTCAATGGCGTACACACAAAAAAATTCCAAAGTCCAAAATAGCGTATTTTTGGTCACTTTTTATACCATAAATAAATGAATAAAAAGTCCGATCAAAACAAAAATGGTACAGATAAAAACTTCAGAGCATGGCGCAAAGAAGTTATAGGGGTCAGAAGAGGACAATTTTAAACATTATAAATTTTCATGCATGTAACTATGATTTTTTTCGTTAGACAAAACAAACCTATAGAAGTAGGGTATCATTTTAATCGTATGGACCTACAGGATAAAGATAAGGTTAGAGATGAGCGAATAAATTAGTTCAGCTTTCAGGTGCTCCGGTGGCTGGAAAAGGTGGATACATTCCTAGGAGAGTCTCTCCTAGGACTGTATCCACCTTTTGTAGCCCACCGGAGCACCTGAAAGCTGAACAAATTTATGCAGGCTAAAGACAGCAAACGCCTAGCCGCAAGGCTCGTGACGAATCAAATCACTGTAACTTTGCTCATCTCTAGATAAGGTGTCCTTTTTACTGAAAAATTTACTGCGTAGAAACGGAAGCCCCCAAAAGTTACAAAATGGTGTTTTTTCTTCCATTTTGTCACACAATGATTTTTTTTTTCTTTCGCCGTGGATTTTTGGGTAAAATGATTGATGTCATTACAAAGTAGAATTGGTGGCACAAAAAATAAGCCATCATATGGATTTTTAGGTGCAGAATTGAAAGGGTTATGATTTTTAAAAGGTAAGAAAATGAAAGGGGTTAAACGAGAGAGCCTACCTGAGTATTGTTGGTGACCATGTCCATCCCTTTATTACTTTAGTGTACTCCTCTTCTGATGACTATTTCCAGCAGGATAATGCACCATTAGGGTCACAAAGCTCACATCTCAAACGGGTTTCTTGAACATAACAAGTTTACTGTTCTCCAATGGCCTTTACTGTCACCAGATCTCAAGCTTATAGAGCACCTCTGTAGTGTGGCGGAATGGGGGCTTTGCAATCATTTATATGCAGCTGACCAATTTGCAGCAACTGTGTGATGCCATCATGTCCATATGGACAAAAATTTTAGGAATATTTCCAGTCACTTGTAGAAAGGTCACCATGAAGAATGAAAAGTTTTATAGACAAGATGCTGGGCACAAAGGGGGGTATTTATCAAAGGATTTATGTGTTTGTGGTTTTTTTTTTCACGTAACTTTGGTGCAATGCTTTGGCACAGTGTATTTTTGCGCCAAAGTTTGGCGCATTCGCTCTACTGTCATTTTTACAACTTTCTTAAAATCACACGGTCCTGTGTGTAATTTTAACTTTAGTCAGTAATTCATCATTTGCGCCAATCGATCATTGGCGCAATTTTGCGCCTTTAGGGCATTTTTTTGGCGCAATTCACCGCCAAGAAATTTTGCACATGGAAAACACACATAGCAATGTCAGAAAATGTAAACAAAGGCAAATTCCAATTTTTAAACGGGGATCAATTTATGTAGGCAGATAAAGCACAAAAAATGTAGCCGACAATAATAAAAATGTAGTGTGTGTGTGTATAGGTAGTACTACTACTCCCAGCATGGAACACACTGTTCCATGATGGGAGTAGTAGTACCTGTACTAATTGACAGATCGCCCGTTGCGATCCTCCTGTATAATGTATAGATGCGGCGGCTGCTCTTCTTTGGTGCCCTGCCCTGACGTATATATACACATATTCATATTTCCCGCAGGGCTGTGATTGGCCAGATGGTTCCAGCCAATCACAGCTCTCTGTGAGAAGTAGGAATATATGTATATATACGGCCGTGCAGGGGACCATAGGAGAGCGGCCGCTGCATCCATACATTATACAGGAGGATCACAGCAGGTGTCAGGAGTGATACCTGCTGTGATCTTTCCATAACTGCAGGTAATACTACTCCCAACATGGAGTACTCTCTGCCTCATGCTGGGAGCTGTAGTACCTGCATTAATAGACAGATAACAGAGGGTGTCAGAAATTACACTCACTGCGATCTGTCTATTAATGCAGATACTACAGCTCCCAGGATGGAGCAGAGTGTGCTGGGAGTAGTAGTACTACCTAAAAAATGTAAAAAATTTAGAAAAAAAAGTGAAACACACACACTTTATTAAAAAAATACTAAAAAGTTGGTTATAAGGCTCCTTTCACACTATGAATTTCTCCGTTTACAAACTTCCGTCACATGTTCCGTCACTACAGCTGCAAAACCCGGCAGTTACAAAACCCCTGACGGCCGTGACTAAATTGCATTGCAGCCTATTGGGTTTTGTAACTGCCCGTTTGCACCCGTATATGCCCGTAATTCATTACGGACGTTATACAGTGACGGGACATCGTGGCGGAAAAATTACTGCATGCAGTAATTTTTCCGCCACGATGTCCCGTCACTGTATAACGCCCGTAATGAATTACGGGCATATACGGGTGCAAACAGGCAGTTACAAAACCCAATAGGCTGCAATGCAATTTAGTCACGGCCGTCAGGGGTTTTGTAACTGCCGGGTTTTGCAGCTGTAGTGACGGAACATGTGACGGAAGTTTGTAAACGGAGAAATTCATAGTGTGAAAGGAGCCAAAAATATATACATTTCGTTTAATAAAATGTTTTCCATCACTGCAGCATCCTTTTTTTTTTTTTTTTTTTTTTTTTTTTTTTAGTACCCTACAAATTTTGGGTACCAAAAGGTGGTGAAAAATGCAATTTCCACACAAATGAAAAAACAACAGATGCAGGACATTGCACTGGCGATTTTTTCAGGCGTTTTTTTTCATGCGTCTTTTTAATCCCTAAAAATCCCTAAAAACAAGTGGAAACTTAGCCAAAGGCAAATTCCACACAAAGGTAAAAACGCCAAAACGCTGGGAAAAACTGTGGCAGTTTTTCAGGCTTTTTTTCTGGTGTTTTTATGCCACAAAAATAGGGCAAAAATCTCAGTGGAGTCCTAGCCTCAGGGTTGAAAATAAAATCCATTTCACATGGTGGCTATAAACCCCACAAAAGAAAATAACTCACGTCACTTGCTGATATACTGCAGGAGGACCTCCGAAATGGCTGCTCTACAGGGTAAAATACGCGTCCTCTGTGGTGGTAAGTTCTGTGTAAAAGGCGCTGTGAACGGCTGATTTCAACATTTGAGCCAAAATTACTAACAACTTGCACCAAATGATAAATTTGGTGCATGTCCACGAAAACCAAAGTGAAAAAAAGGGTAAAAAGAAACTGTCAACAGGCAAAATTGATAAATACCCCCCAATGTGCTGGAAACATTTCTCAGATTTTGGTCCATATGAACATAATGACCTCACATAGTTGCTGTAGAATTGTTAGCTGTACTCCCCAAAGGTGCTATTGGATTGAGATCTGGTGCTGGAGGCCATTAGAGTACAGTGAACGCATTGTCATGAGACCAGTTTAAGATGTGAACTTTGTGACATGTTCATTATCCTGCTGCATGTAGCCATCAGAAGATTGGGTACACTGTGTGTATAAAGGGATGAACATGGTCAGCAACAATACTCAGGTAGGCTGTCACATTTGAATGATGCTCAATTGGTACAAATATGTGCCAAGATAATGTGCCCCCCGCCACCATCATTGCGCCACCACCAGCCTGAACCGTTGATACAGGATGGACATGCTTTCATGTTTACGCAAAATTCTGACCCTGATATTTGCATGTCCCAGCTGGAATAGAGCCCAATTTTCTTTCAGTGTCCAATTTTGGTGAGCCTTTGTGAATTGTAACCTCAGTTTCCTGTTCTTAGCTGACAGTGGTGGCACCTGGTGTGGTCTTTTATTGTAGCCAATTAGCCTCAAGGCTTGATGCATTGTAAGTACAGATAAGTTATCCTGCATACTTTGTTTTTTGCGAGCGATTGAAAGGCAATCGAAACTCTGTTATCTTGAACGAGTCTGCCCATTCTTCTCTTACTTCAACAAGGCATTTTCGTCCACACAGTTGCTGCTCATTGGATATTTTCTCTTTTCCGGAGATTATTGTGCATGAAAATCCCAGTAGATCAGCAGTTACTGAAATGCTCAGACCAGCCCATCTGGCACCAGGCCTAAAATATGTTGGGGGAGATTTATCAAAACCTGTGTATTCAAAGAGCAGGCCAGTTGCCCATAGCAACCAATCAGATTGCTTCTTTCAAGTGTAACTAATAAAGTGGCAAGTTAGTATAGTTAGGTTTCCTGTACTCTAGGCTTAGTGCAAGCTACCCTTTTACTCTTTATTTATTTTTTCCCCCCCCAGAAAAGGATGTCAAAAACAGATGGAGGTCTGTGCGTGACAGGTTCCGTAAGGAGATGTCAATGGAGGAAAAGACTGGGTCATCTCCCTCCAAAAGAAAACCTTACCAATATATACAACAGCTGATGTTCCTCCGGACAACCAGGCAATTTTGCCCGTAAGCATTGCATTTGTAACATTAACGGGCATCACCGATTCAAATTCTTCCTCACTGCAGTTGTGCAATGAGAAGGAACACGGAAATAAAAAAGCCCCATCCTAGTGATTGGTGTGAGTAGTACAGCCCCAGTGTTCATACATTTATCACCTACCCAGTACATAGGTGATTAGTGTCTCAGGAAAATCCTTTTATTTATTTATTTATTTTTTTTAAACAGCCAAAGGAAGCTCACCTGCATTGAGCTTCATTTGCTCATACTAGTTTGGTCAGTATTTACCCCTTTATGACTCATCAAATTTTTTTTGGACTTGCATTTCCTTTCTTTTTATATTCGAACACCCATAACTTTATTTTTCCTCTGACAAAGTTGAATCAGAGCATATTTTTTGCGGGACAAGTTGTACTTTTCATTAACGCACTTTATTTTATCATATTGTATTACAGAGCCAGAAAGATATATTACGGAGCCAGAAAGATATATGTAAGGCAAATTAGAAGAAAATATTGTATTACGCAAATTTGTGGGACAATATTTTTTTGGGCATTCACAAATCTATAAACTGACATGTTACCTTCATTCTATGGGCCAGTACAATTTCAATGATGCCAAACTTGGATAACTTTTCTTTCATTTCATGCTTAAAAGAGAGAACTTGAAAAAGAAACAAAAAGTTAATTGCCATGTTCTGACTTCTTTAACTTTATTTTTTATCTGTGTTAGGATTAATTTTTTGCACAATGGGCTGTAGTTTAACGGTATCGCGTTTGCTTATGTGACTTTTTGATTACTTTATACTATGTTTTTTTCTGGTATGTGATCATCAATTTTGGCAATTGGAATTTTTGTGCGTTTACGCCGTTGACTGTGCAGTATCAAGAATGTCCATAATTTAAAAGTTCGGACAGTTAAACACACTGCAATACTAAATATGTTTATCATTTGTAAAATGCAAAGATGGAAAAAATAAAATACAAATTAATGTATGTTATATGGCGGAAAGGGGTTAACCAAAACCAGGAGTGGCTCCAAACAATAACTAAAATAAATAAATATACAAATCCTTCCATTATAGTTTTGTCTCTAAATACTGACCAAATACTAGGTAGCCTAAAAGTTGTTCCACTATTCACAGGATAGAGCTAGTTGATTGGAGGGGGTCCTACTGCTGGGACCCCTACTGATCACAAGAACAGAAGTAAATTGTTTCCCAAACTGACTGGAAATGCATGTTCTTTCTCACCATGCTTGGCCAGCAAGTCCATTCACTGTACCAGCAGCTGGAAACTCCACCAATCAGCAAGTTATTCCCTCTTTAGTGGATAGTGAAAAACTGGTAATCTTGGGATAACACCTTACTGTAGCATGCTATGGATGAAGGGTAAAAATACTAATAAATGCATGCCAATACAGAATCTGCTGTGATCCTTACTTATTTGAAGTTTGCACTTTCAAACAGTGACTATTTTGAAATGATTTATTGAGATCATTGTGTATTCTGAGCTGCTGTTAGCTGTTTTGTTGACTTTGTGGATGGCTGTTTCAAAGACGTGCGCACACACACACACACACACACACACACATATGTATGTTTGTATGTTAAGTGGTCTCCCAATACAGGCAACTGATTTATGACATGACTGTCTAAAGCAGTCTAAAGCCTGCTGTGTCGATCCAGGGATGCAAAATGTGTCCATGGATGTCACCTTTTGGATTCCAAACATCATTGTCTATTCCTGAAGCAGATACAGAATGAGAAAATGGTGTGGATCTAGAATGCAATGTAAGTTTTTTTCCCCCCTCTGCTGTCTAGTAAATGTAAATTGTATTTGCTACAATACAGGAAGCTCTTCTTAAAATAAATAGCTAATCATATAATATGCAATGCTACAACTTTAACTTTTTTTCTGTTTTCTGCTGTAGGACTTCATCAGGCCTGGACAAAGAAATGGGTTTGCCCCTGCCAAAAGAGAGTGAACCACTTGAAGGCTCTTCTGTGCCAGTTGCTGTGGAAACAGAGGTGGCGAACACAGACTTTGCTGTAGCTGGACAAAGTACTGAGCCAGTGCCACCACCCCGTGTGCCACCAACAAAAATGGGGGGGAAATGTGTTATTCGTAGCAGGGCCAAGATTACACAGGAGTTGGATGATGAAATTCTGGCTCTGTTGCGGAGGACATGGGCTGAGGATGATGCAGATGCCTTTAGCCGCACACTGGCTGACCGAATACGTTGGTTGCCTGAACCTAGTCGATCAAGGTTTATGGCTTATGTGCTCAGCTCTGTAGAGTATTTTCTCCCCCCCTTTTACCCACCTGAAGTTGACACATTGGTGGCTAATCTCCGGATGGCGTGCACCCCACAAACCGGAAGCTCGCAGTTCCATTCACCCCAAAATCAATAACACTTTCTGTGACATTACTATGTCTTTAACAGCCTAATATACTTTTTACGGAACTTTTTCGGCCTACCTTATTGCTAGTCTTTTCTTTATCACTTTGTACTCTTGTTCTACCACCTTCCACATTTGTTCTCTGGCCTGTTTCATACTGTAATATACCCACCCTCGCCTCTGCCAACAACTTCCTTCCACCAATACCTCCCATTTTGGTTCCTTTTATTCCATTCCCTCCCTTTTTTTTTTGCATATATATATATAAACATTTTTGTTCCATAAAGAATGGAGGTATGCATCCCGAACGGGGAAACTTTTTTTTTTTTTTAAACAAGTTTGGGGGTTATGTAATCATGGTGGGTTGGCAAGCTTGTTGGGGTGTTCTTGGTTTAAAACATATTTGTATAGAAGGACACTAAACCTGACGTCATATCTTAGCTACATTTTCTTTGCCGTTGAGTGCATGCTGTTGTTTATAAGCAGTATTTTCAGGTTGAGGAGATGCTGACTGTAATGCTCTATTGATTTACCTGCAGGAAGTCAAAAAAGGGTCACTTCAGGTTTAGTTGTCCTTAAACTGAAAATGATCATTATTTTGGGGTTTCTTATGGGGAGGGAGGGGTAGCTTTGTTATTGGGGTGTATTTTTACAGTAAATTGAAAAGTTTACAGGGGAGGGTGGGTCCTTATTTTTTTTACATGTTATGTGAAAAATATTTATTTTATGGTTTAATGAATAATTTTAAGTAAATCAAGTGTCTGTGTGTTATTTTGCATTGGATTGTATTAATGAACATTTGTAAATCCTATAAACAACATAACTGTTTCAAATTAAAGTTAAAGGGGTACTCCGCTGAAAACATCTTATCCCCTATCCAAAGGATAAGATGTTAGATCGCGTGGGTCCCAACCCTGGGACTACCGCGATCTCTGCTGCGGCACCCCTGTCATTTGGTGCACGGAACAAACTCTGCTCTGTGCCCGATGACTCACGATGCCAGCTGCCACGCCCCCTCCATTCACATCTATGGGGGAGGCGTGATGGCTATGTACTAGCCGTCACGCCCCCTCCCATAAACATGAATGTAGAGGGCGTGGCAGCTGGCATCGTCAGTCATCGGGCACAGAGCAGAGTTCGTTCCGTGCACCTAATGGGTGCCACAGCGGAGATCGCGGTAGTCTTCAGCGGCGGGACCCACGCGATTTAACATAGGGGATAAGATATTTTCAGCGGAGTACCCCTTTAAGCTGGCCATACACTTCAGATAAATGTATGTTTCATAAGATTCTGCCAACCATCTAATGTGTCTGGCTGCCTTCTAAATTTTTTTAAAGACTGGACAGTTAGATGTCAACTGCACAACGCTTTTGTCTTCAGAAAGATAAGCTGCTCTCAAGAGTCGGGCAGTGTCTTACCCCTACCCCGCTCCATCAAAAATACATGCACCATAGCACATTTGCTGAATTCTATCACCAGTAACCAGCTGTACAAATGTATTCACATTTTAGGTATGGCCGAACTACTGGATGTATTTTTTTGCTGTGAATCCTTGTCAAGTCTGCAGCAAGCTCTGCATGTGTTGCATGGCTTTATCTGTTGCAAAGGAAAGTATGCAACATTTCTGCAGGAGCATACTGCACATTAGAAAATGTATGTCATACTCTTGTTTGCCTGTGTATTAGGTATGCTGGCTAGCTAGCTTTTTAGATGTGACAAAAATTGTAAATGGGACCACATACAACATTTAAAGGCACATTTACATATAAATGCTTGAGGGTAGCAAATTAAGCACAAAAACAACTCTAAAATGCATTGTACACCAACCTTTCTATCATTATGGGTACAAAAAAAATATGGTAATTAAGAACCTGGCATCTTTTGATACATGAAACATTAACAACGCTCTAAAAATTTTATTCAAACTATCTTGAAATCTGTGTTTTACAGTGTTTGCTGTTGACTTAACATTTGTTCTAATGTAACTTGTCATAACTGCCCTGTATTGTGACTAGCGTTACTGGTATGTTTCTAAATGACTTGTACAATAGAATTCAAAAAGGCTATTAAAAAAAATAAAAATAAATAAATAAAAAAAAAGCTAAACATTAAGCAAAGTGGATATAAACCATGTTCTGAACAAAAAAAACTAAACTAAAATAAACATTATGGTACTTTTTTTGCCACATCACAGCCTTCTTTAGGGCTAATGTCGCTTGGCAGAGCCATCCATGGTCAGCAATCTTAAAGCGTACCTGCCATCCATTTGCAAATAATTTTATGGTGATAAGTAAATGTATTTCTAAATTTTTAATATACGTTGGTGTAGGTGTATATTTTAAGGTGAAAAATGCTAACTTGTCCTTGCAGCTATTACTTGTGTGTCTCTGTGCAGAGACAAAATACAGGAAGTGTGGGCGGACAAGCAAGGCTCTGTTCACAATGGCTCTGTGACATGCCCCGGCTCACACAGCAGGCTGATGGACAAGCCAGGAGCCTGCACAGAGCCTCTACTTGTCCCTTCCACACTTCCTGTATTTTTTTTCTCTGCACAGAGGCATACAGGCATTAGGTGCAGGGACGTGACAACATTTGTTTACCCAAAAAGACACACAGAGTCTCAGGAACAGATTGAGATTTAAAGCCAATCAGTACATGACACTCTGTAATTGGGGCTAAAAGCTGATTTTAGTGAATGCTACTTGCGAAGGTGGTGTAATGAGCTGCTTTGCATAATATTTTATATATTTTTTTTAATGCCCTGGAATATCCCTTTTCAATGAGCACTGTTTAAAACAACTCATAGCCAGAACAACCCTAAAGTCTTGAACACTAGGTGTTTCACTGTCCTGCAATCTGTTGTTCACTGCCTGTTGTCAGGGGAAATTTGTCTGTAGTAACTACTAGATCACTACTGGAAGTGAGGTGGCCTTTAGTATGTTCTATGTGCAGGAAAGGTAGAGTCTTCGTTCTGTACCTTCAAGCTGAGCCTGTCTGTCTGCTGAAGATCCTGAAGGATAAATCAAGGTTTTTTTTCCCTCATCTCCCACCACCCATAAAGCTCATGGCAGCCTTCCTTATTTTAAATATCAGTGTTCCTTTAGTGTATGTCCCCAGTGCTGCAGCGTAATCACCCCCTTTCCTCCGTTTGAGCTTCTAAGCAGCGGCAACAACAGTAGCAGCTCCATGTTATGTATAACCCTTTCCGTGCTGTGATTCTGCAGCAGTTTTTATTTTTGCCCACACAGTCCTTTGCAAACCCAGTAAATTAGTAACCCCTACTCCCTCCACATGCCATCTGTAGTAAATCAGCCCAGCACAGTGAAGCCTGTGAGTCCAGTGCATTTTCTCTAGCATATCACAGATGATTGGCCAGAGGGAAGTAAGTGAAAGGAGCATTAAAATCCCCTTGTCACCTCTAATCTCACAAAATCATACAGGTGCCATACAGTTTGTAATTTTTATTTTACTCTCTTAACATCCTAAAATATTGCAGTTTTCATTCTGACCCCTCAACCTTATAATAAGCTGACACTTCCTGCTTTATAGAGATAACTTTTTAGCATTATCATTGCTTTTATCACAGACAGGATTACAGTGAAGTGTCACTTCAGTATGTAGATAAGACCGTATCAAGTCATTTGAGGTAGGTGATGGTCACATCTCAACCTCTTATTCGGTCATAGAATAAGCCTAGAAAATATGTGCTCACCCATTGAAAATCGCTAATCAGACAAAAATCTAGGTGCAGGTAAGCAAAAACAATCACTTCAGAACAACCCGTGATCTCCTGCCCAGCGTCTCAGCTTTCCCCATGCCCAGAGCGGCAACCACACAAGGTGGTTGACATCCCCCTCTATTCATCTTGGTGGGAGACCCAGAGATACAGGAGTGCTGTATCTCCGGCTCATCCATAGAGATGCATGCAGGGGGTGTGTTGGCCATTGCTCCGCGCGGTGGTCTACACCGCTCCATGCATGAAAGAGCCAGGAGAAGATCATAGGGGTTCCCATCCTCCCCTAGATCAGACACTTATCCCCTATTCTGTGAATAGGGGATACTTTAAAAAAAAAAAAAAAATTATTTTTTATTTCTTGGCATTAAATGTTTCTGGCAGCAATGTTGTGCATCATGGATTTTAACCCCTTGCCGCAAATGGACGTGTATACGTCACTTTTTCCAGTGACCTAACGCAAATGGACGTATATATACACGTCCATTCCTTATCACTGCGCCGCGAGCATGCATTGATCTGGGGCTGGCAATCTCATATCGCCTTGCAGCTGTCAGGAGCGGAGCTGCGCTCAGATCCTGGCGGTTAACCCCTTCAGTGCTGTGGTCAATCTGACCGCAGCACTGATCGCCGGTGACAGAGGGAGGAAACTCCCCCTGTTCAACGGTGATGACACGATCGCGGGTCACTGTTGGTTGCTATGGCAGCAGGAGGTCAGATGACCTCCTTTCTGCCTGCTACGGAAGCCTGTGAGATCCAGCCACAGGCTGTACTGTGTACAGCTGATCAGATCATACTGTGCTGCAGTACAAATGTATTGCAGCATAGTATAACCTGTAAAAAGGGAAAAAATAATAATAAAAGGTTCTTCAATAAAAGTATGAAGTAAAAATAAATAAAATGCCCCTTTCCCAATAAAAGCCCTGTATCATTAAAAAAAAAACACAAAAATCATGTACGTATTAGGTATTGCCACATCTGTAATGAGGTGTACTATAAAGCTATAAGTTAAATTATCCCGCACGGTGAACGCCGTAAAAAAAAAATACAAATAGCGGAATAAAAAAGATCAAAAGGTAGCATGTATCGGAAAAATGATAACCATAAAAAGTACAGTTGTCCCGCCAAAAATAAGCCCTAACACAATGACGTATGATGGAAAAAAAAAAAGTTATGGCTGTCGGGAACATAACACAAAAATGGAAAGAGTCTTGCTCAGAAAAAGGAAAAACACAGTTATATAAAATGGGTATCGCCATAATCGTAACGACCCGCAGACTATAACATCACTTTTACTGCACAGTGAACACCATAAAAAAATGTATTAAAGAGATTTTCCAGTTTTTCCCAATATTTTGGAGTTTTTCACAAAAAATGTTTCATGTTTAAACAAAAATGTACCACTTATATAAAATATAATATGTCACGAAAAAACTCTCAGAATTGCTCCGCTCAGAAAAAGCGTTCTAAAGTTATTACAATTTAAAGAGACACATGTCAAATTTTAAAAAAAAGAGCCTGGTCATTATAAAGGTAAAAAATTGGTCCGTCCTTAAAGGGTTAAAATTGTGTTTTTAATGCAACTGTACAAACTGCTGGATTGTTTTCAACATACAACTAATGTGGTATCCTGCATTTTGAGAACACCTAGTGAAGAGATTTGTGACGTGGTGAGCTGATATACAGCTGCATGTTTGTGAAAAGATATTTCTTGAGATACAGGTCTCTAAATAGGTAGATATGTAAATCTGTGATAGAACTGAGAAGCTGCTTTAAAAATGTTTGCGTGGATGTCCCATATGAGAGCAATGTTTTGGGCCAAAAATCAACTCTGCTATTTAGGAAAGCACAGTAAAACCATAAACATATATATGACTGTGTATATCATAAACATATTTTAAGAAAACATTCAAAAATTCAAAAATAAGACCAAAACAACAAACTGGAAGTTAAAATCGTGCAATGTAAAGCTGTTTTTTCCTTCCCTATGAGCATGACAAAATGTAGTACTTCTGTCTTGGCAAAATATTTAATGTTGAACAAATTGCACCTTAATTTGTAAATGTATCTGTTTCTGGACGTTTAGACTGAGTTCACATTGCTGCTGTGTCCCGTCCCGATAAGGGCCCATTCAGCTTTTTTTTTGCAAATAGTGGCCCCAAAAAAAGAGTTGTAGCACAATGTACTCCGAAGAACCCTATTGACTTCAATGGGGTCCGCCAGGGTCTGGTAATCTCTGGAGTTTAGCACAGAGAGAAAATAGTGCATGTACTTTTTTTTTTTTATCTCCGCCAAAACTCCTGTCATTATGACGGATTGGCCGACACTATTAAAAAAATCTTAGATTTTCCTCTGTAGCAAACAGCTGCTAAAATCTACTGAAAGGTTTATTTTTTGAATTTTTTTTGTGTTGTCCACAGTGCTCTCTGCTGACACCTGATGCCCGTATCAGGAACTGTCCAGAGCAGGAGAAAAGAAATTCAAAAAGAATTTCCTCTGTAGCATACAGCTGCTAAAAAGTACTAAAAGGGTAAAGATTTTTTAATAGAAGTAATTTACAAATCTGTTTTAACTTTCTGGCATCAGTTCATTTAAAAAAAAAGTTTTCCACCAGAGTACCCCTTTAAGCTGTATGATGGTTATGTTTGTTTATTTGTTTGTTTGGTATTTAACTCACCAGGACATAAATGGTATACCCTACTATGTTAAATGACTTTAAAACGAGCACAGAAAAGCTGTGCTTACTTCATAGCAGTGAGTGATGGCTGCTATCGGTAGCCGGAAACTAGCCGCTAATGACGGGCAGTGACGATCCCGCTGCTGCCTGTCATCAACCCTTATAAATGTTGTGAACGGCATTGACGCCATCTAAAGTATCAAGTTTTACATTCAGGCCAGCTGAAGCTAAAATGGTAGAAGAGGGTCCTCTTGCCTGCCTTTTGCCGCTGATCTCAGAGTCACTGATACAGCCTGGCACAATACTATGTAGTCGGCTTAATATTGTACAGTGAATGCAATCTAGTGTTTGCATATGTCTATGGGGACTTAAAAAGTGTATTATTAAAGGTTTTTAATTATATATAAACCTATCCCCCTTATCACATCCCCCCCCCCACACACACACAAAAATAAAACATAACCTAAACATCTTTATATACATAATATACATTATACGCATAAAAAATCTCTGCATGTTATCTCCGCAGACATCATTGTCTAAACAATTAAAATACAATGTTTATGATCCAGCACGGTAAACTACCTAGACATAAAAAATTCCAAATGCCCAAATTCTGCTTATTGGTCACATCATATAATCAGAAAAAATTAATTCAAAGTGATCAAAAAGTCTCACCAAAAGAAAAACGATGTCAACAAAAAGTAGAGATTACTGCACAAAAAATGAGCCCTCATAAAGCCCTATATACAGAAAAATAAAGTTACGGGTCAGAAACGGACAATTTTAGGCATACTGATGTAAAAAAAACATGGTGCAATAATAAAAATACTATATAAATTGGGTATCATTTTAATACATTGACCAACAGAATAAACATAACGGCCCAGATTTATCAAACTGCGAAAGAAAAAATTGTGATTTTCCCACAAGAACCAATCACAGCTCAGCTTTCACTTTACCGTAGCTTGTTAGCTGAGCTTTGATTGGTTGCTGGGGGAAAATCACTTAATTTTCTCTCACAGTTTGATAAATCTGGGCTAATATGTCAAGTTTTATGAAAAAGTACACTGTGTTTAAAAAAAATGAATCCAAAAGTAGCAAATTAGCGATTTTCGAATTTCCCTACACAAATAATAATAATTTTTTTGGTTGTGCCATAGATTTTATGATTAAATGAAAAGTGTCATTACAAAGTACAATTGGTCAGGCAAAAACCAAACCCTCATGGGTCTGTGGATGGAAAATAAGAGTTACACCTCTAAGAAGGCGAGGAGGGAAAAGCAATTGCAAAAATAAAAATTAGTGGTGTCCTCAAGGAGTAAATGGGCTTTTGTTTATATTTTTAACCCCTTAACGCAAATGGATGTACATTCACGTCCATTTGCGGCTTCCGAGGTATGACGCACGCTCAGCAGCTGAGTGTGCATCATACCTGGTGGGTCCTGGTTGCTATAAGCAACCAGGACCCACGGCTAATGCCGGACATCGCAGATCGGGCTAATGTCTGGCAATAACCCTTTAGACGCGCCGATCAAACTTGATCGCAGTGTCTAAAACGATAGTAAACATTAGCTCAATGGTGCTGTTCAGGACCGCCGCGGTGAAATCGCGGCATCCCGAACAGCTTGTAGGACACGAGGAGGATCCCTACCTGCCTCCTCACTGTCCGATCGCTGAATGACTGCTCCGTGCCTGAGATCCAGGCAGGAGCAGTCAAGCGCCAGAAACACCGATTAATGCCATGTTATGGCATAGCAGTGAACAGTGTAAGAGATCAGTGTATGCAATGTTATAGTCCCACATGAACATATGTGGTATCACCACGTGCGTAAATGTCTGAACTATAAAAATATATAGTTAGTTAAACCGCTTGGTCAATGGCGTACACATAAAAAAAATTCCTAAGTCCAAAATAGCGTATTTTTGTTCACTTTTTATACCATAAAAAAATTAATAAAAAGTGATCAAAAAGCCCAATCAGCCATATACTGTATATGTTTTGTCACATTCAGGAGAAACAAACTTAAGGGGTGTGTCTCTAGAAGCACCAGTAGAGCACAGCATACTGCTCCCTAGTCATAAAGTCATATATGTGCAATTTTCACTTTCCACCATTCCCGGCACATCAGTTTCTGGAAAACCTCTTGAGTCAATGGGGGGAGATTTTTCAATGCTTACACCAGAAAACAGGCGTAGAAAAACAAGTTGCTAATTTTCACACAATAGAAAAGTGAGCTTTCTCAAACAATTGTGCATTTTATACAAAAAAAATTGGCTTGCAAGCCTTGCTAAATTTCCCTGAATGTGTTTACTACACCCTTTCATAACTGCCTTTAGATAAAATAATAAAAGAAAATTCCCAAATAGTTACAATCAATCCTCTGCAAATATGAAATGATGGCAGAAAAAACATTTTCGGAAAAAGAAAGTTTCATGGCCAAGTGCTAAAAAAAAAAAAAAAAATTATGAAGAATCGGTGGGGTCAAAATCTTCATTGCATCCCAGTTGAGGGTTAATGTTTTGTGCATAGATTCCTCTCTCCCCCCCCCCCCCCCCCCCCCCAAAAAAAAATAAGGATGTTTTCATGGTACTGGTTTCTAAGGGGTTATGCAACATGGTACCTGAACACCATGTAGGCAAAATGCACACTCCAAATGGCAATCCTTTGACAAGCCCTAAAATTTTTACTAAACTACTATACCTGCAAAAAACAGAATGTACTGCCTTTTTTTTTTTTTTTTTATACTTTAAGGGGTGCAGTCTTTAAAATGGGTTGGTTTCTAATATATAGGCCACTGCAGATCTTAAAAAGATAGAAATAGAAATTCTAAAACAAATAAACCAGATGCCTACAAAAAGAAAACATAGCATATTTGTATATACTAGTTTGTATAATGTTTATTCTTTTTAAAACATTTCATAAAGGGGTACGCCACTGGAAAAAAATATTTTTTAAATCAACTGGTGCCAGAAAGTTAAACAGATTTGTAAATTTCTTCTATTAAAAAAATCTTAATCTTTCCAGTACTTATAAGCTGCTGTATGCTCCACATTAAGTTCTTTTCGAATTTCCTTTCTACCTGACCACAGTGCGCTCTGTTGACAACTCTGTCCATGTCAGGAACTGTCCAGAGCAGGATAGGTTTGCTTTGGGGATTTGCTCCTACTCTGGACCGTTCCTAAAATGGTATTAGCAGAGAGCACTGTGTGTTCACACTAAAAGAAAATTCAAAAAGAAAAGAACTATTTGAGGAGCATACAGAAGCTTATAAATACTAGAAGGATTAAGATTTTTTAATAGAAGTAATATACAAATCTGTTTAACTATCTGGCACCAGTTGAGTACCCCTTTAAATTCAAATTCCGGTGTTTGCCGAAAGAATAGACATGTCCATTCTTTCTACAGACTCTGCACAGAATGCATTTCTGACCGGTTCTGCCAGCACTCCGTGGTTGGGGGAATGTCCGCACGGAAATTTTCTGTGCGGACATTGATTAGTGTGAACATAGCCTAAAATAACTGCATGCTGTTTATATAATTTTTTTCCCTCAAATGGTAAAACAGTGAACTTAAACAGAAAATCTGAACATCATGGCTTCATGAAAAATACTTCAAACAAATTAAATGTATTAAATGGCATTTATTTATCACGTAAAAGAAAATATGAAATAACTTGATCTCTCAGTTTAATGTAGAGACAGTGCTAACTTCAAATGTGCCAGATTTATCACAGTGTATTAAGCTAATAAATCTGGTTTATCTGAAGACTGTCTAATCTTCAAGGTAAGGCCAACTATTAGCTGGCTTAAACTTTATCAGAATTTGTACTCTTTTGGAGTTCAGTGTCACATCTAAAGCCACACTCCTTTCCAGAAGCCACTTCCCTTTTAGGCCCCTTTCACACTATAAATTCTTCTGTTTTAAAGACCCGTTATAGTCTGTGATTTTTACATTATCCGTTTTCACCCGTCATAGCCAGTTATTAATAACTGACGTTATTTTGTGACGGGAGAAAGAATGGAAGAAATGGTGCATGCACTCTTTCTCCCATCACAAAATAACATCCGTTATTAATAACGAGCTATGACGGTTAAAACAGATAATGTAAAAATCCCATAGACTATAATGGGATTTTGTAACGGCCGTTTAACGACCTATTTTAAGTGGGCACTGTCATGACCTTTTTTTTATATATATATATATATATATATATATATATATGTTGTAATACTGATGTACTACAACCTATTTCTAATATACTTTAATATTTTTTTGTGTAATTTAAATACTTTATTTTAATGTTGAAATCCGGCCACTAGGGGTCTCCCTCCTAGTGGCCGACTGCAGCCTGCTGTGACGTCACAGATGAATTCGGACCGATCCCGGCCGGGCATTGGTCCGAATTCAGTCAGGCTGCGCTCTCTCCCTGCCTGTCAATCAGAGCGAGCGATTTGAACTCTTAGGATGCGCTCAGGCTCCCTGGCCTCGCACGCCGGCACTGGCTCCCGGTGTGAGAGAGAATTTCACCCTGCACTTTAGTCTTTTGCGGAGGGGGGGGGGGGGGGAGCGGGATGTGCGGCAGCTGCGACCATCGCCGTAACACATACTGTTTTCAACACAGGGTGCCTCCAGTTGTTTCCCCACTACAACTCCCACCATGCCCTGACAGCCAATAGATTTCAGGGCAAGCTGAGAATTGTAGTGGTGAAACACCTGGAGGCACACTGTATAGGTGAACTAAGGGTGGAATTTGGCCCCCCCAGCAGTCATCAGTGATGTGGTGCCTGCTGGGGAAGTCTGCCTGGTAAGTGAGCACACTACCAGGGAGACAAAAAGGCATTTTTAATCTAGTAAAAAAAAAATGTAAAGGCAGGGAGGGGGTAAGGGGTAGATGGGCAATAGGCAGGGACAGAAGAAAAAAAGGATGGTGGGAGCTACCCTTAAAGGGTTTTCAAAATGGAACATTATAACGGGTCTTCTTTAAAACAGATAAATTTATAGTTTGAAAGGGGCCTTACCAGGGCCACACCCCCTTTTAACCATAGCAGTAAAATATCTAAAAATGATGATAAATTTAGTGCAGGCCATTTTGTTTCCATTTAACATATATGTTTAAACTTGTTATGCTAAAAGCAGATGCTGTAGAACCATAAATGCAGTGTGTACCCACCTTTTAAGGGTGCATTACAAGTACAGTATCCTGCTCATATTTGTGTAGGATGTAAACTAAATGATCTGCCGAAGCACAAAATCTGCACTGGATGCAATAAAAAAATCTAGGCCAGTGTTGAAGGAAAAGGTTATGGAATCTTTTTGTTTACATCTTTTAAGCAAATAGCATCGGAAGTCTTAAAATGCCAATGAGTGCATGTAAAAGGAAAACTGCCTAGAGACCATACAGAGCTGTTGTACTTGGCTAATTCTGTCTAAACTTCTGAATTATAACCTATGTTTTGCAGTACATGACTGAAACCTCTTTTTTCCTTAGACAAACCTGCAATTTAATAACAATAAATACTACCTGATCCAGCTACTTGAAGATGACAATGCTAGAAATTTCTCTGTTTGGATGCGCTGGGGGCGAGGTGAGATTTAACACTTCTGGCATATAGCTTTGTTTGACCTATTTTGCTTCCGCTGCATCTTACTTTTGGTGAGGAGCCCCATGGAAGCTGTAAATGTTTAAAATTATAGGCTACTGAAAGACTTTTTATTTATTTTTCTAGACTGTGCAGTGCAGGCATATAAAATAGAACTTCATTGATGTAAGGCCAAATAACTGGAGGTGTATTTCCTTTTCAGTGGGTAAGGTTGGGCAGCATTCTTTGGTATCCTGTCGAGGGGACCTACAGAAAGCAAAAGATGTCTTCCAGAAAAAGTGAGTCTGCTAACAGTGACTTTAAATATTATACAGTCTGCTCTCCTTTTTAAAAGTTAGATAATTTCTTATATAATGAATTTTAGAGATTATGAAGCCCCCACCCATTCCCCAGTATTTGTCTATTTTGCCGTCTCTGCCTTTAGTAAAAAAAATAAAGGTGGAGTCAATAACATTGATTATGCACTTATCATAACACCTTTCAAGGGATGGGCTTTGTTAGGTACAGAGTCAACAGTCTGTTGTTGAAGGTGATGTATATTAGAAGCAGGAAAAATGGTCAAGTGTAAGGATCTCTGTAAATTTCGCAAGAGCCATATTGTGATGGTTAGATGACTGGGTCAAAGCATGTCAGATCCTGTGGAGTGCTTCCTGTATGCAGTCTTTAGTAGCTGCAAAAAGTGGTCCAAGAAAACAGAAACACTGAACAGGCGAGTTATGGTTACCCAAGGTCTTTTTGATGAGTAGTAAAGAATAGTTGATCCCACAAAAGAGCTACCGAAGCACAGACTGCTGAAAAAGTTTATGATGTCTTTAATAGAAATGTGGCAAGATGCACAATCCATCACTGCTTCCTGCATATGGGATTGCGTGGCCACAGACCAGCCAAAGTGTCCATGCTGAATTCTGTTCACTGCTGAAAGTGCATGTAATGGGCACATAAACATTGTATCTGGACCATGGAGCAATAAAAGGTGATCTGGTTGATGAATCATATTTTCTTTTACATTATGTGGATATTCGGGTACCAGGTTGCTCTATGGGAAGAAGGCAAGCCAGTGATCTAAAGGTTTCCGCAAAACCAGTTGCTGATTGACTGAGCCACAACACACCACCTCTTTCATACTTGCATATTCTGTCTCACAGATAACAAGAAAATCTCACTGAACGCTTTGGAGCACTGGAGGGAAAAGGGCACTGACTGTTTCTGCTGGCTGCACTCTGCTATGTTTTCGATGAGATTGTAGAGAACTCTGCTGGCTGTCAATTCCCTCCTCACCACCTATAATTCAGAATCAGATATGTTATTCAGTATATTTTTAGGTGGCAATAATCAGAAGTTTCACCTCACTGTTAACTTTTTCTAGGTTTTTTGATAAGACAAAAAATCAGTGGTCTGAACGTGCAAATTTTGAAAAAGTTCCTGGTAAATATGACTTTTTGCATTTGGATTATAACTCAACCAAAGAGGTAAGAAGAAACCTTCAGCTACATAAATGTACATATATCAAAAGCATTTTTGTAAGGGAAGCACTACAGTCTAAACTGAAATAATGAAGGAAATATGTAATATCTGCATGCCGTTTTCTATTGTACAAATATTGTGCAAGCCCCTCAAGTGTTGCAAAATTTTCTGCACTGTTCTTAAAGGGGTACTCCTCTCTGTAGGATTGCAGGGAGTCTGTCCACTGGGACACCCCCCCCCCCCCCCCCGTGATCTCCAGCCCGGCACCCCCCTCCCCCCACCCCCCTTCCGTTGACATGAATGGAGGGGGTGTTGTGACATCACAACCGCCCAAGGCCGGCATTCTGAACAAATAAATAATTCTGAATAAATGTTCAGAATGCTGGATGCCGGCCCAGAGATCGCCAGGGTCCCAGCGGCCAGACCCCTGTGGTCCTTTGGATAGGGGATATGATGTCTTAGGGGTGGAGTACCCCTTTAAAAAGAGCAAAAAAAAAAAAGTTGGTGGTCTTTGGGGTATGTTCACACTGAGGAATCTCAGCTCGTGGACGGTGCTAGCACACGTCTACAAAACATATTACTGCTTTAGTATGTCCTATACTGTATTTTGTATTATTCAGCATTTTAGAAATACTTGAAGAATAGACATAAAAAATGCATTGCCATAGAGTTGGCTTGATTTTATTAGATAACTGTTAGTGTGCCTGTCTTTCCCCCAGGAGGAAGAAAATATTGTGGAAGTGGATAAGCCAGCCATAGTTCCTAAAGTGGAATCCAAGCTAGATAACACAATTCAGGAATTGCTTAAGCTCATCTGTAATTTACAGAACATGGAAGAAACTGTGCTGGAGATGAAGTATGACACCAAGAAAGCTCCTCTGGGTAACATTGTATTTTGCTTACTTTATAAAAAAAGTAAAGGTTTGCTTTCCACAGAATACATACAAGCGGAGATGTCTTTGTGTCCTTGTTTAGGAAAGCTAACAATGGAGCAGATCCACGCTGGGTATAGCTCCCTGCAGCGTATAGAGAACTGTATCAAAAAACTAAAGTTTGGAAAGGAACTTCTGGAGGCTTGTAATGAGTTTTACACCCGTATTCCTCATGACTTTGGGTAAGTTTTCTACATGAGCTCATGTCAATGCCTGTTGTTACAGTGGGGAAAAAAAGTTTTTAGTCAGCCACCAATTGTGCAAGTTTTCTAACTTAAAAAGATGAGACCTGTAATTTTCATCATAGGTATACCTCAACTATGAGAGACATAATGATAAAAAAAAATCCATAAAATCACACTGATTTTTTTTAAAGAATTTATAAGCAAATTATGGTGTAAAATAAGTACTTGCTCACCTACAAACAAGCAAGATTTCTGGCTCTCGCAGACCTGTAACTTCTTCTTTAAGAGTCTCCTCTGTCATCCACTCATTACCTGTATTAATGGCACCTGTTTGAACTTATCAGTATAAAAGATACCTGTCCACAACCTCAGACAGTCACACTCCAAACTCCACTATGGCCAATACCAAAGAGCTGTCGAAGGACACCAGAAACAAAATTGCAGACCTGCACCAGGCTGGGAAGACTGAATCTGCAATTGGCAAGTAGCTTGGTGTGAAGAAATCAACTGTGGGAGCAATTGTTAGAAAATGGAAGACATACAAGACCACTGATAATCTCCCTCGATCTGGGGTTCCATGC
This sequence comes from Hyla sarda, assembly GCF_029499605.1. Taxonomy (NCBI): domain Eukaryota; kingdom Metazoa; phylum Chordata; class Amphibia; order Anura; family Hylidae; genus Hyla; species Hyla sarda. The sequence goes on from NC_079189.1 coordinate 406,651,792, forward strand.
AAGATCTCACCCCGTGGTGTCAAAATGATCACAAGAACAATGGGCAAAAATCTGGGACCAATGTAACAAAGGCTACCATCAGTAACACACTACGCCACCAGGGACTCAAATCATGCAGTGCCAGACGTGTCACCTTGCTTAAGCCAGTACATGTCCGGGCCCGTCTGAAGTTTGCTAGAGAGCATTTGGATGATCCAGAAGAGGATTGGGAGAACGTCATATGGTCAGATGAAATCAAAGTAGAACTTTTTGGTAAAAACTCAACTCGTCGTGTTTGGAGGAGAAAGAATGCTGAGTTGCATCCAAAGAGCACCATACCTACTGTGATGCCTTGGGGGTGGAAACATCATGCTTTGGGGCTGTTTTTCTGCCAAGGGACCAGGACGACTGATCCGAGTGAAGGAAAGAATGAATGTGGTCATGTATTGTGAGATTTTGAGTGAAAACCTCCTTTCATCAGCAAGGGCATTGAAGATGAAACGTGGCTGGGTCTTTCAGCATGACAATGATCCCAAACACACCACCTAGGAAACGGAGTGGCTTCGTAAGAAGCATGTCAAGGTCCTGGAGTGGCCTAGCTAGTCTCCAGATCTCAACCCCATAGAAAACCTTTGGAGGGAGTTGAAAGTCCGTGTTGCCCAGCAACAGCCCCAAAACATCACTGCACTAGAGGAGATCTGCATGGAGGAATGGGCCAAAATACCAGCAACAGTGAGTGAGAACCTTGTGAAGATTACAGAAAATGTTTGACCTCTGTCATTGCCAACAAAGGGTATATAACAAGGTATTGAGATTAACTTTTGCTATTGACCAAATACTTATTTTCCACCATAATTTGCAAATAAATTCTTTAAAAATCAGACAATGTGATTTTTATGTATTTTTTTTCTCATTATGTCTCTCATAGTTGAGGTATAGATATGATGAAAATTACAGACCTCTCCTCTTTTTAAGTGGGAAACTTGCACAATTGGTGGCTGACTAAATACTCTTTTGCCCCACTGTATGTGATAGCAAGTAAACTGACATGTGCTTTTATGTATAGACTTAAGACTCCACCTCTGATAAGGACCGTACAAGAGCTGGCCTTAAAAGTGCATCTACTTGAGGTAATAATTGGTGCATATCCTTATATAAAAAGTAAGTAGAGAGATCACGTATCTATCTTATTGTGAATCAGGGGGCTACATCTGTACATACTTGTGCCTTTCCTCTCCATAAATAAATATCTGTTGACTTTACCACAGGAAGCTAGTTGTTTCTCCTGCAGTGGTTGTTGAAGAATAATATATGTCAACAATTCCACTCTGGCTAAACATGGGGGGTCCAACAAAAGCAAAAAAGGTCAATGAAGTGCTTTATTGCTAGAATACAGCGATTTAACACTGTTTATCTCTTCAGGCTTTAGGAGACATACAAATTGCAGTAAAGTTAGCCAGCTTGGATCTCCAGTCCAATGAACATCCAGTGGACAGACAATACCGACAGTTACAGTGCAATTTGGAGCTTTTGGACAAAAAGTCAAGTGAATTTCAGGTAAAAATCAGCTGTTATATAGAGAACAAAATAAAATAAAAAAACTTACCTGAACTATGGAGAGGATGTCATTATACTAGTTTTACAGTTTCCTGAAATGCTTTATATGTAAATTCTTCAATTTCTTCAATTTATTCCGGATCTCTGCTTGAAGAACTTGAATGAGAACCTACAGTTCATTCACATCTCCTTTGTATTGCTACCTATGTGACCATTATAGGACTCAATTTTTCAAGCTCCAGAAATAATAATGGTTCTAATTCACTGCTAGAAAGCAGAGATCTTGTAGGCCATCAGTTATTTATGCACAGTATATTAAAAGGTTTTCAACCTTTTCAATATACAATAAATAAGCTTTGTTTGCTAAAACCGAACAACCTTTATAAGCATCCTTTACTAAAGTGTGATTTGGCATTGCCACCTTGATTCTTGCCATTTATACTTGACCTTTCCCATCTGATTCCACAGCTTATTGAAAATTACTTACTAAGCACCCATGCTCCAACCCACAATGATTACACAATGACCCTGTTGAATGTTTTCCGTGTACAGAAGGAGACAGAAGGAAGCTTTCGAGAAGATTTACCCAACAGGTCTGTTCTATGCTAGAAATAATTTCTGTACAACAGGCCAGGTCACAATTAATTAATTATAAGTATTATTTAAGTTATTTTAGGATTTCTTTTAATTTTAAAGTGACTCTGTCATTACTTTCATGATGTCTGAACCATGGGCAGCATTAAGAACTAAAACTGAGAACAGGTCTCTGAGTCATTGGTGCAGTCCCTGGCAGCTTGTCTTCACCCTGCCGACTCTGATTAATCAGTCTCTGTTTTGGGCAAAGGGAGAGATCTATCAATTAAAGCCGGTGGGGAGAAATAGACTATACTGCAGACCATTACTTGCCAGCTTTATAATTAGGATTGGTTTGAAACACTGCAGCATTTAAGTGACTTATACATTATCGTGCAAAAGGAGTTTGTCAATGTTTCATGCTGCCCATGGTTTGGGCAACGTGAAACTTAGGACAGGTTCCATTTAACAGCTATGGACACGTGAAAGCAATGTTTTTACTACTGTATTGTAATTAAGGTGCAATAATAATTTCTGCAAAAGTCTTTATTAAAAATGTTTTTATTCTGCAACCTTCGTTTTTTTTCACATATGGTGCAGGCTATTCTGTGTGGTTCAGATTGAAATCAGTTAGAGGAGCAGCCTGAAGGCTCAGACTCAGACCCTCTCTCTCCTCTTTTTAACAATCTTGTAAGCTGATTTATGAACAGATTAAAGTTGCAGGACGCCAATTATCGGGGCTATCCTTTAACTTTAAACAGATGCACTTGAGATTCTTGTTCAAGTGAAAGTTAGTTTCTCGGTTTTTAAATTAGCTTTTGACATATCACAGACACATATAAAAAGTTTAATTGGTTGGGGTGTCAGTGCTGAGACCCCCACCAATCGGGAAAACAAGCGAGAATAAGTGCGCAGTAGGGTGCTTTACTCCCCCACTCTGAGATCTTTGCCCCTCTTTTTCATACTTAAAATATCTTGCATAAGAAAGTACACCCCTCACATTTTTGTAAATATTTTATTATATCTTTTCATGTGAAGACACTGAAGAAATGACCATCTGCTACAATGTAAAGTATTGAGTGCACAGCCTGTATAACAATGTTAAATGTTGCTGTCCTGTCAAAATCACTGAACACAAAGCCATAAACAAAAGTGAGTACACCACTAAGTGAAAATGTCCGATTTGGGCTCAAACTGTCAATATTTTGTCTGGCCACCATTTTTTTTCAAGTACTGCCTCAAGCCTCTTGGGTAAGGAGTTCTCCAGAGCTTCACAGGTTGCAACTGGAGTCCGCTTCCACTTTTCCATGACGACATTACAAACCTGAGGAATGTTAGAGACCTTATGCTCCCCCATCTTCTGTTTGAGGATGCCGTACAGATTCTCAATAGGGTTTAGATCTGGAGACATGCTCTGCCAGTCCATTACCTTTACCCTCAGCTTCTCTAGCAAGGTTGTGGTCATCTTGGAGGTGGGTTCATTACGAAACAAAATTTTTTTCCTTTCATGGTTCCCGAAATGAACTGTAGTTTCCCAGTGCCAGCAGCACTCATGCAGCCCCAGACCATGACACCATAACCAATGGGCTTGACTGTAGGCAAGATACACTTGTCTGTGTACTCTTCACCTGGTTTCTGCCACACATGCTTGATACAATCAAAATAGGTTTATCTTGGTCTAATTGGACCACAGGACATGGTTCCAGTAATCCATGTCCTTAATCTGCTTGTCTTCAGCAAACTGTTTGCAGGCTTTTATGTGCTTCATCTTTAGAAAAGGCTTCTTTCTGGGACGATAGCCATGCAGACCAATTTCATGCAGTGTGTGATATATGGTTTGAGCATGGACAGACTGACCTCCCCACCCCTTTAACCTCTGCAGCAATACTGGCAGCACTCATACGACTAATTCACAAAGACATTTTTTTAGGATATGACGCTGAGCACGTGCTGCTTTGGTCAACCATGGCGAGGCCTGTTCTGAGTGGAATCTGTCCTGTGAAACGGCTGTATGGTCTTGCCAACCCTGCTGCAGCTCATTTTCAGGGTCTTGGAAATCCTCTTATAGCCTAGGCCATCTTTATATAGAGCAACATTTTTTCTTTGCTTAGTTCTTTGCTCTGAGGTGCTATGTTGAACTTCCAGTGACCAGTGTTAGAGAGTGTGAGAGCAATAACACCAAATTTAACCTGCCCCCCCCCATTCACACCTGAGACCTTCTAACACTAACAAGTCGCATGACACAGGTGAGGCAAAATAGCTAATTGGGCCCATTGGACATTTTCACCCATAGGGGTGTACTTGCAAAGGTTTCAACATTAATAGCTGTGTGTTAAAATATTTAAAGGGGAAAGCAAAACATGCTTATCCCTGCTTGTTTTTCTGATCAGTGGGGTCTCAATACTAAAACCCTTTAGTCTCTTTGAGATGTCAAAAGTATTTTTAAATGACAGAGACTTTAATGAATTGCGCTTGTACATCCAGTTGCTTTTCTTCCATAGGATGCTGTTGTGGCATGGATCTCGTATGTCTAATTGGGTTGGCATACTTAGCCAGGGCCTTCGTGTAGCACCTAAAGAGGCTCCAGTAACTGGATACATGGTAAGTAACATTCTGCAATGTTTTGTGCCCTATAGTCGTTCTCCTATGTAGTAGCTTGTAAGGGCCCTATTACACTACTTAATGCTTGCTGTAAATCAGCGCTCGTTTATAAAGACTATTACAAGGCACCAAGGCATCACTAGTCAGCTGCACATTTCCTATTACACGAGATGATGTGTGGGTGGTCAATAGGTGATGGCTTTTTTTGATGGGTCAGCGGATCTCTCTCTTTTACACCGGGTAATGTTGCCCTTTTCGGCCAATAATCACCCACGTAAGGGCCTTAAATGGGTTGTCCGGGAGTGGGAAAAAAAACAGTATGGTGTCAAAATAAGGACTAAAGCAACTTACTATTGTAGTGTAATGTCAAAAAATGCACAGATCATCAATTGTAGCTGTGCTCTCCCTGCAGTTCAGAATCTCCTTTGAGGCTGTCACAACATGTCAGAGAGTTTCTGTGCTGGTGTGTCACCACTGGATCAGTGATGTCAAGGGGGGCTGTTATATGGCTCATTAACTTTATGGCTTATTAGATAAGGCAGCCGGGAGCCCTGTTCTGTGTCACAGCAGTCTCCCCTTTATAGCTGTCATCAGGCAGGAGAGACATGGACAGCACATAACTGAGACTCCTGTTACTGAGATCCAGATCATGGCGGCTTTATTTAACATAGTTAATGAGCCCTACAGCCAGCCCCCTTTTCACATCACTGGTCCTGTGCTGAAACTCAAGGAAGGGGACAGAGCTCACTGCTGTCTGATGCTGTGCCGACACGTTAAAACTTACAAAGAGACTCCTGAAGTTCAGGTAGAAAGAGATCACAGCTCAAATGGAGGATCTGTGCACTTTTGATATTAACAATATGGAATTTTTTCACACTGCTACTTTTTTGGAGCCGATTTGAAAATGCTATCATGCTTTAGGACAAACTCGCACTGCCATGATAACATGGCTTAATAAAAAAAATCCTTTCAGAAAAGTAGGGAAAAAAAACTACATTACACTATGCTAAAGCTGCAGTTTCATTGGCTGAGATAATACAATACTCCATAAACAACCTTTAAGGGGTGACCCTCTGGTGGGGAAAACCCTTACTAGAAACCCCCCATAAAATGGTAATGTTTATTATATACTGTTTAAAAGTTGTACCCTCCAAAAACAAATGTTAAAATTATCAGCGGTAATTTGGCTTCTCCACTCTAGGGTTAATGTGCTGGCTTTATTCACACACTACTCGTGTGCGCTCCAGGCTGCGCACTGGATATGACAGCACTGTATCCCTGCTAGTATGTACCACTATGCCGCTGGATTAAAACGTGATCTGATAGCCTCCCCGACGTTTAGCTGATGAATCAGCTTTGTCAAGGGCTGTGAGGCTACTACCTCTCGGGACGCCGGGATCTGGTTTATTTAACTTCTTATTGTCGTCATTTCCTGCTCCACGAGATGCCAACCATAGACATCCACATCATATTTCGCCTGTCTCGCGTGAATTATTGTGCCAATTAGAGTATTATCTGTCTGTGACGTAGCTGAATGTATTCACGTGTCTCGCGTGCGTACTGCCCCGCATCTCCAGCCGCGCATGTCACTGGAATAAGTGCATGTCGCTGTTCCAAATGGTAAGTGCGCACGTCTTGGGACTTAGTAAATTTTCAGGTTCGGTGCCGCATCTCTGGCCACACACATCATAGAATATAATATGTCACTGGTATTGATAAGAAATGCACATGTCTGTGGACATATTAAAATTCCTGAATTGTTGAAACTTAGTTATCTAGGATATAATTATGCAGTCTCCACTTCTGCCTGCTTGACACACTTCTACTTCATGAGATTCTTGATTCACCATAATAGTATATTGATTCACAGAATGAATGTTTTTTGCAAATACCCAATGTCAAATCATAATTCACAGAAGGGGTATAACAATTTAAAACTTAACATTTATTGTGCTGTTTAAAACCACAAGACCCCACTGACAACACAACAACAGCCAAATGTCACAAAAATGACCCAGATATCGAGAGCTGGTACAGCAGTCTGAGCCTGTATCAAATATTGGCCAAGGTACAGTGGTCAGGGGATGGCAAGGGTATATATTGCTCGACCAGGGAGGGTAGGGATGGTAACCCTATAAAACCCTATCGGGGAGATGTTGTGCTGCTACCCCTGCTCGCTCAGGGAACTGTCGGGGCACTCGTCCTTGAAAGGACGACCCCTGCCCTGGTCTACCCCTTTGTCAGCCCCTACACTTAATAAACAGTCAACTTGCCAGCCCAACGCTTTTCCCCAAGTCATTGGGTTTGTCAGGGGCTATAAGGCACAAAGTAATCAATAGTAAACAAAAGAAATCAAATCGAGGCTAAAAACCATAAGGTGCGATTAGAAGCCACGGCCAATAAAGTGCATCGAGTTCAATAAGGTGCACAAAACAATATCAATACATCGCCATTGCGTCCAACGTTCGTAGACAACCAATAATTGCAAAATATAGTGCATGGAAAAGCGATGTGCCAATAACCCAGGGCAGACCCCTACTCCTGGGTATTGACTCACGGATACCACAATGGCGGTCTGCGAGAGGCTGGCATCTGCAGTGGCGGAATGCCCAGCTATGGCGTCTGTTCACCGCTCGGCGAGCAGGGGTAGCGGCACAACATCTCCCCGACAGGGTTTTATAGGGTTACCATCCCTACCCTCCCTGGTCGAGCAATATATACCCTTGCCATCCCCTGACCACTGTACCTTGGCCAATATTTAATACGGGCTCAGACTGCTGTACCAGCTCTCTTGGTATCTGGGTCATTTTTGTGACATTTGTCTGTTGTTGTGTTGTCAGTGGGGTCTTGTGGTTTTAAACAGCACAATAAATGTTAAGTTTTAAATTGTTATACCCCTTCTGTGAATTATAATAGTATATTGTTTTAAATCTTTAGTTTGGTTATCTCTTTCTACTGGTACCTACCATATATTTTGTATTATATCCCGTTCTTTACTTTGACAAAATATTAATACCAGGCTCATATTTTATTATTAATTTATTGACTTGTTTATGAATTTGAATGTAATAATTTATGGTTCATAATTGTAAATGTTATGATAGAAAATATTTATATTACTCCCTGATACAATATTATGAGCATAATGCATAATCTGTTTCTCGTTAACATCTGATTCTGTGCTGATTTAGAAAAGAGATGAGCGAACTTACAGTAAATTCGATTCGTCACGAACTTCTCGGCTCGGCAGTTGATGACTTATCCTGCATGAATTAGTTCAGCTTTCAGGTGCTCCGGTGGGCTGGAAAAGGTGGACACAGTCCTAGGAAAGAGTCTCTTAGGACTGTATCCACCTTTTCCAGCCCATGGGAGCACCTGAAATCTGAACTAATTTATGCAGGATAAGTCATCAACTGCCGAGCCGAGAAGTTCGTGACAAATCGAATTTACGGTAAGTTCGCTCATCTCTAATGGGGATATCACAGTTTTTCAGGAATTTGTTAAGAAATTGAACACGAATGACATTGGTATGAAGTTCACCCTTGAGAAGGGAGGCAGGTGCATCAATTTCTTAGACATCACATATAGGAAGCCAACAGCTACAAACAGTTTCCTACATTAGAAAAGTTGGCATCCAGGGGCTTTAAAATGCAGTATACCATATGGACCATATCTAAGGGCAAAAAGAAACTGCTCAGAAGAGAGGAACTTTCAGAACAAAGCGCAAATCTGATGCAAATATTTGTAAATAGAGGCTATCCTAAAAGCATATGAGAAGAGCCTTTAATAGAGTGAGAACCCTGAACAGAATAGAACTCTTACGTCCTAAAAGAGAATAACATTCCGGGGTTAAAATCATTAGATGCATAGGGACCTTTGATGCCTATGCTTCACGGATTACAGAGATTCTAAAAGAACTGTAATCGGCACTCAACCAAATATTACATATAGAAAAGGATCTAATATTTGTGATATACTGGTACATAGTCATCACAAAAAAGACAATGAGAACATAGCTACTTGGATTCCCAATCCACCAATGGGGTCACATCCATGCGGTCATTGTGCTAGATGTAAGTATATGCCAAAAATAAAGAAATTTGAAAATCCATCAGACAATAAAGAATATACCATTAGACAATTCCTAAATTGCAGTAGCCAAAATGTCCTCTACATAGCTACATGCACATGTCCAATGCTGTATGTAAGTAAAACTACACAAGAACTCAGAAGAGTGGGAAAGCACATTAGGACAATTAGAACAGGGGCAGATACCCCATTGGCAAGACATGTTTGCCAGAAACATGGAAACAAAGCCGCCATTTTGAAATTCTGGTGCCTTTGTCAATTGAAGATAGGCCTTAGAAAGGGGAACATTGACAAACTATTATTAAAGGAAGTATAGTATAATAAGGATAAGTATCCGATCCAAAAACGTCTCTGGATGCCAATAGGATAATATACCCTAGGATACCACATGACAATAGAACATACCAGTCATTAATATCTCTAAGGTCCCCTAAATATATTCCTAAGAAACTCATTGGTACTGACCTGGTTGTTTGGTTTCTGTGTCTTCCTTGTGTTAGCCGGGTGTGGAGTGTTGGGGACTGAGTGCTTTGGACCATTGAATTATCCTATACAATAAGATGTAAGTGGCACAGAGGGGTTAATAAAAGGTTCAATTGTAATTAAATCAGGTTTGATGCCTAATTGTGTGAGGTGTGATAATGTTTACGGGAATCCAATACAAACCTCACTGCCTAACAGGGCTTATGTCATGGTGTCTCAGCATTCTACTTAATCCATCTGTCCCTTTCGCACTTTCTATTTTGATATTGTGAAATGACTCTTGAATCCTTAGGAACCTGTTACATATACATGTTATGTATTAATATATGCAATTTCTCTCTTCCTAGTTTGGAAAAGGAATATATTTTGCAGATGTCTCCTCAAAGAGTGCAAATTATTGCTTTACAACCCGAGATAAGAATGTGGGAATTATTCTGCTGTCAGAGGTAATGCCAACTGATACAGCATGGAAAAAAACTTATTTTATGTGTACCTTGTATTGGTTCTTCTCAAAAAGTAACTGCATATAGGATTAATACAGATCCAAGCCATCTTAATCTGACACCAGCAGCCAGACATGGACAATTAAGTATTGGCATGAATGGGACGTTTCACCTAGTGTACAACCTTAAGTAGTATAGTTGATATTTAAGTGTCACTTTGATGTTGGAACTTCTCAAATCCTTCCCCTGTATTGGTTATGCTCAAGGTGAGTGACATGATATTGGCAAAGAGTAGAATGATGAGGCTTAAAGGAGAACTCTGGAATAGCAAAATGTATCCCCCTATCCTAATAGAGAATAAGTGTCAGATCGCGGGAGGTCCAACCGCTTGGGGATTCGCTGATTATTACTTACTATATGTAGTATAAAACACATTTCATAATATATTTGCAGTGTTGTGGCAGGACAACTGGGGTAAAAAAAAATGTAATAGATTTGCCTATGGGGAGATGTTATTGAAGCCAGGGGCGTAGCTAGAAACCACAGGGCCCCAATGCAAAAATTTGCCCAGGGCCCCCTATCGCCTGACAACCCGCTTCCCCAATCCCGGGCGACCCCTTAACCAAAGATATCAGTGAACACAGCACTGATGAGACACAGTCAGGAGAATACACAACTATATAAGTGACTATATAAGTAACAGGCAGGGCCAGACAGACAAAACATATTCCTGGGCATTTAAGAATAAGCAGCTCATTTTTCTACTGGGGGTCCAACTGCTGGGACCCCCACCTATAACCTTGGTTCCAGTTGCTCTCCAGCTGTTAAAAAGCTATAACTCCCATCATGTCTGGAGAGCCTCAGGCATTAAAGGAGTTGTAGCTTTGCAACAGCTGGAGAGCCACAGATTAGGCTACAGCATCACCCATCATCACTGCAGAACTAACAAGCGACTACAGCTCTGATGGGACAGTCAGGAGAATACACAATGATATCAGTGACCTGAGTGACGTATTCTCTGTTGTCTTTTCTTTTCTTCTCCATCTGGTCCAGACATCAGGACATCTTCCAGCTCCATCTTCTCTGCAGAGTCTGACATCCAGACACCATTAACTCCTCACTTTGTCAGTAGATCCTCATCCTCTGTATGAATACAATAATCATTATTATTCTGCTAAATACTGTACCCTCTGAATATAATACTGCCACACACGGTATCCCCTGACTATAATACTGCCACCCACTGCACCCCCTGAATATAATGCTGCCACCTACTGTACCCCCTGAATATAATACTGCCACCCACTGTACCCCTGAATATAATGCTGCCAGACACTGTATCCCCTGAATATAATACTGCCACACACTGTACTCCCTGAATATAATACTACCACTCACCGTACCCTCTTAATATAACACTGCCACACGGTGCCCATGAAAGTAATACTGCCACCCACTGTACCTCTGAATATAATACTTTCACACACTGTGCCCCTGAATATAAACCCTCAAAAATAACCATGTTATACGCTGTACCCTCTGAATATAACCCTGCCACACACTACCTTCCAAATATAATAATCCCTCCATAATAATAATACTAATACTGTTACATACTGTTTCTTCTCAGTTTAACTGAATCACACCTGTCCCCCTCCAGACCCCTCTGTCCTCCTCCTAGCTCCTCTGTTCCAGCTCCCCTTTCCTCCCAGACCCATAAGTCCTCCTACATGCTCCTCTTCCCCCCTCCCTAGACCATCTGCCACCCCCCCCCCCCGCCCCTCCAACACACACATGCATAATACATACATATACACGCAAATCATTCACACACATACATTATACATAACCACATACACCTGCCGCCTCCAGATCTCCCAGCATAATACATCTCCTCACATCATACATACATCTTGCTTACACACATCTATCATTCATACACACACACACACACACCATTCATAGACACACATCACTCATACATCATACATACAGTACATACACACACACATCATTCATACATCATATATACAGTACATACACACATCATTCATACATCATATATACAGTACATACACACAACATTCATACATATATACAGTACATACACACACACATCATTCATACATCATATATACAGTACATACACACACATAATTCATACATCATACATACAGTACATACACACACATAATTCATACATCATACATACAGTACATACACACACACATCATTCATACATCATACATACAGTACATACACACACACATCATTCATACATCATACATACAGTACATACACACACATCATTCATACATCATACATACAGTACATACACACACATCATTCATACATCATACATACAGTACATACACACACACACATCATTCATACATACAGTACATACACACACACACACATCATTCATACATACAGTACATACACACACACATCATTCATACATACAGTATATACACATACATCATTCATACATACAGTATATACACACACATCATTCATTCATACATACAGTATATACACACACATCATTCATACATACAGTATATACACACACATCATTCATACATCATACAGTACATACACACACATCATACACACATCATACACACATCATACATAAACGCATCATAAACACCTCCAGATCCCCCCCGCATAATACATCTCCACACATCATACATACATCATTCTAGCTTACACACATCTCCACACATCATACATACATGTTGCTTACACACATAATTCATACACCATACACAGTTACACACATCATACATACACCATACATACAGTACATACACACATCATACATACACCATACAGTACATACACACATCATACATACACCATACATACAGTGTATACACACACATCATACATACACCATACATACAGTGTATACACACACATCATACATACACCATACACACATCATACATACACCATACATACAGTATACACACATCATACATACACGATACATACAGTACATACACACATCATACATACACCATACATACAGTACATACACACATATCATACATATACAGTACATACACACATCATACATACACCATACATACAGTATATATACACACACACATCATACATATACAGTACATACACACACATCATACATACACCATACCTACACGCACATCATACATACACCATACATACAGTACATACACACACATCATACATATACAGTACATACACACACACCATACATATACAGTACATACACACACATCATACATGCAGTACATACACACACATCATACATTCACACACTGCCTCTGGACCCCAAATATAACCTCCCCCTCCGGACCCAAAATTAAGCCCCAACAACCCGACCACCTGGCCACCCCCGCCGCTCCACCGGACCCCAAATTAAATTAACCCCTCCTCACTCACCTGCGGCCGCCATGAAGATCAGTGAGGAGACCTGCTGGTGATCTGAACCCTTCTCTGCGCTCACTCGTAGGCAGTTGCTGCAGGCATTAGCAGCGTGTCTGCATACACTACGCTGCGTACGGTGAGGGGAGGAAGGGCGTGTATGTCGTGGCAACATTATGGTGTGTGCTTAGGGGTTGTGGTAGAAGGGGGAAGGGGGGGGACGGGGGTTGGAGGCTAGCGCCGGGCCTGGAACTGGCAGCGCCGCTGCTAAAAGCCTCCCCTTCAGGCCCGGGACCTCGGCGGGGGGTTTGAGGCTGGCGCCGGTCTGGTACTGGCAGTGCCGCTGCCGCAGCGTCTGCAGCGACAAGCCTCCCCTTCAGGCCCGGGATCTCGGGCTGTGTCTGGGGGCCAGAAGTGCGGCAATAGTATGGTATAGTGGCAGGGGGGCCCGGTCGCAATGGCGACCTTTGCGACCTCTATAGCTACGCCACTGATTGAAGCCTGGAAGCTGACCAGGAAAATATGAAGTGTAGATGGTACCTTGGGGATTACATCTATGTGGCACAACATAAATTTAACCCCAAAGACATACCGGTACGTCCTGAGTCCTCTCCCTTACTATCTTACTACCTAGCAACAGCCGGGACCCGTGGCTGATCGCGGTGCCACGCGCTATTAACCCTTTAGATGCGGCGTTCAAAGTTGATCGCTGCATCTAAAGTGAAACTTAACTGCTGCCGGTTAGCTCAGGGGGCTGTTCGGGATCGCTGCGGCGAAATCTCAACATCCCGAACAGCTGTAGGACACGAGGAGGGTCCCCTTACCTGCCTCCTGGTGTCCGATCGCCGAATGACTGCTCAGTGGCTGAGATCCAGGCATGAGCAGTCAAGGGGCAGAATCATTAAGCAATGGTTACATTTTTAATCACCCCCCTTTTACCATTTAAAAAAAAAAAGCAGTGTAAATAAAAATAATCTTATGTGATATCGCCGTGTGTGGAAATGTCCGAATTATAAAAATATATTGTTAATTAAACCGCACGGTCAATGGCGTACGCGCAAAAAGAATTAAAAAATCCATGAAAAATGAATATAATTAAAAAATACATGAAAAATGAATAAAAAGCAATCAAAAAGTCTGATCAATACAAAAATGGTACCGCAAAAAACTTCAGATCATGGCACAAAAAATGAGCCCTCATACCGCCCCGTACGCGGAAAAATAAAAAAGTTTTTGGGGTCAGAAGATGACAATTTTAAACGTATAAATTTTCCTACATGTAGTTATGATTTTTTCCAGAAGTACGTCAAGATCAAACCTATATAAGTAGGGTATCATTTTAATCGTATGGACCTACAGAATAAAGAGAAGGTGTAATTTTTACAGAAAAATGCACTGCGTAGAAACGGAAGCCCCCAAAAATGGTGTTTTATCGTCAATTTTGTCGCACAATGATTTTTTTTTTTGCCGTTTCACCGTAGATTTTTGGGTAAAATGACTGATGTCATTACAAAGTAGAATTGGTGGTGCAAAAAATAAGCCATCATATGCATTTTTAGGTGCAAAATTTAAAGGGTTATGATTTTTAAAATGTAGGGAGGAAAAAACTAAAGTGCAAAAACCGAAAAATGCTCGGTCCGTAAGGGGTTAAAAGAATTTGATAAAATTGGACAAAAAGGGTTTTGGGTGCTAATTTAAATAATCACTTTTTTGTGAGGCAAAACCAATTAGTTTTAAGGAACTTCAAAATAACTTTGGGTTAAGGGAGATACACAAGTTTTGGTATATTTAATTAAACATTGAAATATTGAAAATATTTAGCCAATTAAATTCAAACAATCACAAAGTGGTACTCCGCTGCTCAGCGTTTGGAACAAACTGTGTTAAATGCTGGAGCCGGCGCCGGGAGCTCATGACATCATAGCCCGTGACGGCTGTACCCTTATAACATACATTCGTGGCCGTAAATGTTGGCACCCCTAACATTTTTCAAGAAAATGAAGTTTTTCGAGCGCTTCATTGGGGGACACAGGACCATGGGTATATGCCGCTTGCCACTAGGAGGCTGACACTAGGCAAAAAACAAAAGAAGGCTGGCTCCTCCCGGTAGGATATACCCGCCTCCTGGCTCTGAGCAACTCAGTTTTAGCTTAGTGTCAGAGGAGGCTAGACGCAGCTCTTGAGCTCTCCAGATCTGGTCTTATTTCTTTAGTTTTTTTCCTAGTATCAGGTACAGTTTAGACTTTCTCTTCCTTTTTTGTTTTATCTAGCGTGGGGCGACAGGAGCATGGCGCTGCCTGATCCCCCACATACGAGCTAGGGGCACGGTGCATCATGGATGGGCCTTTAACCCCTCCTCGCCAGCACCTGGTGGTGTACCTATGGTCCGGGTCCCCCATTTGCCCCTGGTCGCCATGGTGGCTAAAGGCAGGTGGCACTAGCTGGTCGAAGATGTCTGGGTAAAGAAGGTCCCTCATGGTAAGTATAAAAGTCCCTCTTGGAAAGTATTCTCAGGGTTATCACATAGAGTTCGCTTCTATGCCCCAGGATCGTTTTTTCCACCCTCCTCGGTCCCCAGCTCTGGCTGCAGCTTTTCAGGTGGCCCTCCGCACTCTTCTTTCCCAGGGCGTGATTGTTCCGGTCCCTCCTCAGGACTGCTTCTCGGGGTTCTACTCAAACCTTTTTGTGGTCCCCAAGAAGGACGGCTTGGTTTGTCCGATCCTCGACCTCAAACTCCTGAACCGACACGTGCGCCTTGGGCATTTTTCGATGGAGTCTCTGAGGTCTGTTGTGGCCTCAATGGATCAAGGGGAGTTCCTTTCCTCTGTGGACATCCGGGATGCTTACTCCCTATCTTCCCGGCCCACCACCGCTTCCTCAGGTTCGCTGTCCCTGAGGGTCATTTCTAGTTTGTCGCCCTACCTTTCGGGCTGGCGACTGCACCCCGGGTCTTTACCAAGACGTTGGCGGCGGTGGTGGCTCTTCTTCACTCTCGGGGCATCTCGGTTCTTTCGTACTTGGACGACCTGCTCATCAAGGCGCCCTCCTTGGAGCAGAATCGGGCCAGCCTCAACTTCACCCTCCAGACCCTCTCCCGTTTCGGTTGGATTGTCAACCACGAGAAGTCTCATCTGTCCCCGGCCCTGGTTTTTCTGGGGCTCCACTTCGACACAGCGGCTGCTCGTGTCTCCCTGCCGGAGGACGAACTCCAGGAGCTCCTGTCGGGGGTCCGCACCCTTCGGGCGCCGGGGCCATTTCCCATCCGCACCTGCATGTCCATTTTGGGGAAGATGGTGGCTGCCATGGAGGCGGTGCCCTTTGCTCAATTTCGCTGCCGTCCTCTCCAATGGGCCATCCTGTCCCAGTGGGACAAGTCTCCTTTGTCTCTCCAACGCAGGATCCGGCTCTCTCCCCAGGTACGCCTCTCCCTCCTTTGGTGGCTCCTTCCTTCTAGCCTCTCCGCTGGCTTGTCCTGACCACGGACGCGAGCCTCCTCGGCTGGGGTGGGGTCTTCCAGGACCAGACGGTCCAGGGCCCTCAGAGGCCAAGCTCTCCATCAATGTTCTGGAGCTTCGGGCGATCCTCCTGTGCCTTCGGCACTGGACCCGCCTTCTCCGGGGCCTCCCAGTCCGGATGCAAACGGACAACGCCACGGCCGTGGTGTACATCAATCGCCAGGGGGGCACCCGCAGCTCGGCGGCCATGAAGGAAGTCACAAAGATTCTCAGGTGGGTGGAACTTCAGGTTCCTGCCCTCTCAGACGTACAAATTCCCGGCATCGAAAACTGGGAGGCCGATTTCCTAAGTTGCGCCACCACGGATCCGGGCAAGTGGTCTCTCCACCCGGAAGTCTTCGATCAGATCTGCCGTCATATCTGAACCCCGGATGTGGACCTGTTCGCGTCTCGTCGGAACAGGAAAGTCCCTCTCTTCGTGTCCAGGTCTCGGGATCCCCTGGCGCTCGCAGCGGACGCCTTGGTGGTCCCCTGGGCCTTCCCTACCTCTTGGTGGTCCTCTTTCGCCCTTCCATACCTCTTCCGCTTCTTCCCCGGGTTGTCCGGAAGCTCAAGGCGGAGGGGGTCTCGGCCATTCTGGTGGCTCCGGACTTGCCCCGTCGCGTGTGGTACGCAGACGTGGTCAGCCTCGTGGCAGATGTTCCCTTCCCTCTTCCGGACCGTCCCGACCTTCTCTCCCAAGGGCTCCTCTGCCACCCCAATTCACTTCCGCTGCGTTTGACGGCGTGGCGGTTGAGACCATGGTTTTGAGGGCTCGGGGGTTTTCCTCCCGCGTTATCCGGACTCTGCTCCGTGCCCGTAAGCCCTCGTCCGCCAGGATTTACCACCGCACCTGGCGGGCGTATTTCCGCTGGTGTGAGGCCCGTTCCCTTTCTCCCACTTCCTTCTCTCTGCCTAATCTCCTGCCCTTCTTACAGCCTGGACTGGAGACGCGCCTTGCACTCAGTTCCCTTAAGGGGCAGGTTTCGGCCCTGTCGGTCCTCTTTCAACGCCCTCTGGTGTCTGACCTTCATATTCGCACCTTTTTGCAAGGTGTGGCCCACGAGGCCCCTCCTCTTCGGTCCCCCACTGTGCCTTGGGACCTTAACCTTGTTTTGGACGCCCTTCAGGGCACTCCGTTTGAGCCTCTGGCTTAGGTTTCTCTCAGTTTCCTCTCTTGGAAGGTGGCTTTTCTGGTCGCGGTCACATCTCTTCGCCGTGTCTCGGAACTAGCCGCCTTCTCCTGCCGTTCCCCCTTTCTGGTGCTTCACCAGGATAAGGTGGTTCTTTGGCCAGTGCCCTCTTTCCAGCCTAAGGTGGTGTCTGCCTTCCACCTGAACGAGGACATCATGTTGCCCTCCTTTTGTCCGTCTCCCTCCCATCCGAGAGAGCGCCGGCTTCATAAGTTGGACTTGGTCCGGACGGTGCGGACATATTTGTCGGTCACTTCCTCCTTTCGTCGTAGTGACTCCCTGTTTGTGCTCCCCTATGGGAGGCGCAAGGGTCTCCCGGCCTCGAAGTCCACGATCTCCCGGTGGATCTGTTCCGCCATTTCAGAGGCGTACCGCTGTACTCCCCCCGAGCGGTGGGGGCCTCCTGGGCGGTCTGACACGGGGCCTCGGCCCTGCTGGTGTGCAAGGCTGCGACTTGGTCGTCCCTGCATACCTTTACCAAGTTTTACAGGGTTCATACTTTTCAACATTCCGCCTGAGCCTTCTTCTGTTGGGGTTGGTTTGCCCTCCCCAGGGACTGCTTTAGGATGTCCCATGGTCCTGTGTCCCCCCCCCCAATGAAGCGCTCGAGAAAAGTAGAATTTTGGACTTACCGTAAATTCTCTTTCTCGGAGCTTCTATTGGGGGACACAGCATCCACCCATTGTTGTTTGCAACCAGCTGGTTTCCGTCCTTCCGGGGCGGGGGTGTTCCCCTTTTGGTCGGTTTTCCCTTTTCTGGGTGTTGTGTTCGATTTTTTGTTTTCGGGGTTGGCTCTCCTTCTGCTTTGGGACTAAAACTCCCAAGAGTTGCTCAGAACCAGGAGGCGGGTATATCCTGCTGGGAGGAGCCAGCCTTCTTTTGTTTTTTGCCTAGTGTCAGCCTCCTAGTGGCAAGCAGCATATACCCATGGTCCTGTGTCCCCCAATAGAAGCTCAGAGAGAATTTACGGTAAGTCCAAAATTCTACTTATTTCTCACAGAAAAGGATTGCAGTAACACATGTTTTGCTATACACATGTTTGTTCCCTTTGTGTGTATTGGAACTAAACCAAAAAAGGAGGAAAAAAAGCTAATTGGACATAATGTCACATCTAATTCCAAAAATGGGCTGGACAAAATGATTGGCACCCTTTCAAAATTGTAGAAAAATAAGATTATTTCAAGCATATGATGCTCCTTTTAAACTCACCTGGGGCAAGTAACAGGTGCGGGCAATATAAAAATCACACCTGAAAGCAGATAAAAAGGAGAGAAGTTCACTTAGTCTTTGCAGTGTGTGTCTGTGTGTGCCACACTAAGCATGGACAACAGAAAGAGGATAAGAGAACTGTCTGAGGACTTGAGAACCAAAATTGTGGAAAAATATCAACAATCTCAAGGTTACAGTTCCATCTCCAGAGATCTAGATTTGCCTTTGTCCACAGTGCGCAACATTATCAAGAAGTTTGCAACCCATGGCACTAGCTAATCTCCCTAGGCGTGGACAGAAGAGAAAAATTGATGAAAGGTGTCAACGCAGGATAGTCTCTAATAGCGCGCGGCACTGATCGGTGTGCCGCGCGCTATTAACCCTTTAGCCGCGCGGCTAAAAACGAAAGTGAAAGTTGCCGGTTAGCTCAGGGAGCTGTTCGGGATCGCCGCGGTATAATCGCTGCATCCCGAACAGCTGTAGTACAGGAGGAGTCTTCTTACCTTCTCCTGCGCTGTCCGATCGCCGAATGAATGCTTCCATCCTGAGATCCAGGCTTGAGCATTCAATCGCCGAAAACACTGATCCATTCCTATGGAGATGAATCAATCAGTGTAAAAGATCAGTTAATGCGATGTTATAGCCCCCTATTGCATAAGAAAAGTGTAAAAAAAAAACATTAACCCTTTCAATTATCCCTTCCCCTAATAAAAGTTTAAATCACCCGGAATTTACAAGAATAAAAAAAACAGTGTAAATAATAATAAAAATAAACATATGTGGTATCCCCGCGTGCGGAAATGTTCGAATTATAAAAAATATACCGCTTTTTAAACCACTCTTTCAATGGCGTACGCGCCAAAAAATTCCAAAGTCCAAAATAGCGCATTTTTGATCACTTTTTATACCACAAAAAAGTGAATAAAAGTCATCAAAAAGTCTGATGAGAACAAAAATGGTACCGCTAAAAACTTCAGATGATGGCGCAAAAAATGAGCCCTCATACCGCCCTGAACACAGAAAAATAAAAAAGTTATAGGGGTCAGAAGATGACCATTTTAAACGTATACATTTTCCTGCATGTATTCATGATTTTTTTCTGAAGTAATACAAAATCAAACCTATATAAGTAGTGTATCATTTTAACCGTATGGACCTACAGAATAAAGATAAAGTATCATATTTGCCGAAAAATGTACTGCGTAAAAAACGGAAGCCCCCAAAACTTACAAAAGTGTTTTTTCATCAATTTTGTCGCACATTGATTTTTTTTCCCGTTTCACCGTAGATTTTTGGGTAAAATGACTAATGTCGTTACAAAGTAGAATTAGTGACGCAAAAATTAAGCCATTATATATAATTTTAGGTGAAAATTTTTAAGAGTTAGGATTTTTTTAAAGTTAAGGAGGAAAAATTGAAAATTAAAAAAACGGAAAAAGCCCGGGTCCTTAAGGGGTTAATGATGTTTTGGGGTTGTTTTACTGCCTCTAGCACTGGGTGCCTTGAATGTGTACAAGGCATCATGAAATCTGAGGATTACTAACGTATTTTGGGTTGCACTGTACAGCCCAGTGTCAGAAAGCTGGGTTTGCGTCCGAGAACTTGGGTCTTCCAGCAGGACAATGACCTCAAACATACCTCAAAAAGCATCCAGAAATGGATGGCAACAAAGCGCTGGAGAGTTCTGAAGTGGTCAGCAATGAGTCCAGATCTAAATCCCATTGAACACCTGTGGAGAGATCTTAAAATTGCTGTTGGGAAAAGGCGCCTTCCAATAAGAGAGACCTGGAGCAGTTTGTAAAGGAAGAGTAGTCCAACATTCCGGCTGAGAGGTGTAAGAAGCTTATTGATGGTTATAGGAAGCGACTGATTTCAGTTATTTTTTCCAAAGGGTGTGCAACCAAATATTAAATTAAAGGTGCCAATAATTTTGTCCAGACCATTTTTGGAGTTTGATGTGACATTATGTCCAGTTTGCTTTTTTCCTCCCTTTTTTGGTTTAGTTCCAATGCACACAAAGGGAATAAACATGTGTATAGCAAAACATGTTACTGCAATCCTTTTCTGTGAGAAATACTTAATTTTCTTGAAAAATTTCAGGGGTGCCAACATTTATGGCCATGACTGTATATAAAATGTTGATGTGTGAAATAGGGAAGGAGAGAGTTCCGAAAATCAAATTGAAGTGGGAGCAAATTTCAAACTAACTTAATTTAAATACATTTACATAAATTATACTATTTCCCTAAAAGCTTGGTTAAATTTAACCCCTTAAAGTGTACCCAACAAATCCAACAACAAAAAAAAAATTTAATATATCACTCAGTACCTAATCCTGACCATGAACATCTAATTTTTTTTTTAATTACTTTTAATTTAGCTCACTAGTCTGAATTCCTCTCTAAGGGAGGGGGCATGGCCTCACTGTGCAGGTCTCCGCCCCCTCCCTCACTATGCTGTCTGCTTACATCTCCCCTAGCATTAGCAAAACTACAACTCCCAGCTTGTCCTCACTGACAGTTGCGGAACACAACCGGACAGTGGGAGGATTTTTCCTCCAGCTGTGAGCCCTACGCTCACAGCTGTCAATCAAGGAAGTGTGTCCATGACATAGGTGATGATGCATGGACCACAGTAGGACTAGTATGTGTCCAAGCAGGTGGGAAATTAAATACTGAACATTTTCTAATAAAAGCAATTGCAAAACGTATTTGTTTTGCATGCTTTACAACATATCAAATGTTTTTTTTTATCTGACAGTGCCCATTTAAGGACCATGCCCATTTTAACCTTAAAGAGGCACTGTCATTGTTAAAAACTTTTCATATATTGCGGGACTCATTATAATATGACATTTCACAATATACACCTGTTAAAAATAATTTTAATTTTCACCTGAAATTCAAGCTCAAAATAGCCACCACTAGGGGTCGCCTGTCTTTTAGCCAGACAGACTAGTCTAGATTTTACAGCATACTGGATACCGTCCGTAAAGCATACCGGTATCCAGTATAGGAGATTTCTATTGTGTATGCAAAACTACAGATAAAGGATGTGTGGACATGCTGAGAGCAGTCGTTTTAAAACAGCTGGAGGCAACACTGCTCTAACACAGTTATTTACAAACATTGCAGCTTCAGTTGTTACTAAACTACAACTCCCAGCATGCTGAAATAGTCAAAGCTTTCTTGGACTCCTAAATGACAAAGAAGTTGATCAGACATTCAGGAGTCTGTGAAAGATGAATGACACACATAGTGACAGCTATGCTGATTAGCATCCAGCTTTACTAGGAGAAGATAAAACCGATAGAACATGTATTCATAAAAACGCTGTACTTTTATCTAAAAAATCCTTGCACTAATTTTATAAAGATCTATTCTTATATTTATACATTTTATCCTGTTATGAACTCACCATAATGTCTTCTGATTACTGCAGGCAAGCTCCAAGTATCTTCCTCTGACACATGACACATCATAAAACCAGAGAGGAAAGGGTTACAGAGTAGAGAGTACTGATTGGCTGACTGCCCAAGCTTGCTTCTGTAAGGGAGACAGACTGACACGCCCCCTCCAGCCTGCACAATGAAAAAGTAACTAACCAGCAGATAAATGATTATATCTCTGGATATATAGGTCCGAGACACATAAAAATTATATGCACATGATCAGGATTGGGTCTTGATTAACATATCACTTTTTTTTGCACTATGACAGGTATGCTTTAAGGAACAGAGCATTTTTTGCACATCTGACCACTGTCACTTTAAGCATTAATAACTCTGGAATGCTTTTACTTATGAATTTGATTCCGAGATTGTTTTTTCATGACATATTCTACTTTAACATAGTAGTAAATTTTCAAAAATGTAAAAAATTTAAAAATTCAAAAATTTTATGAAAAATTTCAAAATGTAGCATTTTTCTAACTTTGAAGCTCTCTGCTTGTAAGGAAAATAGACATTCCAAATAAATGTTATATTGATTCACATATACAATATGTCTAATTTATGTTTGCCTCACAAAGATGACATGTTGAGGGCTTAAAAGTTCAGCAGCAATTTACTAACTTTCAGGGACCAGTTCAGTTTTGAAGTGGATTTGAAGGGCCTTCATATTAGAAATACCCCATAAATGACCCCATTATAGAAACTGCACCCCTCAAAGTATTCAAAATGACACTCAGAATGTTTGTTAACCCTTTAGGTGTTTCACAGGAATAGCAACAAAGTGAAGGAGAAAATTCTAAATCTTCATATTTTACACTCGCATGTTCTTGTAGACCGAGTTTTTGAATTTTTACAAGGGTATTAGGAGAAAAAGCCCCACGAAATTTGTAACCCCATTTCTCTCAAGTAAGGAAATACCTCATGTGTATGTAAAGTGTTTGGCGGGCTCAGAAGGGAAGGAGCGACAATGGGATTTTGGAGAGTGAATTTTGCTGAAATGGTTTTGTCACATTTAGGAAGCCCCTATGGTGCCATAACAGCAAAAAAAAAAAAAAAAAAAAAAAAAAAAAACACATGGCTTACTATTTTGGAAACTACAACCCTCAAGAAACGTAAGAAGGCATCCAGTGAGCCTTAACACCCCATGGGTGTTTGATGACTTTTCGTTAAAATCGGATGTGTAAATGAGAATTATTTTTTTCACTAAAGTGCAGTTTTTCCCCAAAAATTTACCATTTTTACTAAGGGTTATGGGAGAAAATGCCCACCAAAATTTGTAACCACATCTCTTCTGAGTATGGAAATAGCCCATGTTAGGACGTAAAATGCTCTGCGGGCAAACTACAATGCTCAGAAGAGGACGAGCGCCATTGAGCTTTTGGAGAGAGAATTTTTCTCCAAACTGTATAGTGGCCTCCAAACTGTAGCCCTCCAGATGTTGCTAGGCAACAACTCACTGGCTTCCGTAGGATCGCCGCACCAGGGAGCCGCATCGCTGTCCTCTGCCGCCCGCCGCTGGTAAATGACCGCCGCCAGTCACATCACGGTTCCCCTGCTCTGCCCGGACTACAGTGGGTGGGCAGAGCAGGGAACTGAACTTTAACCCCCCCGCCCCCGATCTGCTATTGGTCGGGCGCTTCTGACTGACCAGTAGCAGGGATAGGAGGGGTGGCACCCCTGCCACCTCACTCCTATCCCTTCAGGGGGCTCGGAGGTGTCTTGGACAACTAAGATACTGGATTTTACGGAGGAAGTTTTTGGGAGCTCAAATGTCCTCGAAAGAGTGCTACTTTTTTTTATTTGTATACGGTAATTATAGATGATTTGACTATTGTAAGTTGGAATAAAAACATTTAAAAAATAAGTATTGGCATAAACCGGACATTTCACCTAGTGTACAACTTCCAGTAGTATAGTTGATATTTCAGAACTTATCTTCTGACACTTCTAAATCGGACCAGTAATACGCTCATAAAGCTTTAAATATAAATGTTGCTTTTCAAATCTAGCATTTCGAATTTTGTACTCAGGAATCCTTAACTCATAATACTCTTCCACCTTACTTTTTGAATAACATAAAATAGGCCGAAGGTTTCCCCCCTTCCAGACTGAAGCACCAGGACACATTCATTAATCTAGTGTCTTCTTACTGCAGTCCTGCTAAAAGATGTTTGGTTATCTGGCCATGGGTTATGGTTTCTTTTAGTATGGCCTCGAAAGATGCTGAAACCCAGGGTCAAACAGAGAGACTTGACAGCCACAAAAACGTGGTGTGCTTGCACATCTACTCTATTATTACTGGATATTGCCTTTGTCTGTCAAATGTAAATTAAGGAGTTGTCCAGTATTAGAAAAATGCTGCTTCTTTTCTTGCAAAAATGGCACCATTCCTGTCCACAGGTTGTGTAGAACTGCAGCTCAGTCTCATTCCCTTCAATGGAGCTAAGATGCAATTCCAGATAAAACCTGTGGACAGAAAAGCAGTGATTTCCTAATACTTGCCAACCCTTTTAAAGCTGGCTTCTGCATTCACACCAATGTGAAAGGTTTGTTACTAAATAAAGCAGTTACACACCCCCCCCCAGCACTAATGTAGAATAAAGCAGTGGTGCTACCTGTGACCAGTCAGTTGCTGTCTCACATTTTCTAAAATTCAGCTGTGATTTCTCAGTTCGAATCTGTTTGCAATTGCATTTTTAGTAAGACAGCGTCCTTTTTTTTTTTTTATAACCAACTGATGCCAGAAAGTTAAGCAGATTTGGAAATTACTGCTATTTAAAAATCTTAAACCTTCCCATACTTATCAGCTTCTGTATGCTCCATAGAAAGTTATTTTCTTTTTTTAATTTATTTCTGACCACAGTGCTCTCTGCTGACACCTCTGCCCATGTCAGGAACTGTCCAGAGCAGGAGAAAATCCCCATAGCAAACTTAACTGCTCTGGACAGTTCCTGACACGGACAGAGGTGTCAGCAGAGAGCACTGTGGTCAAACAGAAAATAAATTCAAAAAGAAAAGAACTTCCTGTGGAGAATACAGCAGCTGAAAAGTACTGGAAGGGTTAACATTTTTAAATAGAAGTAATTTACAAATCTGTATAACTTTTTCTGGAGCCTGTTGATTTAAAAAAAAAATTTAAGGTTGTATGAAAGCCAATTGCAAACCTAAAAGGGAACTACTAGTTTGATATAATGTAACGGTTTTAGGAGAGGCTTCAGCTACCAGGATCTCCATAGAGAAGGCAGGCACAGTTTGTTACATCATCTCCAACAGCACTCAACGGGCATTATGCATTTATTAAAGGATACTGCAATGGATATTGTGTATTAATCCTGATGAGTAGAATAAGAGCAGCTCACTGTGTGACATATAGAGAAATGTGTGAGAAATAAAAAAAGAAACACATCAGAGGTTGACCTCAATTGTAGTTTGTGACTCTGGACCTACACAGATTCTCCAAAAGGAAATGTCACACCACTCTTTATAGTGTCACAAGAAATATTCTAGTTTGGCATTGGTTGGACATTTTCAGGAAGAGCAACCATCTTCTATAAAGTGGCGAACTTGAATTTTTATCAGTGGACCTTGGTGGCTTTTTTTTAACGTCTGTTTGGTAGAATCTTACTAATTGTAGTGTTAGAAAGAAACAATTTTCATGTAAATTGTTTCTTTCTAATATGAAATGCACACTTCTGGATGGTTATTGTTCTATTATGTTGTGTTTACCATATTTTTTGTCTCTATCAGGTTGCACTTGGTGAATGTAATGAACTGATGGAAGCAGATTATGATGCTCAGAAGAAGCTGAAAGGCAAAAACAGCACCAAAGGTCTGGGTCGTAGCATTCCAGACCCTGAAAAGAAAATAATTCAGTAAGTTAAATACATATACAGTGGGGCAAAAAAAGTATTTAGTCGGCCACCAATTGTGCAAGTTCTCACACTTAAAAAGATGAGAGGCCTACAATATTCATCATAGGTTTACCTCAACTATGAGAGGCATAATGAGAAAAAAATCTATAAAATCACATTAAAAATCAAATATTTTTTTTGCAAATTATGGTGGAAAATAAGTATTTGGTCACCTACAAACAAGCAAGATTTCTGGCTCTCACAGACCTGTAACTTCTTCTTTAAGAGTCTCCTCTGTCCTCCACTCGTTACCTGTATTAATGGAACCTGTTTGAACTTATCAGTATAAAAGACACCTGTCCACAACCTCAAACAGTCACACTCCAAACTCCACTATGGCCAAGACCAAAGAGCTGTTGAAGGACACCAGAAACAAAATTGTAGACCTGTACCAGGCTCGAAAGACTGAATCTGCAATAGGCAAGCAGCTTGGTGTGAAGAAATCAACTGTGGGAGCAATTATTAGCCCCTGAAGGACGTATATTTACGTCCTCCGACGGTTCCCGCGATATGCCGCGGGGTCACGCAGTCGGGTCGGTCCCGGCGGCTATCAACGGCCCGGACCCGTGGCTAATACAGGACATCACCGATCACGGTGATGCCCTGTATTAACCCTTCAGACGCGGCGATGAAAGCTGACCGCCACTTCTGAAGCGAAAGTTAAAGTATCCCGGCTGCTCAGTCGTGCTGTTCGGGACCACCGCGGTGAAATCGCAGCGTCCTGAACAGCTTACAGGACACCGGGAGGGCCCTTACCTGCCTCCTCGGTGTCCGATCGGCGAATGACTGCTCCGCGCCTGAGATCCAGGCAGGAGCAGTCAAGCGCCGAAAACACTTATCACAGGCGTGTTAATCTGTGTAAAAGATCAGTGTGTGCAGTGTTATAGGTCCCTATGGGAGCTATAACACTGCAAAAAAAAAAAAGTGTTAATAAAGATCATTTAACCCCTTCCCTAATAAAAGTTTGAATCACCACCCTTTTCCCATAAAAAAAAAAGTGTAAATAAAAATAAACCTATGTGGTATCGCCGCGTAAATGTCCGAACTATAAAATATATATTGTTAATTAAACCACACGGTCAATGGCGTACACGTAAAAAAAAAATCCAAAAGTCCAAAAAAAAAAGTGTCCGATCAAAACAAATGGTAGCGATAAAAGCTTCAGATCAGATATTCTGCCCTGTACGTGGAATAATAAAAAAGTTATAAGGGTCAGAAGAGGACATTTTTAAACGTATACATTTTCCTGCATGTAGTTATGATTTTTTCCAGAAGTACGACAAAATCAAACCTATATATATATATATATATATATATATATACATTTAAACCGTATGGACCTACAGAATAATAAGGTGTCATTTTTACCGAAATATGTACTGCCTAGAAACGGAAGCACCCAAAAGTTACAAAATTGCGTTTTTCCTACGATTTTGTTGCACAATGATTTTTTTTTCCCTTTTGCCGTGGATTTTTGGGTAAAATGAGTAATGTCACTGCAAAGTAGAATTGGTGATGCAAAAAATAAGCCATCATATGGATTTTTAGGTGGAAAATTGAAAGGGTTATGATTTTTAAAAGGTAAGAAGGAAAAAACGAAAATGCAAAAACTGAAAAACCCTGCGTCCTTAAGGGATTAGAAAATGGAAGACATACAAGCCCACTGATAATCTCCCTGGATCTGGGGCTCCATGCAAGATCTCACCCTGTGGTGTCAAAAAGATCACAAGAATGGTGAGCAAAAATCCCAGAACCACACGGGGGGACCCTAGTGAATGACCTGCAGATAGCTGGGACCAAAGAAACAAAGGCTACCATCAGTAACACACTACGCTGCCTGGGACTCAAATCATGCAGTGCCAGACATGTTCCCTTCTTAAGCGAGTACATGTCCGGGCCCGTCTGAAGTTTGCTAGAAAGCATTTGGATGATCCAGAAGAGTATTGGGAGAACGTCATATGGTCACATGAAACCAAAGTAGAACTTTTTTGTAAAAATTCAACTTGTCGTGTTTGGAGGAGAAAGAATGCTGAGTTGCATCCAAAGAACACCATACTTACTGTGAAGCATGGGGGTGGAAACATCATGCTTTGGGGCTGTTTTTCTGCTAAGGGACCAGGACGACTGATCCGTCCCAAAACATCACTGCTCTAGAGGAGATCTGCATGGAGGAATGGGCCAAAATACCAGCAACAGTGTGTGAAAACCTTGTAAAGACTTACAGAAAACGTTTGCTATATACCCTTTGTTGGCAATAACAGAGGTCAAAGTATTGAGATGAACTTTTGTTATTGACCAAATACATATTTTCTACCAAAATTTGCTAATAAATTCTTTAAAAATTAGACTGATTTTATGGATTTTTTTTTTTCTTATTATGCCTCTCATAGTTGAGGTATACCTATGATGAAAATGACAGGCCTCATGTTTTTAAGTGGGAGAACTTGCACCATTGACTAAATACTTTTTTGCCCCACTGATAGCCGAAGATTTATCAATAGTGTCATACGGTGCATGAATGTAAGCCAAACAAGGCACTACTTCATGTTTGCATGCATACATTTAACATTTTCTTCTCTACTCCTCTGAAACATTTGAGAAAGTTTTGTTTTCACTTTTTATTTTACAGTGATGGTGCTGTGGTTCCCTTAGGCCCTCTTATAGACACAGGACTGAAAAACAAAGATGGCTACACGCTAAATTACAATGAGTTCATTGTGTATGACAGCCGCCAGGTCCGGATGAAGTATTTGTTGCAAGTTCGTTTCAACTATGAATCATTGTGGTAACTTGTGATTTCAGGCAATAGCAACCTCATCCATGAATACTACTGCATGGCTAACAATGAAAAAACCTCTGCTGTAAGGCATTCTAGTCGGCATATATGTAATGAAATAGTCTAAGCAATGCTAGAAAATAGGTTGTTTGTCTTTAAGCAATGCAGTTGTTTTTATCACTCTTCTATTTAGTAATCTTGTATCTTACTGTTCTGTTACAAAACGAGTCCATAAAGGGGTCTCCTATAACTATACAGATAACTATATTTCTAGATAAATTGTATCGACTTTTAATGAACCATGAAATCATTACATAGATAAATGTTTGATTTTGTTTTGCTACTTAAATAAAAATACAAGCAAATGCTTAATACATTGTTTTTTTTTTAATTTTTTTTTGTTCTTACCTATCTAAACTATGAAGAAAGGCTTCTGTGTGTATCCCAGGAGACATCCAGTTTGCCCCCCCCCCCCCCTCCCCCTCCTTACAAACCACAGATCACATCTGTCTGTGGCTGGGAAGGAACTTACTGAAGCCGGATCCTTGCCCTGCTACTTTGTTTGCAGTAGGAGCACAGGCAAGCAAATCTCCTCCTCTGTGCCATTCAGGAAGGGAAACAAAACAAAACTTAATGAAGACCACCCAGTTTTAGCTCCTTTAATTATAATCTGCCAGGGGACATGTCTTTCAGCAATCTCAGAATGTAGTACTTAAATGGGCACTGTCAGATTCAAATACTTTATGGGAGATTTATCAAAACCTGTGCAGAGGAAAAGTTGACCAGTTGCCCATAGCAACCAATCAGCTTCATTTTTAACAAGACCTCTACAAAATGAAAAACGATCTGATTGGTTGCTATGGGCAACTGGGCAACGTTTCCTTTCTACAAGTTTTGATAAATCTCCCCCTATATGTTGTATATCTTGGCAAAATATTGACCTAATATACTTTTTTATTGCCTTTTTTTATAGAAATTTTGGCTTATAAAATCATGGCTTTGTTCAAGCTGAAGCACAGGCATGGACAAAGTCCAGTAAGTGAGGGTGGGATAGCACTCCTCTGTGCTCTATTCTGTCTGATAGTACTCCTCTGTGCTCTCTCCTGTCTGTAAGTACTCTCTCTGTGCTCTCTCTCTTGTCTGATAGTACTCCTCTGTGCTCTCTCCTATCAGACAAGAGAGAGCACAGAGGAGTGCTATCAGACAGGAGAGAGAGCACAGAGAGAGTAATATCAGACAGTACTCCCCTGTGCTCTCTTGTCTGATAGTACTCCTGTGCTCTTTCTCCTGTCTGATAGGACTCCTCTGTGCTCTCCCCTGTCCTATCAGAGGAGTGCTAGCCCACCCTCACTTACTGGACTTTGTCCATACCTGTACTTCAGCTTGGACAAAACCATGATTTTATAAGCCATAATTTCTATAAAAAGGAAATAACATTTTCTTATGAAGTATATTAGAAAGGTAAATTTTTGCCAAGATGTAAAACATATAAAGTATTTGAATTTGACAGTGCCCATTTAATGTCTGCCCTTCAAACTTGATACATGGGTGGTATGAAGCTGCTCTACCTAGCAGTTTTGTCTTTTTATATGTATTAAAGATAGTGGGCTTTCCTTTATTTCACAGCTTTTTTGTATTGTTATATCTTGGAACAGTTAATTTTTAAAATCCAGTTCCAGTCAGTAAATCACATGTAGCTTACATATTGATCTTTGTTACAGTAACACAGTATAGTCTGCCTTTGGATTTACATGTGTGCTATGTGGCTTACTTCTTTACATTCATGCAAATAAGGCCGCATTGAAACATAGTTCAGTTCCACAAAGGAGCTGTATTTACTTTGTCAAGACACTATTGGATCCACTTAAAGTAACAGCCATGAAGTACAGTGGTCCCTCAACATACGATGGTAATCCATCGTTTGTTGAAACCATCGCATGTTGAGGGGTCCGTGCAATGTAAAGTATAGGATAGTGGTCTACAACCTGCGGACCTCCAGATGTTGCAAAACTACAACACCCAGCATGCCCGGACAGTCGCTGGTTGTCCAGGCATGCTGGGTTTTGTAGTTTTGCAACATCTGGAGGTCCGCAGGTTGTAGACCACTGTTAGAGGAAGGTGTACTCACCTGTCCCTGCCGCTCCTGACCGTCGCCGTCCATCGCTGTCGCCGTGTCCCCGACGCTCCGGCAAGGCCTCTGCTTACCCGTCATCCGCACTCTCTGTGGCCGCCATCAGGTCGCTACGCACGCCGCTCCTATTGGATGACGGGACTGCGTGCGCAGCGACATGATGACGACGATGGAGAGCGCCGACGGTGCAGAGGATCTCGAAGACCTGCCGGATCCCTGAGGACAGGTAAGTGATCGTCAGCACGGGGCACCCTAAACTGCTATCCGGCGGCAGCTGAAGCAGTCTGCGCTGCCATATAGCCGTTTATGCGATGGCCCCAAAATACAAAAACATCGTATGTTGATGCTGCCTTCAATATGTAATGGCCTCTGAGAGGCCATCGCATGTTGAAATTATTGTATGTCGGGGCCATCGTAGGTCGAGGGGTCACTGTACATTGCTTTCTGGCTGCCTTATATGCATGGATCTACCCTTTAATGACTGGATGCCTTTGGTGTTCATATAAATGTAGGATGGGATGTTTGATCTTACTGACTACAATTCTTTTATTGTGTGATTCTTCCACATCATCAAACGTGTGTGTATTAAGTACTGTAAATGATTTCCACAACTACATAAAATCCATTCACTGCTGTAAGTATATGCCCCTGTACTGATCCTCTGGCTTTTACCACCTCAGTCAAGAGAATATGAACATATAAAAGCTAGAAGACACAAATTCCTGACACTACCCACATCCTGCCCACAATGCAACCATGTCTAGCTCATGAGTTCTGCCCTGCCAGGCAAAGTTAACCAAACACATTTTTGAGGTTTCACTGCTTTAATTCAAAAGATTTTTCAAATACATTAACCTTAATAAGATCAACTCCCGTGTGTGGCCATTCATAATTCCTCCTGTGTAAACAGCATAGGCTACACAGATTATTAAACTACACCCCTTATCTAAACATAATCCAAATAAATGCATATGCGAGGCTTTGGTTACTTGTTTCATAGTGTAAGGCAGGTCAGCAAGTACAATTTCCCATACTGATCACCACAAGCTATTTGACACACGACTGTGGAATCGCTTCCAATCATAGGATAGGGCGATAAGCAAGTAATGGCTCCTTCACAGTAGAAAACTCCCACCTGGAAATAAACATAGGAGTTATCCAAAGTACAGCAATAATATGCAAGGACTTCACCCAAACATACACCCACCCACCTGTGTGAAAGGGCTGCGTTTCCAAATCTTTACACTGTGGTCAGTGGATGCTGTGATAACAAGATTATCCATCACACTGAGGCAAGAAATAGAAGCTGCATGGATCTGTAAATAGAGAGGCACAGACAGCTGGAAATAATTGTCCATTATACAGAATTCTGCTGCACTCTAGTAGAAACACACAAAATAAATGCTTAACCCCTTAAGGACCAATACAAATAAACCTGTATGCCCCTGAAAGACCAGGCCTGTTTTTTCAATTCAGGGATGTCTGACACTTTATTAGAGAATAACTCTGGTAACGTTTTGCCAATCACGATAATTCTGACATTGTTTTTTCTGTCACACATTTTCCTTCATGTACGTAGTAAAAGTAAGCCGATATCATTTGTAGTTTTTTTTGTTTTGCTTTTTTACAATGGAAAAAATCATTAAATAAAAAATGTTTTTTTGCTATTTTAACACTAATAGGTTGCATATATTTATACTTTCTGACCAAATAGTTTATGGAACTTATACTTTCAGATGTCTACTTTATTTTGAAAGCATTTTTTGTTATTAATTAAAATTTTAAATGAATTAGAAGCCTAACAAATTAACTTGAAAATTTGAAAAGGTTTGCAGAAACTTGAAGGTGGTAGAACATAGGACTCCCCCCCCCCCCCCCCCCAAATTACCCCATTTTAAAAACTAGACCCCTCAAGTTATTCGCTAGGGGGTACAGTGAGTATTTTAATGCCATAGTTTTTTAGCAGGAATTACAGAATCAGTGTTAAAAATTCAAAATGTACTTTTTTTTTTTTTATCACAAATGCATCATTTGTGGGACATATTTTTTGTAGATCGCTTCTGATTTTGAAGAAATGCACCCTATATTTTATTGAGCTGCTTGGCCAGTGTTTGTAAATACCCCCACTTAGGCCATATTTGGTTCCTTGGCCACATGGTAGGACCCAGAAGGAGAGGAGCGCCATTTGGCTTTCAGGGCACCATTTTAGGCCGGATGGATTATAGGTTGCACTTCATGTCTGCAAAGGATTTTAGCTGCCAGAACCATACAGAACCCCCACAAGTGACCCCATTTTGGAAACTACACCCCCTTAAGTATTCACTTAGACTAAAAGTGAGAACTTGGAGTCCTTTTTGTATGGCTGGAATGGTTACAAAGTCAGTGGAAAAATAAAAATTTTCTTATTTTTTCTCACAAATGCATCATTTGTGGGACATATTTTCTGTATGTTGCATAGGAAAAGTAGAAAATGGTGGGACCCAGAAGGGAAGGAGAGGAGCACCATTTGGCTTTCAGGATATCATTATACAAATTATAGGCCGCACTTCATCTTGCAAAGCATTCAGAACAATATTGCACCCCCAGAAGTGACCCCATTTTCAAAACTACACCCCTAAAGTATTCACCTAGGTCCTAGGGCAAAAGTAAGTACGTTGAGCCCTTATTGTTTGGCTAGAATTATTTCAAAGTCAGTGGAAAAAAAATAGCAATTAGCTTTTTTTTCTCCCACAATTTTTTTATTTGTGGGACATCATTTTAGTAAGTCGCTTTTGAAATGGAGAAAATGTGCCACGCTTTTCGTCCCGGGCAGGGTAGTACCCCCACTTAGGCCATATCTGGTTGCCTGACCGCCTGGTAAGACCAAGAAGGAGAGGAGCCCCCTTTGGCTTTCAGGGCATCATCATATGAATTATAGATCCCACCCCATGCCTGCAAAGGATCGGATCTGTCGGAACAATACCGCACCTCTACAAGTGAATTGACTGGACCAGGGACCGCTCTGATCGGTCCTTGGTCGGCTAGGAGTGACGTGCGGCTGTCTGTGACAGTTAAAGTTCCTGATGGATATATCCGTCATGTTGTGGGAATAAGCACCCACTCATGGCCAATATATCCATCACTGGGCGTGTGCTGTGTCCACCAAATAGAAGCTCCGAGAGAAATTTTACAGTCCTTATCAAAAAATCTACTTTTCTTGATCCCTTATTGGGGGACACAGGAACCATGGCATTCCCTGGGGAGGGAACAAACAACCTTCAAGCCAGAACGGAGTCAGGCAGACTACTGAACTACTGCAACTTGCAAAATCGCTGATGCAACGGTATGAACACAGTAGAAGTTGGCAAGGACAACCAAGTAGCCGCTTTACACACTTGCAGAGCCGAAGCCAGTGGCTGACCGCCCAGGAGGCCCCCATGGCGCGGGAAGAATTAGCCATCACTCGGAAGGAGGGAACCTTTCCCTTACAACAATAAGCCTCCGAGATGGCGGACCGTATCCATCAGGAGATGGTCACCTTAGAGGCCTGGAGGAAAAGGTAACTGACAAGTAGGTCCGAACGCCCGAACCACATGCTGCTTATGGAGCAAGCGCTCCAGATGGTGGGAAGGGTCTGGGCAGAAAGAGGGCAACACAATGACACAGATTTATCAAACACAGAGAAAAGTGGAGAGATTTTTCCACAGCAGCCATTTTTCCTCAGCTAATGAGCTCTGGTAAAGTGAAACCTGAGCTGTGATTGGTCACTGGGAAAATCACTCCACTTATTCTCTCACACAGATTGATAATTGTGTGCCAATATCTTCACAAGTGGAAAGAAGACACCGGCCGAAAAACCACCTTATCCTGATGAAGGAATCAGGAAAGGGTGAACGGCAGGAGAGAGCTGCCAATTCTGATACATGTCTTATGGACATGACCGCAATGAGGAAAGCCACTTTCCAGGAAAGGAAACTAGGAGAGACCTCCCTAAGAGGCTCAAACGGAGGGCCCTGGAAGGCATCCAGCACTAGGTCCAGGTCCCACGACGGAGTGGGAGACCGGTACGGAAGGAACTCGTGAGCCACACCCTGCAAAAACATGCAAACGTGGATTAGACGCCAGAGGACGCTGAAAGAGCCGAAACCTGCTTCTTGATGGAGCTTGAGTGCAAGGCGCATTTCCAAACCAGCCCACAAAATGGACAAGAGGTTCAGCAAGGAAGTGGAAGATAGAGACCGTTCCTCACACCAGCGGAAATAGGCCCGCCATGTTCGATGGTAAATCCTGGCGGACGAGGGCTTCCGAACACAAAGCATGGTCTTGATGAACTGGGTAGAGAAACTCTGAACCCTCAAAACCATGGTTTTCAACAGTCACGCCGTCAAATGCAGCGAAGTAATTTGGGGTGGCAGAGGGGTCCTTGCGAGAGCAGGTCGAGACGAAGCGCGACGGGGGCCAATCCAGGGCCACCAGAATCGTGGAGATGCCCTCTGCCTTTGTCTTCCGGATGACCTTGGGAAGGAGGGGGAAGAGATAGGGGAGAGAGAAGGAGGTCCAAGGGACCACAAGAGTATCCACCGCTAACGCCAGGGGATCTCGGTACATGGCGACAAACCGCGGAACCTTCCTGTTTTGGCGGGACGCAAACAAGTCCACATCCGGGGTCCCCCAGCAACTGCATATCTGAGCAAAGACTTCTGGGTGGATGGACCACTCCCCTGGATCGGCTGTGAAGCGACTCAGAAAGTCCGCCTTCCAGTTGTCCACCCTACAAATATGGACCGCCGAGATGGCGGGGACGTGGCGTTCCACCCAGGTAAGAATCCTGGCTGCCTCCATCACCAACGCACTGCGGGTGCTGCCTTGGTGATTATTATATGCCACCACTGTGGTTTTGTCTGTCTGGACCTGCACCGGAAGATCCCAAAGAAGCTGCTCCCAGTGAAGGAGGCACAGGAAAATTTCTGAAAGCTCCCGAACATTGATTAGGAGACGGGACTCCCAAGGGGTCCTCCGGAAGAGTAAGACGGGCTGGAGCTGTGTCGAAGCGGATCCCCACAAATTTCAGGGACTGAGATGGGCAAGGTTGGATTTTGCCCGGGTTGGAAATCCAGCCGAAGCTGGTCAGGGTCTGCAGGGTAATGCTGAGACACTGATTCTGCGCGAGAGAGGGCACCTTGAACAGTAGGCCGTCCAGGTAGGGGATCACGGACACCCTCCTTCGAAGCGGAGGATAGACACCACCACAACCAGTGTCTCGGTAAAGACCCAGGGGGTCCGTGGCCAGCCCAAAAGCCAGAGCCATAAACTGGAAATGACCTGCAGAAACAGCAAACCAGAGGAACAGTTGATGGGCCGGAAAGATAGGTATGTGTAAGCGTCCAAGATGTCCACAGAGGACAGGAACTCGCCCGGATCCATGGACGCGATTACCGACCTCAGAGACTCCATGCGAAAATGCCACAGGCGCAGATGGCAGTTCAGAAGCTTCAAGTCGAGAATCGGGCGAACAGTGCTGCCCTTCTTGGGAACCATGAAAAGATTTGAGCAGAATTCCGAAGGAGGGAAAAAGAGCCCGAAGTTTCTTGGCCCCTTGGAAGCGTTTTTCCAGGTGCTTCCACGCTGCATCCAGTAGCTTGTTAAGTTCAGTATGGGAACTGAAGACCTTGGGGGAATGACAAAACCAGCAGAAGGACACTTCAGAGGCAACCTCTGAAGCTCCCGGATGCTGCAAATGAAAGGTGTCTCTGACAGCAGACACCAGGCTGTCCATAATGTCCCATATAAGAGACATTTCCTCCGAGTCAGAGGGCGGAGTGGCGTCCATGTCCACCAGCTCCCCAGGAGACTGCGAGCGCACGGTGGGGTCCTTGGAGCAGGGCGTGGTAGACCGGGAGCATAAGTATGGAGACCAAGAGCGGATTCTAGGAGACCAGTTGCGGAGACGAGGGGAAGTTGAGGAATGGGAGAGAGAGAGCGGGAGTGGCAGAGGGAAGATACTGCCCGAACCAAGGATTCAGGAGAGGAATTCAAGCATATGTTCCCAGGATGCTTGCGGAAAGCCCGCTGAGAGGGGTGGGAGGGGGAACCCACTGGAGCCTCACTAGAGGACGGGCGCAAGGAGGACTGTTCCAAGGCAGAAGCCACCGCCTGGGACACCCTGGCCAAGTCAGAGATTGACAGAGAGAGAGGAAACCCACACCAGAGTGGGGTAAGACACCGCATACTCTGGTAGGCTATCCTGAACGGCAGCTAAGGGAGGACTTGGCCGCAAGACAGTACAAGCCGGACAGGTGGACTATCCTTTTTTAGACGCATGAGTAAGATGGCGTTCCCCCGAAACGTTGCGTCAGACCCTTATGGATCCCAAGTAGCGTGAAAGACCTTTGCTACCTGGAGCTGAAAGCTAACTGCAATTTTGCATATTTATCACGCTTTTGCAAAAACTACAGAAATGAAAGAATAAAAAAAAGAATACGAACAACTAAAACTGAGTGTATTGCTACTTGTTGTCTTAAAGGTGTGATATTGATGTTAAGCTGTGACCCATGGATACTGCTGAATTGTTAGCATAATTAGTGCACAAAGAACTTGTTTGAAATCGGACTCACTAGAACCACGTGGCATTTTGGTTCTGCAACCCGAACAGGAATAGTAAGTGACCAATGCAGTGCCGGGGGTGTTAATCGGTCGAGTCTAGGGCCGGACATGACAGGCCCAAGTCAGACAACCCAGACAGACAGGAATCTGGGTGAGCTCGCTACTTGTGTCCTGAAAAGACGCAGTTCCTGGGAGAAGGCAGCTAGAGCCAGACAGCAGCGTGGAGACCACCAAGATGACGTCATCACTGAGTAGGTAGGACAGGCCTGAACCCTCTGGGGTAGGAGCGCACACTAACACTCAAAGCCGAGGGGGAGGAGTAACATGACCCCTGCAACGCGCGCTGCTCACGGACAGGCCGAAGCCCTGACCCCTGAAGCGCGCGCTACATGGCCATAAGCCGCGAGCACTAAAAAGGCAGAGCGCAGGGCCATGAGGAAGAGCAGGGCGGAAGCCAGGGGCTAAATTTACTGCCATCCGCGGCCCTGCTCCCGAAAGTGTGAATGCACTGAGAAGGAGGGGAGACGGAAGTGCACAGTGTGGAAGCCAGATGCGGTCCCCTGCACAGAGCTGATCCGGGGCAAAAGTACAGGGCAGGCGGGAACTAAGAAGAGGACAGAGAACCCCCCATCCCCAAGTGAGAATAAAGATGTCCCCCAAAAAACCTAGAGATCCTCAGAGAGACTAAAGAGGGAAGGGAGGGTGGGGGTTTGTCAGACATACTCAGACCTGTGTCTGCCTGCTACTGACACTAAGCTAAAACTGATTAGCTCAGAGCCAGGGGCGAGGGAGGAGCAGACTTCCTTTTGTTTTAGCCTAGTGCCAGCCTCCTAGTGGGAAGCAGCATATGTCCCCCAATGACGCGGTCAAGAAATGTATATATTTTTGTCTCTGCCTGCTATTGCCTGTGTATCTCTGTGAGGAGTCCAAATACAGGAAGTGTGAGTGGACAAGCAGGGCTCCGTGCACTGAGGACAAGCAGGGCTCTGTACAGTGAGGCTCTGACACGCTCCCAGCTCACACAGAAGATGATTGACAAGCCAGGAGCCTGCACAGATCCCTGCTTATCCCGCCTTTTCTTCCTGTATTTGGTCTCACAGAGACACACAGGCAATAGCTGCAGGGACAGCATTTTTTAACCCAAAAATATACACATTTTTTAACCAATGTATACTAAAAATATACATATAATAGTATTATCTACATGATATCAAAAGCTTTTGCTAACAGGTGCACAGAAATTCCAGATTGGAATCCACTTGCTGCCCCTTCCCGTTGCTATCAAAGAGATTCTGCTGTGTAGGTCACACAACAGAAATTTCGCTAAAAGGATAAACATTTTTCCACGCAAACTGCATGGGGATGGCGCAGGTCCCCAAGGTAAAAGCGACCAATCAAAGCGCTGGTTTAATATCTTAGGGAAAGTTTTTAATGTGAAATTCTGAAAGAACATTCCGAATGTAGTATGTCACAAATATTAATCGGAGATGTGACTGCGTGCCAGCAAGCGAGTTTGCTGCTAGTTTAATTCCCCTCCCCCCAGTATATTTTATAAAATCAATGCAGGGAAACACTCTCTTACAATTATACAATTTATGGACCAGTAACAACACAGACAGTGACTAATGTTTATTAAAGAGGTACTCCGGTGGAAAACTTTTTTTTTTTTAAATCAACTGGTGCCAGAAAGTTAAACAGATTTGTAAATTACTTCTATTAAAAAATCTTAATCCTTCCAGTACTTATCCGATGCTGTTTACTACAGAGAAAGTTCTTTTCTTTTTCAATTTATTTTCTGTCTGACCACAGTGCTCTCTGCCTACACCACTGTCCGTATCCAGAACTGTCCAGAGCAGGAGAGGTTTGCTATGGGGATTTGCTTCTATCATGGACAGAGGTGTCAGCAGAGAGCACTGTAGTCAGACAGAAAGGAAATTCAAGAGGAAAAGAACTTCCTCTGGAGAATACAGCAGCTGATAAGTACTGGAAGGATAAAGATTTTTTTTAAATAGACGTAATTTACAAATCTGTTTAACTTTCTAGCACCAGTTGTTCCCCTTTAAGACTGGGTTATGTTATGGTTATGATTTCCTGGAGAAGTCTTGTATGACAGTTCTAGGAGACATCAGTCTCATACCAGACTTCTTCAGGGAATCAGAACACTTGGAAAGCAGAATGACAGACGACTTATGTCTACAAACTAGCACTTCACCCTTTATGCTCAGATATACTCTATTTTTTGAAATATAAGATGCACTTATAAGCAAAAGAAAAGTTAAACATCTTATAGTTAGGGACATTTATCATAGTTGTCTTTGGAAAGTGAGTTTTAAAGTAATTTCTTGTTTTGCTTACGTGCAACACATTTATCATACTACCATAGGGGGTTGATAAATTTGGCGCACAATCAAAATACAGACAATAAATCACTTCGGAACACCATTTTGTATGTTTCCTCCTCTCTGTGACTTTTTAAAAGTGCTCCACAAAGACCCTTTTGTAAGTCAGATCTAACATGTAAACCAGGTTTGCAACTTCATAAATTGGTGACCAGCCTAATCACAGCCCAGATTACCACTTTGCTTGGTTCCAGGATGACCAATAACTGTGGAAAACTGGTATTTGTTTTCAAAGCACCCCAATATGTCACACCAAAATAGATAAATGGAGTTTATTCGGTAAAAGATGTGACATAAAAGGGCTTGTTCACTGCACAAGGAAATTCGGTGGATTATGGTTGCGGTAAACTTTCATTGATTTTAATGCCAGTCTGATACTCTGTGCACACTACGAAACCTCTAAAGCAGAATTGGACTGCCGCTATTAGATTAAAACTCAATGAAAAAAAGTCCTGACATTACACTGTAATGAATGGAATGCTGTAGGCGGAATCTGCTCAGAATTTCCTCTTGGAAATTCCAGGCAGAGATCCATAGAGTGAATGGGGCCATACCAGCAGTTATATAAACCACACACAGATAAGACCCACAATAAATGAGGTCTCTGCAGGTCCTTGCAATCAATTGACAGACGTACACCAGGAGCTGAGTAATGATCCACAGCGCCATCTTAAAGGGGTATGCCGGTGACAACTGACTCCAGAAAGTTTAACAGATTCGTAAATTACTTCTATAAAAAAATCTTAATCCTACCAGTACTTATCAGCTGCTGAAGTTGAGTTGTTCTTTTCTGCCTGACCACAGTGCTCTTTGCTGACAGCTCTGTCTGTCTCAGGAACGGTCCAGAGCAGAATAGGTTTGCCATGGGGATTTGCTCCTGCTCTGGACCATTCCTGAGACAGAGAGAGCTGTCAGCAGAGAGCACTGTGGTCAGGCAGA
Source organism: Hyla sarda (assembly GCF_029499605.1). Taxonomy (NCBI): domain Eukaryota; kingdom Metazoa; phylum Chordata; class Amphibia; order Anura; family Hylidae; genus Hyla; species Hyla sarda. Next base: position 406,693,019 of record NC_079189.1, read on the forward strand.
AAAGAACAACAACTTCAGCAGCTGATGAGTACTGGTAGGATTAAGATTTTTTAATAGAAGTAATCTGTTTAACTTTCTGGAGCCAGTTGATATGAAAAAAAAATAAAAATAGTTTTTCATTGGAGTACCCCTTTAAAGAGGTTATCCAGCAAAATAAAAACTCTGCTTCTTTTTTTTAAAAAATAGCACCACTCCTGTGCACAGGTAGTCTGTAGTATTCCAGCTCAGTTCCATTGAAGTGAATGAGGCTGAGCTGCAGTGCAACATACAACCTCAGGACAAGAGTGGTGCATTTTTAGTATCCTGGATCACTCCTCTAAAGGGCTACTCCGCCCCTAGACATCTTATCCCCTATCCCATTGCTTCCCAACCAGCTGAAGGCTGTCCAGGCATGCTGGGAGTTGTAGTTTTGCAACACCTGAAGGCACCCTGGTTGGGAAACACTGCCCTATCCAAAGGATAGGGGATAGGATGTCTGATTGCGGGGGTCCCACCACTGGGGACCCCCGTGATCTCTCCTGCAGCCCCTCAGTCATTAGCTGCACTGAGTAAAGCTTTGCTCCATGGCTGGTGACTCATGATACAGGGGCCGGAGTATCGTGACATCACGGCTCCGCCCCCTCATGACGTCACACTCCACCCCCTCAATGTCTAGGGGCAGAGTACCCCTTTAATGACAAATCAGTGAGTAAGACAACCTACTGGACTACTAAACCCAGAAAGAGCAGCAATGTAAGTAAATGGATTACAAGTTCTACTAGATCTTTTTCAATAGTGAAATATCGCTGCACTTAGCAAACCCTGCTTTATAGCATGATGTCCGTAGATTAGACTTCTTGGTTGATGTCACATTCCCAATCCCCCATTACACTAACTCTTGGCCGAGATGATCAGACTGTGCCATCTAAATCGGTAGGTTTATCCTACACATGTCTAATGTGTATGAGGGGCCTTTACTCATCCAATATCAAAGAAATAATTCACATATACAGCACATCCTTAGATTTAAATATTACCTGCTTTTGCTCCCAAATGTCAGCTGGGCTTTGACTAGAAGTTTTGTCAGTTTTAAGCCACAAAGTACCAACAGAGTCACATATACCTATAAAAAAAAAATATCTAGTAAATAAATAGTGGTAGGGTATGGTACAAATGGCCATATGCCAGACTAATAACTAATAGTCCGGAATAGATTTTGGATTGGCTCCATATCTATTTTGGAGATCTTGTTTTTCTCTTGGTACAGCCTTAAAAGTTTTATTTATGTCTTTAATAAAGTATCATCCTATTGACGAAGGTTGTGGTAAATAAGACGGTTTATTAATCAAACCTTTCCAGATGGATTGCACCATGCAAAATTGTAAGATTAGGTGCTCCATGGGAATGCAAGTATTTCCTAAAACAAACATGTCTGGGGAGAAGCCAGTCTTCTTAAAGAAGTAGTATCATGGACAAAAACATATCCCCTATCCGCAGGATAGGGGATAAGTTTTAGATTGCGGGGGGTCCGAGCACTGGGGCCCCCCGTGATCTCCTGTATGGAGCCCTGGCTCTTATGGGCAGAGGTTGGCTAGTAAAAGAAAAAAAGCGCCAATTCAAACCTTCCTGGCTCACTACAGATGTCATGGCACCCTGACCACAGGCCAGTGCCTGCCAAATCACAGCAGGCACTCTTCTTCCCATCGCTGCACACATAACATCACAGCACTGCTCCGCCGAACATATGCCTCAGCGGTGCTGTGACCTACATCACTGCAGACACTATGCTCTGCAACTCGAGAAGAAGAAATACCGGCCTGCGGACTGGGCACCTTGACACTGGAGACCTGCAGGGGGCAAGGAAGGTACATATAAGCTGTTTTTATTTAAATAACACGCTTTTGCCCATAGGTAAAATGTTATGCCCATAGACAACCCTTTGTTTTAGTGTATATCAAGTTAGGGCAATAGATCACCAAAAAAAAAAAAAAAACTGTATTTAATCCTGTAAAACACAATGGCCCTGTTTACTATTGTAAACCGACCTGTTTTGTCAGGTTGTGCACCAGAATTTGCAACCAGAAAAAAAAAAAAAAAAAACATCTCTCCAATTTACTCAGGAAACCTGAAAGGGGGGGGTGTCCCCGACATTTTCGATAAAACCCAACGTATTTATTATTGTTTCCATAAAAAACCCGAAAGCTCAGAGCAGTTGTAAAAAAAAAAAAAAAAAAAACATAGGGGAAAAATGTTTAAATACCGTGGAAAAATACCTGTTGGGAATCAAAACCCACAAAAAAAAATGACCCTCTATTCTTAGTAAATCAGGGCCATTATCCACATACAATGTATATGCCTTTTTATACATTAATAAAACCAGATTCATTTATGTAATATAAGAAGCGGTGCTTACCAAAATGTGGATGGGATGCAGTGATAATGGATCCAGGATGTAGCTGTTCTTGTGGAGGGTGGAACTGTGGTTCTGGAAGTGAATCTTTAGCAACATTCATATCCTGCCAAAGGAGAAGAAAAAACATTTGTAACAATACTATTAAAGTGGTATGCCAGCCTGAAGCATCGGGATAGGTGATAAGTGCTAGATAAGTGGAAGGCCGACTGCTGTCAACTGTTTAAAGCGGGCACTTTAAATCAATGGACTGCAGCGGCTTTTGCGGGGCCAGAGACTGCCACCCACTTCTCTCCCCGTGCCTGTCCTGGGGTCCTCCCTAGTCCAACCACCACTGCCACCCCCCCGGCCTATCCTCTGGTTAGAGACCGCCACCACCCGCTTCTCTCCCCCTGCCGGTCCAACCACCACCGCTGCCCTATTGCCTCCCCCATCCCCGGTTTTATAATTACCTGTTCCCCGGGTCCGCGCTACTTCTGGGTCTGGCGGCGGCAACAGCCCAGGACGCCGCAGGAGCCAGAAGTAGCGCGGACCCCATATTATATAGATTATAAAACTAGGGCTTGGGGAGGCAATGGGGCAGCGGCAGTGTTCGTCTCTGGCCGGGGGGGCGGGGCATTATCGGCATATCGACAAGGTAATTGCCGATACCGATAATGTCCAAAATTATGAATATCGGCCGATAATATCGGCCAAACCGATAATCGGTCGATTTCTACAAGTAAGGAAAACAAATTAAAGGGGTTGTTAATTCTGCCAGTGTTTTCAACCAGGGTGCCTCCAGCCGTTGCAAAACTACAACTCCCAGCATGATCGGCCAGCCAAAGGCTGGCCGATCATGCTGGGAGTTGTAGTTTTGCAACAGCTGGACACACCCTGTTTGGGAAACACTGCTTTATGCGAATAAAGCTTAAATGGTCACCACACTTTTTAGGATAAGTTGTTGGCTGTCTACATGAGTAGCAGCACTATTTCTGGCCATTAAATAATACATATGGCATTTTTCGCCAGTCTTTTCCTCGGCAGGCTCCTTATTTCATTGTTAGTTGAGCTCGCAGATGGGGACTAGCTGCTATGTCTTCCATTCACTGTACACACACACACCCAGCATGTGAAAAACTTCAGCTTTTCTCAATAAATGGCTGATATTGCTATGGTAAGTTTCCACTAACAGGAGATGCAGCATTATCTGCCAGCCATTCAAATAAATATCCGATTGTCATGGATGGACCAAGTCTGTCGAAAGATGAGCTGCTACACTATATGGACAAAAGTATTGAGACGCATCTCTTAATCATTCAATTCAGGTGTTTCAAGTGGTGTAGCAATATAAATGGCAGCTTGAGGTCCACTAAGATACCCAGGCATTACTCGCTTTTGTAGGCTGCAGGATGCTTTATGCCTGCAGCCTACTAGCGATCATGACAGCAAAGATTTCCCAGCACACGTGGTGGTATGGTGCTGATAAGAAAGGGACCCAGTGCCTGACTTGAAAGCAGTGAGGCAGAGATGAGTGATTTTTTATTTTTTTGGTTATGTAGAAGAGCCCTGACCTCAGGGCCGTCAAACACATTTGGAATTAACTAGAATGGAGACTGGGAACCAGGCCCTCTCGTACAATATCAGTGTGTGATCTCACATAGGTGTTTCTGGACGAATAGGCAAAAATTCCCACAGACAAGTTTCAAAATTTTGTGAAAAGTCTTTGCAGAAGAGTGAAAACTAGTATAACTGTAAATGGGGGAACCAACTCCATATTAGCCCTTAAAGGGGTTCTCCGGTGGAAAACATTTTATTTGATATTTTTTTTTTTTTTAAATCAACTGGTGCCAGAAAGTTAACCAGATTTGTAAATTATTTCTATTAAAAAAAATCTTAATCCTTCCAGTACTTAATTAGCTGCTGAATACTACAGAGGAAATTCTTTTTTTTTAACACAGTGCTCTCTGCTGACATCTCTGTCCATTTTAGGAACTGTCCAGAGCAGAATATGTTTGCTATGGGGATTTTCTCCTACTCTGGACAGTTCTTAAAATAGACAGAGGTGTCAACACAGAGCACTGTGGTCATGATGTCAGCAGAGAGCTCTGTGTTCCAAAAAATAAAGAATTTCCTCTGTAGTATTCAGCAGCTAATAAGTACTGGAAGGATTAAGATTTTTTTTAATAGAAGTAATTTACAAATCTGTTTAACTTTCTGGCACCAGTTGATAATAAAAAAAAAAAGTTTTCCACCGCAGTACCCCTTTAAGGGACACAGCCAATTTTCATTTTTGTTTTTTCCTCCCCTCCTTTTAAGAGACATAACCTTACCTGAAGAGATCCAGTCTTGGGATCTAAGATCAAATCTTTTCCTGACAATGTATGCAGGTGCACCTGCTGCGAGGCGGTGAGAACAGCAGACATTACCAGGGACTCAATGGCAACAGTGTAAGCCTTCTTTGATCTGCAATAATTCAAAATGTTAGGTTTAAAGAAAAGTGCAATAGGGGAAAAATACTTTTCCATATTGCCACTATATCATATCATATTCATAACTCTAAACTGACCTTAAGCCACCTTCTTTACAGGGAAACATGAGCCAGCGGGAAATTGTCAGGTCACTGGACACACAGCAGAATGAACGTTTGGTAGTGAAAATAATTGAGGAAATGCTAAGTTCACCGCACTGCAATAAACACATCAGGATCAGTCAGGACTACATGACAGTGAGTTATTTCACAGTTAAATTAAATCTTATAGGCTGAGCTTAACCTCTTAAGGACACCGGACGTAAATGTACACGCCAGGATGTACATTTACATTTCTATCAGCAGCAAGAGACCCACCAGTAATGGCAGACATCAGTGATCAAGCTGATGTCTGCCATTAACCCCATCAGATGCCATGGTACAGATCACGGTATCTGTGGTAGTGCGGGTGTTTGGATGAGCGATCTGATTTACCGCGGCACTGCCATCATCCCGAGGTCTTCTTCTCTGGTCTGACATCAAGCAGGCCAGAGAAGATGATCACCGATAATACTGATCAGTGTTATGCATAGGCATAGCACTGTTCAGTATCTGCAATTGCTGTAAATAGTCCCCTATGGGGACATAAAAAGTGTAAAAAAAATTGTTAGTGAAAAAGCCCCTCCCCAATAAAAATGTAAATGGCCCCTCTTTCCCCCCCATTTTATCCCAAGAACCGTTAAAAAAAAAATTAAACATATTTTGTATCGCCGCGTGTGTAAATTTCCGAACTATCAAAATATAATATCAATTATCCCGTATGGTGAAGCGCAAAAAAAAGTCCAAAATTGCTGTATTTTTGTCGCATCACGTTACATATACACAAAACTGGTACCAATAAACACTACAGATCATGGTGCTAAAAATGAGCATGGGTATCATTTTAACCCACAGAATAAAGAAAACATGTCACTTTTACCGTAAAGTGTACAGTGTGAGAACAAAATCTTCCAAAATTAGCAAAATTGCGGTTTTCTTTTCAATTTCTCCACACAAATAATATTTTTTTGGTTGCGCTATACTTTTATGGTAAAATAAAGGATTTCATTAAAAAGAACAATCGGTCATGCAACAAACAAGCCCGCATATGGGTCTGTGGATGGAAATATAAAAGATTTATGATTTTTAGAAGGCAAGGAGGAAAAACTTTTTTTTACAACATTTTTCCTGTATGAGCCCATTTTATGCAGCAAAATTTTTTTTCCTATTTTTTTGTGTTAATATAGACAGAAAGTTTTACAATTACATAAGCTGTTTATTTAATTCTTCAGGTTAATATGTATGGATATTCACCCCCCATTGGACTTTTTGCCTATTTTCCTACTGTTACAAATTAGAATTCAAGTAAACTTTTACCATTTGTCAAAACAATATGCATTGTACTTTAAAAGTGCAAAATACCTTTCATTGTGACACAAACAATAATGAAAACAAAAAAAGTTGACATCTGGCGAATGCAAAGTATTTACCCCCGCTAAGTCAACACCATTTTTGCCGCATATGCGGTTTTCCCACCGAACCTAAAACCGTGGTCGACCACGGTTTTAGGTCCGGTGGGAAAACCGCATATGCGGCAAAAATGAGACGACCGGAGTAAGCGTTGGCTCATTGAAATACATTACATACGGGCCACATCTGGCAGGGAATACGGTTTTAGCTCCCCCAGCCATATGCGGTTCCGTATTGCCTAAAACGTGGTGTGAACCCAGCCTTAGATTGGATGGAGACATCTGTGAACAGATATTTTCAGTTTTGCCACAGATTCTCAATTGGATTCAGGTCTAGGCATTGAATGGGCCATTTTGGGACATGAACATGCTTTGATCTAAACCAAACCAGCTCTAGCTGTATGTTTAGGGTCAATGGGGGGAATTTATCAATTTATTCTGTAGGTAAACAATTTTACCAAATGTATTAAATGGTGCAGGGCATGTGATAAATATGGGGCTAGTACTTCAGTACACCACTTTGTGTGATTCCTCCTCTGCGACTTTTTAACCCATTTGTGCCAAAACGTGTGACTTTTTACAAATGTTGTCTACAGCCAGTTTTGTAAATCAGGTCTGGGCAGGTGTAGATTTTGCAGGCATTGCGACAAACTGTGCCACATATAGCTAATGATAAATCTATTACACTAGATTTCTTGTGTAAAAAAAAAAATTAGCAGGAAAAGCCGCAAATTTGACACTGCGACAAATAACCCATAAAAAAAAAAAACTCCCAGATAAATCATTTAATAAATTCCCCTCTGTCCATGTCAGGAACTGTCCAGGAGCAAATCCCCATAGCAAACCTAACCTGCTCTGGACAGTTCCTGACTTGGACAGAGGTGTCAGCAGAGGGCACTGTGGTCAGACAGAAAAGAAATTCCTGTGGAGCTTACAGCAGATGATAAGTACTGGAAGGATTAAGATTTAATAGAAGTAATTTACAAATATGTTTAACTTTCTGGCACCAGTTGATTTAAAAATGGTTTTGTAGATACAACTAGCTGAAGTTCAAATTGTGCATCAGACTAAAGAAGAAGGGGTATTTAAGTGACTTTAAAGGGGTAGTCCAGTGGTTAAAAACATATCCCCTCTCCTAAGGATAGGGGATAAGTTTGAGATCGCGGGGGGTCCGACTGCTGGGGCCCCCTGCCATCTCTCTGTACGGGGGCCAGGCTCACGAAACAGCGGCCGACACGCCCCCTCAATACATCGCTATGGCAGAGCCGGAGATTGCCGAAGGCAGCGCCCCGGCTCTGCAATAGAGATGTATTGAGGGCACGCCCCCTTTCCGTCGGAGCGCTGTACAGGAGATCATGGGGGGGGCCCCAGCGGTCGGACCCCCCCGCGATCTGCAACTTATCACCTATCCTTAGGATAGGGGATAAGTTGTTCACCATTGGACTACTCCTTTAAATGTTGCATCGTTGTTGGTGCCAGACAGGCTGGTTTGACTATTTCAGAAACTGCTGATCTACTGGAAATTTTCACTCACAACCATCTCTAGGATTTACAGAGAATGGTCTGAAAAAGAGAAAATAACAGCAGGTTGTGGACGAAAATGCCTTGTTGATGTCAGAGAACGGGCAAACTGGTTTTCAGATGACAAACAACAGTAACTTAAATGGCCACTTGTTAAAACCAAGGTATGCAGAATACGATCTCTGAATGCACAACATGTCAAACCTGGTGCCACTGCTGTCAGCTAAGAACAGGAAACTGAGGCTACAATTCCCACAGGCTCACCAAAATTGGAGCTTGCAGCTGTAACATTCAGATGGCAGTGTAAAAATTTGGTGCAAACAACATGAAAGCATGGATCCATCCTGCCTTGTATCAATAGTTCAGACTTCTAGATTTGTATTGTTGTGGGGGACATTTTCTTGGCACACTTTAGGCCCATTTGTACCAAAAAGCATTGTTTAAATGTTACAGCCTGAGTATAGTTGGTGACCATGTCCATGCCTTTATGAATATAGTGCACCCATCTTCTGATGGCTACTTCCAGCAGGATGATGCACCATCTCACACAGCTCACATGATCTCAAACTGGTTTCTTGAATATGACAATGAGTTCCCTGTACTCCAATGGCCTCCACAGTCACCAGATCTCAATCCAATAGAGCACCTTTGGGATTTGGTGGAATGGGAGCTTCACATTGTGATTGTGCAACCAACCAATCTGCAGCAACTGTGCAATGCCTTCATGTCCATATGGACCAACATGGTATTTTTCCAGCACCTTGTAGAAAGTATTCCATGAAGAACCTGGTACTAGCAAAGTGTACCAAATAAAATGGCCAGTAAGTGAATATCTCTCAAACAGAAATTTTTCAGAAATGTTTTTACATTTGAAATGTTTAATATCATATAACGCAGTTTAGACCTATATTTCTTCCTATTTAAAACCTATCGTGTTTACCTGCAGTGTCAGTAAAGTTTTCTCCCGATTCCTCACAATCATGTCTCCGCATTCTCCACCAGACACCACCAGTTCACCATCAGGGGACCATGCAATAGCTGTGACTGCTCCCTTGTGCCCGGTTACCAATGAAGAGTCTGTATACAGATCAGAAAAGTGATCACACATTGCCTTCCTTAGATCTTAAAGGGGGTACTCCGCCCCTAGACATCTTATCCCCTATCCAAAGGATAGGGGATAAGATGTCAGATTGCCAGGGTCCCGCTTCTGGGGACCCCCGGGATCACCGCTGCGGCACCCCGCTATAATTACTGCACAGAGCGAGTTCGCTCTGCACGTAATGACAGGCAATACAGGGGCCGGAGCATCGTTACGTCACGGCTCTGCCCCTCGTGACGTCACAGCCCGCCCCCTCAATACAAGTCTATGGTAGGGGGCGTGATGACCGCCACGCCCCCTACCATAGACTTGTATTGAGGGGGCGGGCTGTGACGTCACGAGGGGCAGAGCCGTGACGTAACGATGCTCCGGCCCCTGTATTGCCTGTCATTACGTGCAGAGCGAGCTCGCTCTGTGCAGTAATGATAGCGCGGTGCCGCAGCGGCGATCCTGGGGGTCCCCAGCAGCGGGACCCCGGCAATCTGACATCTTATCCCGTATCCTTTGGATAGGGGTTAGGTGTCTAGGGGCGGAGTACCCCTTTAAAGGTGTCCACATCACTATTTCATACCATCTCTGCATGGGGCTCCCCATAGCCGTATGGATCCATCTTGGGCTGCTGTCACAGTAACTTTAAGCTGAGGATCTGCCGCTGATGATACAACAGCAGCTCCATGACCATGTAGAGTTTGTATGTGCTCCATCTAGAAAGCAAATCACAGGGTATGTCATTCCTATTGCCATGCTGTGTGTATTAATAAGCATCCTTTATGTCATACGACATTGCAAAAGGTTTGTCTCTAAAGTGCTGTATACATCTCACACGTCTCACCATCAGGGGACTCCATTTTAACACCATGGCATCAGAACCAGCTGTATAAACCACTAAATCAGCATCATCTGAAATAAACAATGTGCATAATAGTATCATATATAATCATACACCTTTTCAGTACCACTTCATTTTGTCCTGTTTTTTATCATTTCTACCTCTACTATCTTCTGGCTCCCAGTATGCAGTACTCTGATTTATCTGACTGTGGTGAGTGGAAATATTAGCGATTTCTGTCCCAGTCAGACTCCAGACTTTCAGGTAACCATCGCGGCCAGTAGTGATAACACGTTCTCCCTTAAAGAAGAAAACAGGTAAAAGTCAAACACGCTATAGTAGATTTGTGGGCAGGAATGAAAATGATATACAGTACATACCATACATAAAGCACTGCTGACTGCACTTTGATGTCCAGCAAATGTCAACAGGCGTGTCTCATTCAAGATGTCCCACAGACACACAGATCCATCTCCTGAAGAGGAAACCTGTTACAAGAATACATTGATCTTACATTTTCTAATATATACAAGGTCAAATAATCATAAGTGCATTTAACCCTTTAGGGACCAGGCCCATTTTAACCTTAAGGACCAGGCCAATTTTATTTCAGCATTTTCGTTTTTTCCTCCTCCTCGCCTTCTAAAAACTCTTTTATATTTTCATCCACAGACTAGTATGAGGGCTTGTTTTTTGCGCGACCAGTTGCCCTGCGTAATGCCATCATTTTACCATAAAATGTATGGCGCAACCAAAAAAATACTATTTGTGGGGGGAAATTAAAAAGAAAACCGAAATTTTGCTAATTTTGGAAGGTTTCGTTTTCACGCTGTACAATTTACGGTAAAAATGACATGTGTTCTTTATTCTGTGGATCAATACGATTAAAAGGATACCCATGATTACATACTTTTCTACTATTGTTGCACTTTAAAAAAAAAATCACTAACTTTTTGACCAAATTTGTACGTTAAAAATCCCTCTATTAAATCGCCACGAAAGACCTGGTCCCATTTATTCAAGATCTCATTAAATCAGTGATCCCTGACTGCTCTCCCCGGGACTTACTAATTGATAGAGCACATAGAATCCCGAAGCCTCAATTTCTTGCAGACAATATACCCCGTGATGTACTCGCCCGCATTCACTTTTATCATATAAAGGATGCTTTGATGATACGCTCCAGGAACAAGGATACGTTGCCCGCAAAGTTTTCTGGGGTTGCTATCTATGCGGACCTGTCAGCAGCCACGCTTCAACTGCGTAGAGAGCTAAACCCTATTACCCAAGCTCTTAGAGAAAAACAGATTATGTACAAGTGGGGTTATCCGACACGCCTGCTCATCTCTTACCGAGAAGGAACCCATGTTATTCGCACCTTCAAAGATGGGACTACTTTACTTCATAAATGGGGAATACAAATTGTGACCCCGGCTTCAAAACCTCGCACGTCCACATCTCATGTTCCCCCGGATTGGCGGACTCTGTCTCTAAAAGTCGCCGTTGACCCACGGTGTACGAGGCTCTATACTCTGTGACTGTCCATTAAACCCCCGTTTCATACGATTGGCTTACAAGGAACTGTTGAACCCCCCTCCAACTGCGGCGTCTATCAAAGACGTCATTTTCTCTTTCCAACACCTGGTGTTGCGAGGAAATCTACTGCTGACGATGCCAGCTTATCTGTTCTGTGTTTGTTTGTTCTTGTTTGTTTCTGTTCTCTTTCAGGTACTTCTTATCTCGCTCCCAACAGCTGCTGTCCTATGGCATCCCATCTCCGCTGCTAAGATGAAGAAAACGGATTGCGACTTCCATACATACAGACTTTTGGAATGGTCTTAAAGGTTTTGTCTTTGAATACTAATGGATTGAATGTGCCCCAGAAACGTACTTACTTGTGGTCAGAGGCTAAGAAAGCTGGGTGCGACATCTTATGTGTACAGGAAACACATCTTCTACAGAAAGATGCATTTAGAGTTTATAATTCTGCCTTTCCCAACATATATCAAGCTCACTATGTCACTAAATCTAGAGGAGTGATGGTGGCGATAAATAGTACAGTAGCCTTCCAACAAATTAATATAATAACTGATGCTAATGGTAGATATATCATTTTGGTCTGTTCTTGCAATAACGTGCTTTATACAATTGTTTCGGTGTACGCACCTAACACAAGACAGCTTAGATTCTTTAACAGATTATTTAAATTGGTTAACAAACATAAACAAGGTCACTTGGTCATGTGCGGTGATTGGAATGCGGTATTAGACCCAGACATGGATTCTTCCTCCACCAGTAGACATGCTCCAGTGTCCCTCTCCTCTCTCTTTCATAGGGAAGATATTTTTGATGCATGGAGAATTTTACACTCTTCTGAACGTGATTATACCTGTTATTCTCCGACGCATAACACATATTCACGTATTGACATTTTTGGTATAGATCGCAGTACTTTAGACATATTAAAGTCGTCTTCCATTTTAGAACCGTCATGGTCAGACCATTCTCCCATACTGATAGAACTGGAGGAACGCAACTCTCCCCCTCCGAATTACCTATGGAGATGCAACAACTTTCTTATGCAGCATGTTCAATATGGGGGAGTTCTGGAGAGGGGTCTGGAGGAATACTTTGCTAGCAATGTAACGGATGATGTGTCCGCTACCACGATTTGGAATGCTCACAAAGCATACATTAGGGGATCCTTTATTAGAGTAGGGCATACATATAAAAAGAAAAGGGAAGAATGTCTAAATAATCTCCTGCTTAGACAAAAGCAACTAGATACAGAAAATAAAATAGGAAAAACACCTCAACTGGCGCAAGAATTAAAACTGATTAAAACGCAGATCAGGGACCTGATGCTAGATTCGTATCTCAAAATGTCAGTTAAATCTAAAGCTAAATATTATGCCTTTGATAATAAATCAGGTAAATTATTAGCTGCAAAAATGAAAGATAAACACATTAAATCCAGAATTCCATTCCTCTTGGGGGACTCTGAACACTCTAAGCTGTATAACCCATATGATATTGCAAATCAATTTATGCGGTATTATGAATCTTTATATAATCTAGATCAAGACCCAGAGATTTCTCCGCCCACAGATATAGATATAAATAGATTTCTTCAACACATAAATTTACCAAAAATCTCAGACTCTCACTTATCCTTACTAAATGCTGAAGTAACCCCTCTAGAAATTAAAAAGCTTATTACCTCCCTCCCGTTGGGTAAATCCCCGGGACCAGATGGCCTGTCGACTTCTTATTACAAACGCTTTTCCCATATTCTACTACCACACTTACATAACTTTATAAAGGAGGTTTTCCTAACTGGCTGCCTTCCTAAGGAGAACCAAGCGGCTATAATAGTCACGTTGCCTAAACCTGGAAAAAACCCAGACTCCCCTAAAAATTTTAGACCTATCTCTCTATTAAACGTGGATGTAAAGCTATACGCCAAATTATTGGCCTCTAGACTGGCCCCTATTTTGCCCTCAATAGTGAATGTAGACCAAGTAGGTTTTGTGCAAAAACGTCAGGCATGCGACAACACTCGGAGAGTATTAAACCTTCTTCATATAACCGAAAACAGGGGGGAGCCAGCGCTCTTTCTGTCGCTTGATGCCGAGAAGGCGTTCGACCGAATTAACTGGTCGTTCGCCTTCTCGGTACTGGAGAGAGTGGGTGTGGTGGGGACGATATTTCAGGCTATTAAAGCATTGTACACTCTCCCGAATGCGAGAGTATTCACTAATGGGTCTCTTTCTCGGGAATTCTTAATAACCAACGGTACCCGTCAGGGATGTCCGCTGTCCCCGCTAATTTTCGTTCTATGTATGGAGCCCCTAGCACAGGCCTTGAGGGAAGATGGAGAGATTAGAGGTATTAAAATTGGAAATAGTGAACACTTGATTTCTTTATATGCGGATGATGTAATCCTCACCATAACAGACCCAGAGACCTCTTTACCAAGAATCTTATACTTAATTCAGCAGTTTGGATCACTTTCGTATTATAAACTGAATGTACAAAAATCACAGGTGTTGCCTATTCACATGACCCAACAATTGCGAGATCATCTAGCTAGAACACACCCCCTTGACTGGCAAACAGACAATATTACGTACCTAGGAATTAAAATACCTACCTCCTTTTCAAAGCTATATTCTTGTAACTATGCGCCATTTTTACATTCCCTGAAAAATGAGCTAGAGAAAATAGGGAGATATGAAGCATCTTGGATGGGACGAATTGCAGCATTTAAGATGCTCTTACTTCCGAAACTGTTGTACTTATATAGAACATTGCCCATACAACTTCCAAGATCATTTTTTCAACAAGCACAATCTTCACTTTCCACTTACATCTGGAAACATAAGAAACCTAGAATTTCTAATAAACTATTAATGAGGGATAGACAGAGGGGAGGACTGGACCTTCCTGACCTACACAGATACTATGTGGCTACACTTGTATCTCAATTAAAATTTTACTGGGCGGGAGCTGTGGAAACACCTTGGGTCAACATAGAATTGATCCTCAGTGGCCTGGTGGAGGTGAAAACTCTCCTTTATCTACACATATGGGACCAAAAACTGACCCAGGGGGCGTCTCCGTTAACGTTCGCAGGGCTAGAATGCTGGCAGATGGCTCATAAGAAGTCGTCCCAAACGCACACCTCCCCACCCCCACATTCCCCAATTCATATTGTTTCTTATGTCATACCTGACCTATATCTCCTAAATTGGGTAGATAATGGTTTAGTAGCAATATCCTCTATACTCCAAGATGATCATTTACATCAATTTAGATACCTAAGCTCCACATATAATTTGCCCAAATCGGACTTCTATAAATATTTACAGGTCAGACATTTGCTTCAATCACACAACAAATCTGGTTGGAAATACTCCACTGACTTATTTAGACTGTTCCAATTACACTATAAAGGACTTAAACCAATCTACAAATTATTAGATTCTGTTATTGAACCGTTTCAAGATAAGCCATACCTTAGGTGGTCTAGAGAACTTGCATGCGATATTTCACATGTAGACTGGGAACAGTCATCCAATTGGATCTATAAGTCGTTAAAAAGCGTATCACAAATTGAAGCAGTGACTAAAACGCGATTATGTTGGTATTTTCCCCCTGTACGCCTACACGCCATGTACCATGATGCATCACCACTGTGTTGGAGGAATTGTGGACAGAGGGGGACATTGTCACATATTTTGTGGTTCTGCCCGAAGATACATACATATTGGAATAATGTTGAGTTGATCCTTAAAAACGTATATCCATTGTTTCCTAATCTCTCTCCCAAATTAGCCTTGCTCCTGATAGGAGTACATGAGATACAGCTGGAGATGCGAGCATTAACTTGCAAGGTCCTAACAATAGCTAAATTGATAATTACAAGACATTGGAAGGAGATAGAACCTCCAGATATAAAAGAGATGGTGGCAGCAGTGGACTTGGCGTGTAGGTACGAAACACTACTTGTACAACATGGAGGTGATTTAGATACACGTACTATAGATATATGGAAATTGTGGTCGCTACGTTCTTTGACATCTACCTAATGTCCTATGGACTGCTTTAATGCTATCTCGATGTTAAAGAGAAGTTCTGGGAGACATGGGAGATACATGTGTCAATTATGTCATCTATGTCATATATATCGTATATGCTTTGCATATATAACCATCTCAGCAACGAGATAATGTGCCTGAGTTCCACATGTTCACTGTTCAATATTCTTGGAAACTGTTTGTAACCTTTCTTTTGGTTTGATACTTGTATGTTTGATAAAACCTTAATAAAAATTATTGAAACGAAAAATCCCTCTATTTTGACGACCTATAACTTTTTCATTTTTCCGTGTAAGCGACGGTATGAGGGCTCATCTTTTGCACTGTGATCTGTACTTTTTAATGATACCACATTTGTGTACATAAAACTTTTCTTAATTTTATTAAAAAAATTTAAAATAAAATGTGACAAAAAAGCAGCAATTTTAGATTATTTTTTTTTACGTTCATGCCGTTCATCGTACGAGATCATTAACATTATATTGCAATAGTTGGGACATTTCCGCACGCGGTAATACCAAATGTTTATTAATTTATTTATTTTTTTTACACTTTTTGGGGGTAAAATGGGAAAAAGGACAATTTACATTTTTATTGGGGGAGGGGATTTTATAAAATGTTTTAAAAACTTTTTTTAACATTTTTTTTTAAACTTTAATAGTCCCCATAGGGGACTATTTACAGCAATCAGTTGATTTCTAATACTGTTCAGTGCTATGCATAGGGCATAGCACTGATCAGTGTTATGGGCTGTATTCTGCTTTGATCTGCTCAATCTCAGACCAGAGCAGAAGCAGCCGAGAAGGCAGCGGAGGCAGGTGAGAGGACCTTCGTCCACCATGTTAGCTGATCTGATCCCCGCGGCCATGCCGTGGGAGATCAGATCAGCATAAAATGTAGCTGCGCTGCTGCAGATGCTGTGATCTGTATTGATCACGGCATCTGAGGGGTTAATGGCAGACATCCGCACGATCGCGGATGTCGGCCATTACCGCCAGGTCCCTGGCTGCTGACCTGCCGCACATGACCCGATCATCACTCCGATGCTCGTGGTCATGTACAGGATGAAAATGTACCACAGCACCAGGACATACATTTACACCCGTTGTCATTAAGGGGTTAATATTAGGTATATCCACACAGGCAAAAAATAAAAAACACTTTAAATTCAGCATGGACTTTGCAGTGTGGTTTTTGGTTCCTCTATTGATCTGTTTTATCACGTGGCTTTTCATGCATTTGTTTAGGTTCCCATTGATTTCCATGAGAGCTTCCAAGTGACATCATTTTTTTAAGTGCTGTTTTTTGAAAACCAAATCTTTTAATATTCCCCACTGTAGTCATTAACCCCTTAAGGACCAATACAAATAAACCTGTGTGCCCCTGAAAGACCAGGCCTGTTTTTTCAAATCGGGGATGTCTGTCTTTATTAGAGAATAACTCTGGTAACGTTTTGCCAATCACGATAATTCTGACATTGTTTTTTTGTCACAAGTCATCCTTCATGTACATAGTAAAAGTAAGACGATATCATTTGTAGTTTTTTTTTACAATGCAAAAAATCATGAAATTTTTACAAAAAATTAAAAATTTTTGCTATTTTAACACTAATTGTTGCATATATTTATACTTACTGACCAAATAGTTTATGAAACTTATACTTTCAGATGTCTACTTTATTTTGACGTAATTATTTTGTTTTTAATTAACATTTTAAATTAGTTAGAAGCCTAACAATTGAACTTGAAATTTTGAAAATTTTGAAAATTTGAAAAGTACATCTTTTTTTATGAGCTATGCAAGCTTTGCAGAAATTAAAAGGTAGTAGAACATAGGAACCCCCCCCCCCCCAAATGACCCCATTTTAAAAACTAGACCCCTTAAGGTATTCGCTAGGGGGTACAGCGAGTATTTTACCACCATAGTTTTTTGGCAGGAATTATTACAAAGTCAGTGTTAAAAATTCGAAATTTGCAATTTTTCACAAATGCATCATTTGGGGGGCATATTTTTTGTACATAACTTCTGATATTGAAAGAAATGCACCCTATATTTTATTTAGCTGCTTGTCCCATGTTCGGAAATACCCCGCTTTGACCATATATGGTTCCCTGGCCGCGTGGTAGGACTCAGAAGGAGAGGAGCGCCATTTGGCTTTCAGGGCAGAACAGTACCCCCACCCTCACAAGTGACCCCATTTATATACCGCACCCCTACAAGTTATTGGCTGGACCAGGGACCTCTCTGATTGGTCCTTGGTCGGCTGGCAGTATAACGCGTCTGTCTGTGACAGTTAAGGCTCCTGATGGATATATCCGCCATGTTGTGGGAATAAGCACCCGCTCATGGCGAATATATCCATGACTGCTGCGGCTGGGTAGCTCAGTGTGTCCGCTCATGACTGCTGGCGTGAAATCCGCCGCTATCAGTGGACACACAAAGCTACCCAGACGCAGCAGGGAGCTCATTACCGTGACTGCTGCATAATGTGTAGGATCACATGGTAGACGCATTTAGATGCATTTTTTTTTTATTAGATTAATTTAATAAATTTATTTTTAATATATATATATATATATATATATATATATATATATATTACACTTTTATTAAATTTTTATTTATTTTTACACTTTTATTTATTTATTTTTACACTTTTTAATGCTTTGGAATACTTAGTATTCCCAAGCATTGCAGTTATATGCTGCCTGCCAGATTTCACTAGCAGGCAGCATATTAGGACGTGCCTCTGGCACGTCCTACAGGCAATACCCAGGGCAGACCTGGGGGTCTTTGTAGGACCCCCGGCTGCCCAGGTATGCAGCAGCACCCCGCGATGCTCCGGGGTGCTGCAGGAGAGACAGAGGGAGCCCCCTCCCTCTGTCAGAACTCCTTACAGCGCGCGGTCACTTCTGACCGCGGCTGTAAGGGTTAAACTGTCGGGAGTGAAGTGAACTTCACTCCCGGCAGTGCGGCAGGTCCCGGCCAGCCGTGGCCATGGGATGCGGGGTGCTGCAGGGGTGACAGAGGGAGCTCCCTCCCTCTGTCATAACACTTACATCCCGCGGTCACTTACAGCCCGCGGTCACTTCCGACCGCGGCTGTAAGGGTTAAAACTGCCGGGACCGAAGTTTACTTCGGTCCTGGCAGTGCAGCAGGGTCCCGGCTGTGTGATACAGCCGAGTCCCTGCCGCGATCTCGTGGGTGCACTGGGCAGCACCCACGAGAATAATGGACGAGTATAGACGTCCAGGTGCGGGAACGGCCGCCAACCTGGACGTCTATACTCGTCCGTGGTCGTTATCGGGCTAAAAAGAAACCACACATGTTTGTTGCCTGTGTGAACGTACCCTTAATCAAAGAGTCAAAACATATTGGCCCTGATTCATCAAAATGTGTGAGAGAAAAACGGGAAAGATTTTTCTCATTTCAACCAATCACAGCTCAGCTTTAATATATTATCGAGCTCTGGTAAAGTGAAAGCTGAGCTGTGATTGGTTGCTGTGGGCAAGATCTCTCCATTTTTTTCTCCCACACATTTTGATAAATCAGGGTCATTGGGTTCTTACCAACATGTTGTCATCTGTCCATGAGCAGCAAGTCACCCAGTCCTTGTGACATGACAGCAGTGTGTGAGCAAGAACAGGGGGGTTCACCGAAACATCCCAGCAGAGCAAAGACTGTGTCAAAGAAAAATGAAGTCAATTACTGCACATCTACCAATACTGTATGTTACAGATTCTTCTTATTTACATACAGTTCATATACAGGGAAACTTCTTAAAGACGACTACACAATATTGGATTGAAAAGCAGTCATTTAGGGGGGTGGTCTTCTCAAAGAAAATGTGCACTATGCATACTGTATGGCGGGCTGCAAATCTGTCAAACAGAATCTTTTCTGGATTAGGGGTGGTTTTCTCAAAGAGGTGGTCTTTTGAAGAAGTTTTACTGTATAACAAAAAGTTACACTAATATAAAGTATTACTCTGGCTGACACATCAACTGGCCACTTTAATTTGCTTCGATTTCACACTGACAGAAAATACAAAGATATACTCGTGCATATACAGGGAATATATATATATTCATAAACTATATATTCTAGTCCAATATTCTAGTCCATCACAATATTCACACCTTCCACAAACCACTAGCCACGTCACTTCTTACCCTGTCTTGCCCACCAGTAGCCAGCAGTTTCCCATCAGGGCTAAAAGCGCAGCATGTAACAGCTGCATTGTGACCCCGCAGAACAGAGACAGGAGACACTGAAGGAAGAGCCATCATGAGATTATACACCGACCACAGACAGATGGAAACATCCTCTGGAAGGAAATAAAATACATAACTATTATGCAGATTACCATTGCTGCATTAAAAGAAATATGAAAACTATATAGTATATAGAAATCATTACCTTTATTTACATCAGAAAAAAAATCATAATAAAACAATAAATCATAAAATAAGTTGGAGGAGAAGCAGGTTACAGCAAAAACTTGATACCACTGGTATATAATGAACATACACAATGTAAAAACACCATACAATCACATTATCATTTCTGATGAAGGGTTAACTGAAACGCACATTGGGTTGCTTCCTCAATTTGTGACCCACTGGTGAATTATTTTGGCCTATGATGGGTCATATATTTCGCTTGTAAGTGTCATTGCTTATCGGGTGACCAATTCTGTTACATCTTGTGGAGATATCTTACAATTGCATTTTGGTCTCTAATATTCTTATGCCTCAGTATATATCTTCTGAATAGTAGTCCATCAGCCATTGCTGCTGTCATGGATACTCCTGGATGCTCATTGCCTGTATGAATTTGCACCTTACTATACCTACATTGGGGAACATTTATCATTGCTGTCTTTGGAAAGGGAGTTTTAAAATAATGTATTTTACTTTTGTTTTGCTTATGTGCAACATATTTATTATATTATCAAGGGAGTTGATAAATTTGGCATACTTAAAGGGGTTTTCCAGGTTTATACATCTTATCCTCTATCCCCTATCCACAGGATAGGGGGTAAGATGTATGATCACAGGGGTCTCGCCGCTGTGGACCCCCGTGATCTCTGTGCAGCGCCCTGGCATTCTGTGCCGGGCGCTGCTTCCTAGACGGGGACGTGAATGGAGGGGGCATGAAGTGACGTCATGAGGGGGCATGACCGTGACGTCACGTCCCCGTCTCAGAAGCAGCGCCCGGCACAGAATGCCAGGGGGCTGCACAGAGATCGCGGGGGTCCCCAGGGGTTCCTTTGGATAGGGGATAAGATTTATAAACCCGGAATACCCCTTTAAGTAAAAAACAATAATATCACTTCACAACACATTATTTTGTGTTTCCTCTCCTCTGCGACTTTTCTGCACAAAAAGTCGCAGTTGCTACTTTTTGTGAGACTTTGTAAGTGCTCTCTAAAGGCATTTTTGTAAACCAGATCTGACCTGGCTTTGACTTGTGACATTTTGGAGGGGTTTACGACTTTTTTTATGCTTATGTGCGACATTTACACTTCAAAAATTTGCAACCACTACAAAGTGAAAACTGAAAGTTGCTTAGGTAAGGCTGTTTGCTACTTGATAAATGCCCACAAAAATCGCAAAAAAAAGTGATTAGGCGCATGTGCGACATTTTGTATGCCCAGAGTAAGCAAAAAAATAATAAGAAGAAATGCAATCAATAATCTCCCCACTGAGTTTACGTGTAGTACTTGTGCTATTTGTCATTAGCACATTGTTTAGTATTTGTGTATATTTAAATAAGTAATATGTAAGTGGGTACAAATTGACATTTTGTTTTAGTATTACGAACAAACTTTATGATTCACATCTGTGATAACAAATCCATTATCTCCTAACTGAACACAATGTTAAGAACCCCCATACTACAGTATGATCATTCACATTTTGTTTTTCAGAGTCATGATAAATACATATTATTCACAGGGAGGTCAAAAAAAAATTCAAACATTATATATTACAGCAACTTGTCATAACAGGTTGTGGAGATTCTCACCAGAAGCAGATGCCAGAAACTGGGAGGACAATGCCAAGGCCTGAACAGTTCGCTGATGTCCACACAGAGTGAGCTGACAAGAAGCCTGT
Source organism: Hyla sarda (assembly GCF_029499605.1). Lineage (NCBI taxonomy): Eukaryota > Metazoa > Chordata > Amphibia > Anura > Hylidae > Hyla > Hyla sarda. The sequence goes on from NC_079189.1 coordinate 406,714,533, forward strand.
CCTGGTAACACATTCCAGACACGAATTAAACTGTCAGAGCTTCCCGTGACCAGTGTGTCATTGGAAAGCCACACAAGACTGCCCACTGCCACATTCTCAAATAGACACTGTGACACAAGCTCCCCTGGAAAGAAACAAAATACCTGAAAATGCATCATTTTACTCAGTCTTTTTCTACAAGCCATAGAAACCTTCCCAGACTCTTACCATTATCAACTCTGTAGATGGATACAGAATCTGAATGATAGCCAACAGCAAACTGTTTCCTGTCTGGAGAAATAGCTACAGAAAGTGCAGGAGACAAAACCATTTTCACACAACCATGTGCATGTAACCTCCCCAGTCCTCCAGAAGACACCTGCACCTGTAAAGACACTGAGATTTAATTTTGGCACAGACACTTAAAGGGAATATGTCAGCTGTATTAGCTGGGGACACCGTCGGATAGCTGTTACAGTATAAAAGCAAATTGTACCTTTCCTGGAGCTGATGGCTGTTACCAAACCAATAAAATCTCCTTTCTTTTCTCAGCCAAGTGTCAAGGAGGCAGAGCCGAGCTGCTCAAGTGTCACAGCCTGGTGCACCTCCTGACTCACCATCACCATGATGTATGTACAGGGCTCAAGGAGGGTCTAGGAGGAGAGACTGAGCAAGGAGACGTGCCAGGCTGTGATTGGCCTGCCTCCTTGACCCTGACTAAGAAATAAAAAGGCAATTTTATGAGTTTGGCAACCACCATCAGCTCTAGAAAAGTTTACTTTTGTAGCCTAAGGCCATGTTCACACATCCAGAATGTCCGCACCAAAAATCTCCAGGTTCATTCTTTCAGAGGACACAGAATTCGGCATTTCCGTGCCGGAAACATCTGTCACAGAAATTCCTCCATGTGCACAGCCCAGCAGAATCCTGCTGAATTCAACAGGACTCTGCTGCAGCAGCATTTCTGTATATAATTTCAATGCGGACTTCCGCTCAGAAATACCATGGTGTGAACATAGCCTAACAGCTATTCAGCAGTGTCTGCAGCTCTTACCAGAAAATACAGCCTACATATTCTACATATTTTAAAGAGATTATCTACATGACACTGCAGAGAAGGTTTTCCCTGCTTGGGCTCCCTCTCTGTAAGGCAGAACACTGGCTCAAGACATATGTATTACATACATGGCCATTTCACTACATTTCCTTACAGGAAAAATGTCTGGCTGCTTGATATTTTCCCCAATAATCATCCATCTTTTGGTGATTTAGGCAGCTCCTATATGAAAAAGTTTCTCTAAGGCTGGGTTCACACTTTTCAAATACGGTTACCGTATACGGTTTTCCGCTAAAAAACGTATACAACCATATGACTCCAAATACGGTTTTTCCCCATATACGGTTCCAAAACGTTTGTACAGTTCTATCCGTTTGCATCCGTTTTTGCCAACGGTTTTGCTATTTTGCTGGAATTAGTTTTCAAACAATTTAATAAAGTTACTATTGTTCTATAGAAATTCCTTCTGCACATGTGTTAACTCCAAAAACGGATTAGAAAAACCGTGTGGAACCGTATTCTGAAATTCTGTGTACGGTTCTCATAGACAACAATGTTAAAAGAACCGCATACGTTTCGCATACGGTTTTCCAACCAGAGGCAAAAACGTGGTCGACAGCGTTTTTACCTACGGTTGAAAAATCAGCAAAACCGTATCCGAGGCAAAATGGATGCAACCGTACACAACATTTGGAATACGGTTTACAATGCATTCTCTATGCATACGTTTTCGGTCATATACGTTTTTTTGCGGAAAACCGTATACGTTACCGTATTTGAAAATCATAGTGTGAACCCAACCTAAGAGAGCCCCTTTAAAGGCACTATAACAGAAATAAACCTGGTATTGTTATTACCTTTCCATCTTCTCCCCCAGTCAGGAGATATTCCCCATGCTGCAGAAAGTTAGAAGTCAGTGTATAGCCGCCATGAGCTCTGAAACGGGACAGGAGAACTTGAGCTTCCCAGGACCACAGGGACACCCAGCCATCAAGACTTCCTGAGACCACTACATTGCCATCTACGGAGAAGGACACTGTTCTCACTGACGAAGAACCACAGAGAATCTACAAGAAATTATTTATTATTGTTAAACTCTTCATCAAAATTGGTGGATATTAAACTGTAAGGGGAAAATGTCACTTACAGCACTTCTTTTCAAGTTGTCTAGCCGAACAACAGATACTTTTCCATCCCAAGATCCAACAGAAACTACATGACGACTAGGATGAAATGCTGCACAGTTCAGAGGACTGGAGAAGGAGCTAGAGCTGATGAGGGTGCAACGGCTGGCATCCCAAACCTTAAAAAAAGGAATGTTTAGAATACATTTAAAATACAGATGTAGACATAAGAAAATGAGATAAAATATACTGAAAACGGAGGTGTCACCTTGATATCAAAGTCCAGAGAACAAGTGAGTAACTGCCTGCGATCTGGACTAACACAACATCCTGTGACCTGCAGTCTGTGCGCTCCAATTCTGTATATGCTGGGGGGAAAAATAAATACAAGGAACAAAATACTCAAGTAGCATTTACAGTATGTGTACACATTCCAGTCCATTGATGTCTTTACAATGGATAATTAATTAACCTCGATTAATCATAACAGGTCCTGTAGGTGCAGTATACTAACTGTGTATAGAGAGGATATGTACAACTAAATTACCGTATATACTCGAGTATAAGCCGAGTTTTTCAGCACGATTTTTCGTGCTGAAAACACCCCCCTCGGCTTATACTCAAGTGAACTCCCCCACCCGCAGCGGTCTTCAACCTGCGGACTTCCAGAGGTTTCAAAACTACAACTCCCAGCAAGCCAGGGCAGCCATCGGCTGTCCGGGCTTGCTGGGAGTTGTAGTTTTGAAACCTCCGGAGGTCCGCAGGTTGAAGACCACTGCGGCCTTCAACATCATCCAGCCCCCTCTCACCCCCTTTAGTTCTGAGTACTCACCTCCGCTCGGCGCTGGTCCGGTCCTGCAGGGCTGTCCGGTAAGGAGGTGGTCCGGTGAGGAGGTGGTCCGGGCTGCTATCTTCACCGGGGAGGCCTCTTCTAAGCGCTTCGGGCCCGGCCTCAGAATAGTCACGTTGCCTTGACAACGACGCAGATGCGTCGTTGTCAAGGCAACGGCTCTATTCCGGGCCGGAAGCGCGGAGAAGAGGCGCCCCCGGTGAAGATAGCAGCCCGGACCACCTCCTCACCGGACCACCTCCTTACCGGACAGCCCTGCAGGACCGGACCAGCGCCGAGCGGAGGTGAGTACTCAGAACTAAAGGGGGTGAGAGGGGGCTGGATGATGTTGAAGGCCGCAGTGGTCTTCAACCTGCGGACCTCCGGAGGTTTCAAAACTACAACTCCCAGCAAGCCCGGACAGCCGATGGCTGCCCGGGCTTGCTGGGAGTTGTAGTTTTGAAACCTCTGGAGGTCCGCATGTTGAAGGCCGCAGTGGTCTTCAACCTGCGGACCTCCGGAGGTTTCAAAACTACAACTCCCAGCAAGCCCGGACAGCCGATGGCTGCCCGGGCTTGCTGGGAGTTGTAGTTTTGAAACCTCTGGAGGTCCGCAGGTTGAAGACCACTGAGGGCGAATGATGAGAAGAGGATGATGAAGGGGGGGGGTGTGGGGATGATGAAGGGGGGTGGGGATGATGAAGGGGGGGGGTGTGGGATGATTACAAGGGGATGATGAAGGGGGGATGTGTGGGATGATAAGGGGATGTGTGGGATGATGACAAGGGGATGATGAAGGGGGGATGTGTGGGATGATAAGGGGATGTGTGGGATGATGACAAGGGGATGATGAAGGGGGGATGTGTGGGATGATGACAAGGGGATGATGAAGGGGGGATGTGTGGGATAAGGGGATGTGTGGGATGATGACAAGGGGATGATGAAGGGGGGATGTGTGGGATGATGACAAGGGGATGATGAAGGGGGGATGTGTGGGATGATAAGGGGATGTGTGGGATGATGACAAGGGGATGATGAAGGGGGGATGTGTGGGATGATAAGGGGATGTGTGGGATGATGACAAGGGGATGATGAAGGGGGGATGTGTGGGATGATGACAAGGGGATGATGAGGATGTTAATGACGGGTCTGGATGATGACAGGGGGGGATGAGGTATTTCCCACCCTAGGCTTATACTCGAGTCAATAACTTTTCCTGGGATTTTGGGTTGAAATTAGGGGTCTCGGCTTATACTCGGGTCGGCTTATACTCGAGTATATACGGTAAATAGCAAAATAGGGATAGGTTAAAAGTTGAATAAAACAAAAATAATATAAATAATATATATATATTATATTGATTTTTGATCAAAAAGTGCGCTGAGAGCCTCCATTTTTTGACCTAGAGTGCTGTTGCAACTTTCTTGTTTGTATATATATATATATATATATATATATATATATATATATATATTGAATGAAATATTGTAACATAGGGATAGGTTAAAAGTTGAAAGTAGGGATAGGTTAGTGTGAGCCCCTCTAGCACCTATTTTTTTTCTCCATTGATGTATGTAGTTCTCATTACCTTACTATTCAAACTAACTTCAGGAGTAGCCACCCTGGCACTTTAGGTCTGTCTACATGTGCTATAGGGAGTATGTAGTCTTTGTGTGAATCCAACATACACACATGGGCTTCTGTAGAGTTTACCTAAAGGTTTACTCACACTCTTTGGTCATGTTGCTTTTTGTTTTGCCAAAAATGACCCACATATTAGAAAAATCCTTGTTTCAGTAATAACTTTATTAACTTTACATTTTTGGCATTTCTGAGGAATTCTTACCTCTGATGATAAAAACTGAAGTTCTGGTCATTGTCTCATATGTTTCTACATATTGCTAGTTTAAACCAATGGGAAGAAACGCCCCTTCTGTTCTAATCAGAGGGGTAGGTCTTACTCTCAGGCATCCAGCTTTGTGGTTCTTTAATGTGTCTATATCACTACCCTGGATTCTGGGGTTACATAGTCTATTTCTCAAACCTTCCATTTACATTTTCATTACTACTCTATTGCCTGGTTCTAGGTATTATTGCAGCATTTATGTTGATCGTGTTTGGTTTGTTTGATTTTTCTTTTGATACTTTCTGTCTATACTGTACTCTTGTATTGGCGCCTATTTGTCACAGACGTTGTGACTAAAATTTAGGCGCAATAACTGAGAAAAAGAATCGGTTGGACTTTAGTAAATGAGGGCCATTATCTTTATTCTGGAGGTCCATATAGTTACAGCAATACCCAAATTAGATGTTTTATTTTGTTTTACTACTGTTAAAAAATTCTAACTTTTTGTACGAAATTTGCACGATTAAATTGTCCTTTTTTGACTCCTAAAACTTTTTTTTTCCGTATACGAAGATGTATGAGGGCTAATTTTTTTGCATGATCTGAAGTTTTTATTGGTACCATTGTTTTGATAGGACTTTTTGATGCTTTTTATAAATTTTTTTAGAGTATACAATGGGACCAAAAATACACAATTTTTTTGATGTATACGCCACTGACTGTGCAGTTTTATTAAAGTTATAAATTTATAGTTCAGACATTTACGCACGTAGCAATACCACATATGTATATTTTTGTTTACATTTTTTTTATTATTATTTTTATGGAAAAAGGCGGGCTTAGTAAAAATTTTATTAGAGAAGGGGTTAAATCACATTTATTAACTTTTTATTTTACATTTTTTGCACTATTACATGCAATCATTATATTCCATACACTGAACAATGCTATGCCATAGCATTGATTAGTGTTATCGCCACTCCATTGCTCCAGCCTGCCCTGGCTGACTGAAGCATAGGAGCACCAATCAGACTGTGTGTAGGCAGGTAAGGCCCTCTCGCCATCCTCTGGTGGTCCCGATAAGCTCCGCTCAGCAGGCAGTTTTTTTTTACATTTCAGATGCTGCAATCAACTTTGATTGCGGTGTCTAAGAGGTTAATGCTGGGCATCACCGCTCCTGAGCGCATGTCACAGAAGGGGGGCTGGCGCTGAGGGCATACATGTACGCCCTGCTTCCTCAAGGGGTTGAGAGGTTTGCAGACCTAATTTATCTTGCATTATGTAAGACTTTTTACTCTAAGTTTCAAAGCTGTATGTTTTGATTATCTGTAGATAGTTTAGTATGGTTTGTTATAGGGGGTTTCTCAACTGCGAACATAAACTACATTAAAGGGGTATTCCAGGCCAATACTTTTTTATATATATCAACTGGCTCAGGAAAGTTAAACAGATTTGTAAATTACTTCTATTAAAAAATTCTTAATCCTTCCAATAGTTATCAGCTTCTGAAGTTGAGTTGTTGTTTTCTGTCTAATTGCTCTCTGATGACTCACGTCCCGGGAGCTGTGCAGTTCCTATGGGGATATTCTCCCATCATGCACAGCTCCCGGGACGTGACATCATCATTGAGCAGTTAGACAGAAAACTTCAGAAGCTAATAACTATTGGAAGGATTAAGATTTGTTAATAGAAGTAATTTACAAATCTGTTTAACTTTCTGGAGCCAGTTGATATATATAAAAAAAGGTTTTGCCTGGAATACCCCTTTAATTGCAGGAATTCGTACAACTTTCTTCCAGGCCTTGCACTCGAGGAGGCATCGGAGCCGCCTAACTAACCCCACCAAAGTAAGTGGCAGGTCCGGAACAAATTTAACTATAAGTGCATCTTAATGACGCGCCTATAGTTAAATGTGGAGCTCGGGCTTGGCTGTTTGACAGAGAAAAGAGCCATTTGTTTCTCACTCTGTTAATCATTCTTGTGGCTGTCCGCAATATGCAGGCATCTAAAAGAGGCCCGAGTGTCCTTCCTCTGCGCTCCGGCGCATAATTAACCTCATCATCATACGCCAGAGCACAGACCAGAGGAGAAGAGGCCACAGTGCAGACTACGGGAGTCAAAAGAGCATCTTTGTTTGTTTGTTTGATTTTTTTTTTTTCACTCTTTTACTTGGCCACTACTACCACAGCCTAAATAGGGCTACTATTACTACCACCTAAAGAGGGCTGCTGCTCTTACTACCCAAATGTGGCTTTTACTACTGCAATTACCTTAAAGGGGTATTCCTGTAGCATATTTGACTATGCTACAGGGGCTGTAAAGTTAGTGTAGTTCATAATATAGTGTCTTTACCTGTGTGTGACGGTTTTCTCACAATTCTTATGTGATTTTCACCCCACTATTTATTTTTACCAGCATACAAAATGACTACTGTCTCGGATTTTTCCCAGCTTGCAATGCGGTCGAGACCTGACTCACTAGTCAGCTGATGACAGGGAGACTGTCTGCTTCAATGGGTGGAGGGATCAATCTGCAACTAATGCAACAGCTGTAGGCATCCTGATTGAAAACCACAGGTCTGCAGCTCATTTATGTTTCAATGGATGTGTGGGAAGGAGGGATTTGTAGGCAAACAAGAAAACTGAAAACAGGAAATACAAGTTCACAGAAAGCTAGCCACAGTGTTATGGTAATCTCACAACATAGCCATTTAGACCCAAGACAAGTGCAGATCCTTCCTAAGCATGTCCATTACTGTCTGCCAGGTATGTACGAAAAATCACCTTATGCAGGATAACCCCTTTAAGGCGGCTGCTACTACTATTACATAAAGGGTCTGTTATTACTATGTTAAAGAGGCTGCTATTACTACTACTACTACTTAAAGGGGACTGCTACTACTACTTAAAAAGGGATTCTGCTAATGCTACTGGGGAGCTGCTGCTCTTACTACCCAAAGGTGGCGGCTACTACTACAATTACCTTTAGGGGGCGGCTACTACTATTACCTAAAGGGGACTGCTATTACTACTTAAAAAGGGCTGCTGCTAATACTACTACTACTATTACTGCTTAAAAGGGGACTCCTGCTACTTCTACCTAAAAGTGGCTGCTGCTGCAACTACCTAAAGAGGGCTGCTGGTGTTTCTACTGCCTAAAGGGGGCTGTTGCTGCTTCTATTGCCTAAAGGGGGCTGCTACTACTACTACCATCACCTAAAGAGGGCTGCTACTACTACTACTACTACTACTACTACTACTACCTAAAGGGGACTGCTGCTGCTAATACTATCATCTCATAATCGAGTTTTGACAAAGTCTAGAGATGCCTCTATGGGTAGATTATAGTTGTCCTCATCTGGGAGAGAACTGTTGCCACATTCTATGTAGCCTTGTCCCATGTCTTTCACTGAATGCTTATCCTATAAATAATTTGTAGAGAGAGAAAGAGAGAGTCAGCAGGTGTATAGGCATCTTACCGGCACCCATCTGTTATGTTCCATATCTCCAATGTTCCATCATAAGAACCAACACACAGTAGTGTGTCAGAAATAAATGCACAGCTAGAGACTCCATCACAGCCACTATACAAGGATCGGATTTCCTGCAAAATACACAAAAGTATATCAAACATAACACAGATACAAGTGTTACAACCAGCATCAAGCCCAAATTAAAATATGTTTGTTTACTCTAGGTAAAGGTCTGGTGAGCTCATTTAAGTTCTAGTAACTAATATCAAATATGGACAATTTATAGCAATAAAATAAATCACAAAAAGCTCTACCCTTTGAAAGAGACACAAGGAAAAAAAATATTTAAAACTGGCCCCAAATCTAGTGTAGGCCTGAATTGGTTAATTGCAAGCCTTTACATTTTATCCGCATAACCTAAGCTGCGTATTTGGTGGATTTACCCTTTTTAACATGACTAATGCATAAATGAAAGTAGTTACCTCTCCACTGTCTGTATTTAGAATATGCAATGAGCCATCACTAGTACCCACAACTGCCAAGTCTCCTTTGCAACTCAGTGCAACACAACCCGGAGTAGAAGGCACATCCACTGCTTTGCTGTGGTAGAGAAAGACATTTTAGTTGCTGTTACAAAATAATAATGACTCCAGAATCAAAGTCAGCTGCATTTGACAATTCCTTACCTGCTGCAGACATTTAGAGCAGTCGGCTTATTGTCCCATGCTGTAATGAACTGATCTTCTGAAGTCTTCCAGTCTGCCAGAATCTCTTGAGCCTGAATGCACACTGGGGAACAGCTGGGCTCATTCAGAGCCAACTGATAAAACAGGGAAGGATTCTGGAACAGAATGTGTAAGGATCGCTCGATAAATTCCCTGAATACCCTCACAGGAGGTTCAGGTGCTGACGGATGACTCTCCATTTGTTCCCAAGATGTAGGACATTTTGAAAGGGCAATTCCTTGGTAAAAATAAAAAATGGGTTAACACTTATAAATCCAAAAACTCATTACCTAGCATAAACTGGAGATACTAGCCAAAAAATGTCTGAAAAATGACTACAGAGACTCACCATAACTGCTGAAGACCTGGCATAGGTGTGGCAAAAGACCCAAGCTGGCATGTGCCCACAAGAAAGGAAGGTGTACCAGAAGTTGACCAAGAATGCTTAACTGCATGCCACAAAGCTAAAAAAAAAAAAAAAATGCAGAAGTTGCAAATTTTTGCTCAACATTCATTTGCACAAAAATGTGCAACATTCTGGAAATGTTATACAGTGCATGGATCAGACAGCTCAGCACATCGCTAACAATTTATGCCAGAAGCTGAAAATTACACCAGTTCATAGCTGCTGTAAATTTCAATCCATGGCCCACAGACCACTAAAGATGTGACACATTTATTAACAGGCTTCATAAGTTTGCAGCAATGTATGCCAACAGGCTTCAGCTAAATTCCGGAATGAAAAATGCCAGACTAAAGGAAATCTGCCCCATCGATTTTATTATAGTAGCAAATCACCTCCTTTCTGCAAGACTCGAGTGCATCGATTGCTGTGGAGTATCAGCTGTTGCTCATAGGTAAGAGAAAAGGACTCCAGCACGAAAACTCTTCAGAAATACAGAAAAATGACATCCAAATCACACATGAAAAAATCAAAATATTATTATTTATTATTATTACTACTACAAATAATGGGATTTTTGTGTTACTCACCTGTAGGGAACCGGGAAACTGGAAATCCTTCTCTAGGCCCAGATCACCAAGGAAATTGGCTAGAGATATGGAGCTACATGGACAACTTTCTATATAGACAACTTTGGGAAAACAGAGAAAATAAGAACCCCACCAGGGGGGGGTAGGCAGGAGAGCCTGGCTGGCAAAAACAGCCCTGAACAGAAAAATAGGAATGCATCCTCTCCAATACATTGTCCAAGATGAAACAATGGCCCATAGGAGAATGCAAAGAGGCAGCAACCACAAGATTGGATGCCATAGCCAGAGAGAAGCAGCATAGAGGATTAGACTGCACAGCAAGACCAAAGTTTTCTGCTAAATCAGGAGGAAGGCACATTTCTTGTATTGAGACGAGTACATCTCCAGGAGGAGAAAGCCAACAGTGCAACATGACAATGGGCTCGAAGATGAAGCTTAAAGATGGCTTGGAAGGATGCTGAAGCTGCCCCAAGGAGAGGCATCCATGCCTATTAAGAGAGCGATGCACAATAAGACCATGTGTAAAAGGGCAGTCAGCACACAGCAAGGCTCATACCCCGATAGGGCATGATCATACAGTGTTTGTAGCCAGAAAGGCTGCACAGACTAATAAAACAATTACCTACCTAGGAAAAGAATAATGGGGCTGACTAAACAGCAAGTGTGTTAAACAGACCAGCATAAAGTGTGATCCATCCAGCACAAATGAGACACCTGCTGCCTGCGAGCCATAAGGGCTGAATGTCTGCAGAGAGAAAAAAAGGAAATTGCACACAAGTCACAAGTACCCAGCCAGGAGATGGTATTCAGGTTGGACCAACGGCAAGTCCAATATAACCGGTCAGAAAGGGCAGGTAACAGTAAAGTCCATGTATCCCGCCAGGAAGGGGAAAAATACAATTAAAGTAGACAGAGGAAAGACATGAGAAGCAGATGATGTGCTCTGAATGATGTAACTACTCCACCCATGGAGCATGTAATGTGAGCTAGAGAAGCTATGTCAGGAGCACCGCACCAGAAGAGAGACCCACCATATAACACAACAATTCCCATGAGACGGATTATTGTGGTTGCTCACAGAGCTGTCAGGAACTACATATAGCAGAGGTAGGAGCCTTTGCCGAAAGAAGTCCCACGCCTAGGAAAGGAAATGAGGCTGCTGGAGCAGCATGTGAGGTATCATGCAAAGAGAGTAGAAACTCCCCTACAACACAAGCTGCCTGATGAAGGAGGTATTTTATAACCTCGGAAACACGTCACTACAATAAAACCTTGGAAGATAAAGGAGCTATGGATTATTCTTAACAATATTTATGGAAGTTGGATGAGTGGTTTAATACAAGTGTACCGGGAGGGGGGAGTTGGATACGAATATATCCGGTCCCCCCAATCTAAATAAGTTGGTACAAATTTGTGTTGTTTCATCTAAAATATATATACAGCATGGGCTGCCCCTTGAAGGTTCTAAGGATAAGAAATCAGGTAAACTATGTGGGGCCACCCTAATATAACCCCCCAGCCCCTTCTCATAACTTTTCAGGGTTTTCCCTCCTTTTTATTCCCCCTGGGGTATTAACCCTATAGGGTTTAAATATACATGGGAAGGAGATAGCAGGAACACACAGTACTGTGGACTCCTACTGGGTCTGGTCCAGTCTCTGCCCCTTCCTTGCCTTCACTCATTGCAGCTGCTCTCTCCAAGTCTCCTTTAGCATCCCTCTTTACTATGTGGTTCACTCAGCTCATGGAGGCAAATAGTGAATGCCTCCATGACTGGCTGCACTGCAGGCTGCTCCCAGGCCTCCAAACCGGGAACCTTGTCATAAATATAGCCCCTGGCTCCATGGCAATGCTAGGCCCCATCTCTTAAAGAGCATGGTTTTGGCCTGTAACGTGCCTTTTTTCTGCTCCTGAGCACGGAACATGTTCTGCTGTCTGACACAGTATTGCCCCTCTGTCTCCTGAGACCGTTCAAGCATCCCTGAGCTTCCCTAGTGGCTGGAGAAGCATTTACAGCTCCAAGGTCTCTTCTAACCATTGGAGCTACATTTGGTATTTGAAATGAGAACTACAGCTCCGTGGTCTCGTATATGCATTGGAGATGTATTTGAGCTCCCTCTAACGTTTGAAATAAGAATTACAGTTCCATGGTCTTCTTTGTACATCAGAGTGCATTTGGGCACCATCCGCTGATTAAAAGCACATTTTACAACCACATGGTCTATGGCCATTGCAGCTGTTCCTTTTCAGAGGATGCCCCATGAAACACAATTGGTAAACTTTGTTGTGTTCCACATACAGTGGGGCAAAAAAGTATTTAGTCAACAACCAATTGTGCAAGTTCTCCCACTTAAAAAGATAAGAGAGGCCTGTAATTTTATCATACGTATACCTCAACTATGAGAGACATAATGAGAAAAAAAAACATAAAATCACACTGTCTGATTTTTAAAGAATTTATTAGCAAAATTGTGGTGGAAAATAAGTATTTGGTCACCTACAAACAAACAAGATTTCTTGCTCTCACAGACCTGTAACAACTTCTTTAATAATCTCCTCTGTCCTCCACTTGTTACCTGTATTAATGGAACCTGTTTAAACTTGTTATCAGTATAAAAGACACCTGTCCACAACCTCAAACAGTCACACTCCAAACTCCACTATGGCCAAGACCAAAGAGAAGTCGAAGGACACCAGAAACAAAATTGTAGACCTGCACCAGGCTGGGAAGACTGAATCTGCAATAGGCAAACAGCTTGGTGTGAAGAAATCAACTGTGGGAGCAATTATTAGAAAATGGAAGACATACAAGACCACTGGTAATCTCCCTCGATCTGGGGCTCCATGCAAGATCTCACCCCGTGGTGTCAAAATGATAACAAGAACGGTGAGAAAAAAATCCCAGAATCACACGGGGGGACCTAGTGAATGACCTGAAGAGCTGGGACCAAAGTAACAAAGGCTACCATCAGTAACACACTACGCCGCCAGGGACTCAAATCATGCAGTGCCAGACGTGTACCCTTGCTTAAGCCAGTACATGTCCAAGCCTGTCTGAAGTTTGCTAGAGAGCATTTGGATGATCCAGAAGAGCATTGGGAGAATGTCATATGGTTAGATGAAACCAAAGTAGAACTTTTTGGTAAAAACTCAACTCGTCGTGTTTGGAGGAGAAAGAATGCTGAGTAGCATCCAAAGAACACCATACCTAATGTGAAGCATGGGGGTGGAAACATCATGCTTTGGGGCTGTTTTTCTGCTGAGGGACCAGGACGACTGATCCGTGTAAAGGAAAGAATGAATGGGGCCATGTATTGTGAGATTTTGAGTGAAAACCTCCTTCCATCAGCAAGGGCATTGAAGAGGAAACGTGACGGGGTCTTTCAGCATGACAATGATCCCAAACCTACCCCCTGGCAACGAAGGAATGGCTTCGTAAGAAGCATTTCAAGGTCCTGGAGTGACCTAGCAAGTCTCCAGATCTCAAACCCATAGAAAACCTTTGGAGGGAGTTGAAAGTCCATGTTGCCCAGCGACAGCCCCAATACATCACTGCTCCAGAGGAGATCTGCATGGAGGAATGGGCAAAAATACCAGCAACAGTGTGTGAAAACCTTGTGAAGACTTACAGAAAATGTATGACCTCTGTCATTGCCAACAAAGGGTATACAACAAAGTACTGAGATGAACTTTTGTTATTAACCAAATAATAATTTTCTAACATAATTTGCAAATAAATTCTTTAAAAAATTAGACAATGTGATTACATGGATTTTCTTTTCTCATTATGTCTCTCATAGTTGAAGTATACCTATGATGAAAATTACAGGCCTCTCTCATCTGAGTTGGAGCACAATTGGTGGCTGACTAAATACTTTTTTGCCTCACTATACATTTATGTACAGTGGGGGAAAAAAGTATTTAGTCAGTCACCAATTGTGCAAGTTCTCCCACTTAAAAAGATGAGTGGCCTGTAATGTTCATCATAGGTATATCTCAACTATGAAAGACATAATGAGAAAAAAAAATCCATAAAATCACATTGTCTGATTTTTTAAGAATTTATTTGCAATTATGTTGGAAAATAAGTATTTTGTCAATAACAAAAGTTCATCTCAATACTTTGTTATATACCCTTTGTTGGCAATGACAGAGGTCAAACGTTTTCTGTAAGTCTTCACAAGGTTTTCACACAATGTTGCTGGTATTTTGTCCCATTCCTCAAAGCAGATCTCCTCTAGAGCAGTGATGTTTTGGGGCTGTCGCTGGGCAACACAGACTTTCAACTCCCTCTAAAGGTTTTCTATGGGGTTGAGATCTGGAGACTGGCTAGGTCACTCGAGGACCAGACAGTGCTCTGCCTCCTTACCACTGCTGCTCACCCATACCATGTTTGAGGCTTCCGTAGTTGGATTGCCAGAACCCCAATATTAGTCATTATAGTAATTTTAGTCATTTTGACCCTGATAGTGAAGGATCCCTTTGACTTAAACGGGGTCCGTTGGGTGTCCAGTATTTTACAGGAGTTTAGTGAAGAAAAAAATTAGGCCATGTAGTATTGTTTTAATCTGCTCAACTCTCATCAATCCAATGGAGTGAACAAGAGACACCTCATAGTGGCAGCAGCATATACCAAACGGTCTTCTGTGTCCCCTAATGATATTATTTTCCTGTTTCCATATTTCATGCCATTTTTATGCATTTTTGAAAAACCAAGAAATAGCAAGAATTATTGTGCTTGACACCTTTTCTCGTACCTATAGATTTAATTTTGTACGTACGGATAGAAATGTAACTGTCAAAAGATATTTTCTTAGAGCATACATACCAGATGATGGGACAGTTCACTCAGACATTCAGCATGGAGCACAGGAGAAGTGTCTGGGTCCCTAGGAGAGGACACTATCCAGAAGTGTGCTATAAGAAAGCAAAAAATAATGAGAATGGGTTTTCATTTTATTAATGTGATGAGAAAGATGTGCACAAGTTTCTTACCTGCCATAAGAAGATGCACTGCATGCACAACTCCTGGTTTTCCAAAATAACGTTTCTCCACAGCTTCTCGTAGAAGACAACTTGAAAGATTCAGCCGGGGCTCTAAAGTCAAGTTATGGCTCCAGAGACCAAGAACACTGTAAAATGAGCAAAGAAACCAATAATGTAAAAGAACAACTATAGTGCAAATGAAAGAATGTTTAGTGTATGATTACAAGCCTACTTTGTCCAAATATCTGGTTATAATAAACCACCTATTGTTATTCCCTTTAATATAGCAAGGAAGGTGTTTGTACAAAATAAAGTTTCAATGGTCTCACCTTCTCAATCCCCCAAGTAGAAGTGAAAAAGTGGCCATGGGAAGATTTTGTGTATAGGAGGTTGCTGCAAGGATTTCTGTCCAGTTAGCTGTATATAGAGATCTAACATGCTGCAGTGAACTCAGGATTCTGAGCAAGTCTCTCTCCAACAAACCTAAAAGAGCATAGAGATTATTTATAGCATCAATCACTGGCTCACTTGCCTAGGTGGCTGGGTTCATACCTTTCCGTGAAATGCATATGGCAGTCAATGCAACAGTGATAATGTCTGTTCCATGTTCTTCTTCTAAGCTACTTAGTCTCTTCTGAAGTAGTTGTGGAAGTGTAGCTGGCAACTTCTGTATTTCCTCAGAGAGCTACACAATTATAAGGTCAGGAACAGACAGCATATGTTATTACCTGGCTGAATACATGCATGTGAGAGAATGAGTATTCGGTGCAAACTGACCTTCTCAAAGACAGCATTAGCTCGCAGTTCCTCACAGGCAAGAGTAAGATACAGAGGGTCACGTGTCCCCTTCTTGATCATCAAGAGACGCATCTGGAAGAGATCAGGGAAGTAACAGTCACTAGTGAGTGAAGGCTCTTTTGCCATCATAGAGAATAATCTGGTTTATGATATTGTCAAAGAATTTTAGTAAACTACCAGCACAAGCTATTCAACAATACATTGAGAGAAAGATCAAAAGTAATATGTAAATAAAATAATGAGTATTCTATTATAAATATGCAAGAAAGCCCTTCAATAGTGCTACAGGGCTGTTCTGTCATGAGCAACACATATCCCTCAACAATCAGCTATCACCAGGTCCATACCATGAAAATGATATCCAACTTATATAGGTTTGATTTTGTTTTAAAAATTTGAACTTTTTGTACAAAACTTGTAATGTTTAAAATTGTCCTCTTCTGACCCCTATAACTTTATTTTTCCGTATACGGGGAGGTATGAGGGCTAATTTTTTGAGGCATGATCTGAAGTTTGTATCAGTACCATTTTTTTTCTATGGACATTTCTTGATCGCATTTTATACATTATTTTAGGGTATACAAAGTGACCAATAAAAATGCAATTTTGCACTTTGGAATTTTTTTACCTATACGCCATTGACCATGCAGTTAAAGTAACGTGACATTTTTATAGTTCGGACATTTACGCATATGGCAATACCACATATGTCTTTGCCATAGCATAGCATTGATCAGTGTAATCTGTGCTCGATTGCTCCAGGCTGCTGAGGCTTCCTGGAGCATTGAGACACAGATTGGACGGCAAGGAGGCGCAGGTGAGGGCCCTCACGCTGTCCATTCAGCTGATCGGGACACCGCAGTTTTACCGGAAGCTGCCGGGACTGTATTTCCTTTATTTTAGAAGCCGCAATCAACTTTGATCACGGCATCTAATAGGTTAGACATGGGTCCCAGTGGAAGATAGCCGCCGGGACCGACCCTCTATGACGAGGGGTCAGCTCGTGACCCGGCTTCATAGAAGGGGAGCGGGATGAGGGAGTACAGGTACGCCCTTCATCCCCAAAAGGTGGAAAAGGTAACAGAAAGCATATACAAGTTAGATTACATAGGAAAGTATTATTCAAATAGTTAATATTTCTATCTATAGAAACTCGAGCTTTCCTTAAAGAATTATTTATAAACCACATGCTAACATAAGAATCTCAAAGGACTTGTTCAGTACACTACATCAGCATCTGGTGGACATTAACATCTGACCTGGTTATTAAAGGCAGATTCTTCAAGCTTTTTTCCATAGACCGCAAGCTTTCCTCTGACCAGCTCTGCCCGCTCACTTGGTTCCAGTCTCCCCAGGGAAATGAGAGTGATGCCCTTTTGCTTGCTTAAGGTGCCACATAAAGTGGATCCCTCGGTTACACTCAGAACCATATTAACTCTCTGCAGAAACAAGATGCAACTATAATGTTAGATTATAATCTACAAAAATATAGGACCATATTTTCACCAATAATTTCACTGTGTTTTATAACATCGATGTTTTAGCTTATTTTTTCAATCTAGCTACAGTTCAGTACCTGAGGGAGGTGATCTGGGATCCAGTCAGAAGTGAGTTCCCCGGCACATCCACGCAGGACATCCGCTCCATCTATAAGTAGTGTTAAAGTGTCATTCCGTTTCAAAGAGCGAGAAACTAATAGAAGCAGAGCCTGAAACTCAGCTAAGGCATCCCTGTAGTAAGACATAAAAAGAAACAACTATATTCATTGAGTAGTTGTCATCAATGTAAAATATCCATAAAGCTCCTTTAAAGTTTGCTTTGGCAAGTCCAGTCAATATATGGAAACACAAACCCATATGAGTTGAGGATCATGCTTTTTCTTTGCAGGCGACTATTCAGTTGGTTGCAAAAACTTTTTAGCATGGTCTCTACATCTATTGACCTAGGAGTTGCTCCGGTAAAATGATAGATGACTGATGCTGAATGTACAAGTCTCAGTTCTTTCACAAGGTCTGCCTGCAATGGATTCAACAAAAAATACTTACTAACCTCACATTGCAAAACCTCTGCTTGTGATCACACTCTAATCCTTTCCATAATCAACACTGTGTAACAAAGGAAATTACCATAAAGACAGTTTTGCCTTGGCTTGGCTCTCCAACCACCAGAAACAATCTTCCATTTGTTGGAGATCGTCTCTTCTCAAGGATCTGTGCACATGCTTGCATAATTTGCTTGTTTCTGGCAAAGGATTGTCGTTCATGCCATTCTTGAAAGCCATCCTGTGTTAACTGATCTTCACCTTCAGATACATTTGACCCTTCCTAGGAGTAATGGGCATGGATTGATTAATGTTGCAGAAGACACATACAAATGTAAAAGATGAAAATATGATTGATAAATACCTTAAGATAATCTCTCTCAATCATTTGCCAAATATCATTTAAGATACGAGCCCCAAAGTCCTCTAGTGATGTCATGAGTGGTTTCCCATCAATTTCGCCACCCCACTGACAAGAGTACCTACACAAGAATATACAACTAGCCAGTAAGCCAGAAACAACCTAATGCACAGCTTCAGGTACTAAAGATGAGATGAATACTTACACATAATTCATAGCAGCAGGGTGTTTGGCTACTCTACGCTTGAGTTCCAGCATACGTTTTTCAGCTTCTGGAGATTCAGAAGCAAAATCTGAAAGCCAATGGCAGGGTACAGACCTGAATGGCACCAATTGATTGAGAAAATAAGACACTCATTTTAGAATTTACAGAGGTGAAGGCTAACACGTTTTGCCTCAGGTTAGACTATATTGGAATAGCTTATAAATGGTATAAAAATAAAAAGGAGTGGAATTTAAAAAAAAAGGACCTGTAGCCAACCCCCAAAAATTTGATTTTACTATCATTAAATGGCTTAGGTGCCCTGATCACAGACCTTTTTTTTACAGTTCCTTGATACATTCTCCCATTCTCGAGATATAAGGATTTAAAGTTTTTCTGACAATTCAGGGAATCTGTCAGATGGAGGTGATCTTAAAGGGGTATTCCAGCCTTCTACATCTTATCCTCTAAAGGATAGGGGATAAGATGTCTGATCACAGGGGTGCCGCCCCCTCGTGACGTCACGCCACGTCCCCTCCATTCATGTCTATGGGAAGAGTGTGACCTGAATAGAGGGGGTGTGGCCGTGACATCACGCCTCTGTGGCAGTGCCCGGCACAGAATGCCGGGAGCTGCACAGAGATCACTGGAGTCCCAGCGGCAGGACCTCTGCCATCAGACATCTTATCCCCTAACCAAAGGACAGGGGATAAGATGTATAAGGCAGAAATACCCCTTTAATTTAAAAAAAAGGAGTGACTATCAGTAGATGGGAGGGATTATACAATGTTTATTATTGAGGGGCATGTGTTCCTAATACACACCTCCTGTAAGTTTAATTTATTTTTCCCAGTGCAAGGCATGGAATGTAAAGACTCCACACTCCTTTGTTGCTCTCCCTTAGGTCCCAAATGTATATGTATATATCAATCACTCTACATTGTGATACCATGAATGGTTTCTACATTGTGGTAAGATTTAAGACACATTTAACACTTCAAGCAACATATTAAATCCATTTCTGATATCAAAGTTATTGGACTTTTCCCAACACAGTAGGTAGGTGCAGGCAGACAAGTCTATACTCTTCACAGTATCAACAACTAAAAAAATCTCAGTTAAGCTGCATTTACATCTCTGTTTTACACTACGGGTGCCGAATCCAGCGCTGAACTCCATTCACTTTAATGACCCGACTGGGGTCAAACGGTGACTCCGGTCGGCTCATTTTTGACCCGTATCCAGTTTTGTGACCGGACCTAAAACCGCAGTATACTACGGTTCATTAAAGTGAATGGTGTTCAGCGCTGGTCCGGCTGGGGTACAGGAGAGCCCGGTTGGCCCCTCTCCCAGCTGGATCTGGCACCCGTAGTGTAAAACCAAAATGTGAAAGCCTTAATGGTATCAAAGCATGATAATAAAAAATATTTCACTGGAACATTTTTTAACACTCTTGTTCTCCTGAAAGTTGTACTGGAAGCTGTACATTTACAGAGCAGAACACTTTTGTACAGAGCACTGGTAAGACATCACTTGGAGTATTGTGCGCAGTACTGGAGACCGTATGTCCAGAAGGATATAGATACATTGGAGAGAGTTCAGGGAAGAGCTACAAGTATATGGATTGCAGGATAAATCTTACCAGGAAAGGTTACAGGCCCTAAAAATGTAGAGCTTGGAAGAAAGAGGAGACAGAGGGGATATGATAAAAATTGTTAAATACATAAAGGGAATCAACACAGTAAAGGAGGAGATCTAAGTCAAATAGAGGGGTCCATAACAGTGTTCAGAAACTAGAAAAAGGAGAGAGAGAGACTGCACTTAAAATAACTATGAACTGAAGTACCTTCATAACCTTATATATTTATTCATACATGTTTTACCTAATTGCTTCAGGATTCCTTAAGTAGAAGAAAGCTTTTGGTTGCCCTGATTTATTGGTCTTACAATTCTGCAAAAACTGCATAGCCTCCAACTCCGTGATGGATCGTCCCGCAGGATAAGACTGAATCTGCCAAATACGTGGGACAATAATAAAACACTGATGCAAAATACAAATACTTAGAAAAAATTGAAAGAGTGAGACAATGAAACATTGGTCCTCTATCATGTTACACTCTAATTTATCAAGATCCTTATAGAGGGGAAAACATTTTCAATAAATGTCTTTTTATTTAACACATATTTTGGATATTTTAAAATGTCAAATCCTTGCATATGCCAGGAAGATGCTCTTACCCACTGATACTCAGGAAGGAGTGGAACGGAGTATGTTTTGGGGACATGACCGTATCTTTCTCCCAGTATACCGATAAAGATCTGACTCCGAACAACTTCAGACAGACATAGAGACAACTGCCTAATGACAAAATTACAGATAAGAGGTTATAACAAAGAATGAATTCAATGTTTTCACATTCATCTTTTTATGCACTTTCATCACGCATGTTTTTTTTTTAACCTGTCTTTTTTGGTTTCCTCTTCTGTAATTCCCCAGCGCAGATCCACTTCCTCTAGTGAGAGGAAGTGACAAGAGGCACGCTGGCGTAGTTGTGGCATAACCTGTCCAATCAATACGTCTCTTTCTGCATGCATGTCACGAAATGTGGAGGAAATAAATACACGGACACTGCGCCATCTTAAAAAAAGAAACACAGGAAATCTGACTTTTGTAATCCAACATCATTATACTACCAGCAATAAAAAACAAAACAAAAACTAACTGCTGTCCTAAAGCTGGTATTAAGAGTACACATTGATACAACGCTCAAAACTGTACCATGATAATTGCATTTATACCCACAAAGTGGCCCAAGTGGGGGACGGTATACACCACCACCTGAATTGCAAGAAATATTATTAGATGAAAACTTTTAGCTAAATGGCAAATATAACAGAAGCACATTGCCCTTTGGGTGCATTATATCTAGTAGTCCACCTTATACAAGACATCACACAGATTCCCTAATCTTAAAGGGGTACTACCGTGCTGACAACTTATCCCCTATCTAAAGGATGATGTTAGTGGGGCTGCCTTATCAAGAAGGATCAGACATGTTGGAGTTCATGCTCAGTGCTTGTTTTTCTCAGAAATTGCATTGCACTCTTAAAGGGGTACTACCGTGCTGACAACTTATCCCCGCGATCTCGCACGCAGCACCCCGCTCTCATCAGGCCCCAGAGCGAACATCCGCTCCGGGTCTGATGACTGCCGATCACTGGGCTGGACTATCGTGACGTCACGCTCTGTCCCTCAATGCAAGTCTATGGCTGGGGGCGAGACAGCTGTCTCGACCCCTGCCATAGACTTACATTGAGGGGGCGGCAGTCATCAGACCAGTGATCGGCAGTCATCAGACCCAGAGCGGATGTTCGCTCCAGAGCCTGATGAGAGCGGGGTGCTGCGTGCGAGATCGTGGGGATAAGTTGTCAGCACGGTAGTACCCCTTTAAGAGTGCAATGCAGAGGACATATCAGCTAAACAATGCTTGGATCATCCAAGACTGCATGTGTATTTCAACGGGGAGAGGGAAATTAGACAGTGGCTTATTTCTGAGAAAAACAAGCACTGAGCATGAACTCCAACATGTCTGATCCTTCTTGATAAGGCAGCCCCACTAACATCACTCTATGAGCAAGTTCAGACAATATTTGTCTAATGTTTATGGCCAACTTATAGGAAACGTGTCCTGATGAAAAGCTTCATTGTTTCTGTTTTTTTGCAGAATATATCTACACAGTTAATGGATAAATATTAATACTTAAATGACATGACTTTCCGCATGTCTGTAGGAAGATCGCTTACTTCTGACTGGGAACAGAAGGGAGCAGACTGCTAGCTGCAGTATTCCTCTTTTTGACATTCTCTGGGTCTTCTGGTATACTAAATCTTTCATTGACTTTCTCCACATGATCCAAGAGACGGGAAGTTCCTCTCTCTGACACATACCTTGAAAAAATTACAAAAAATAAAAAGTAACATAAGCATAATACATACATACAAAACAAACAAACAAAACAATGAGCAAAGCAAGAATGTAGACATGTCCAAGTTGTTAAACATAACAATATTTTTTCACAATAATGTGCCAAGAGTACAACACAACATCAATACAAGCTTCTTATTAAAGGAATTTTTACCAGTCGCTCATATGATTATATGAAACTATGGAGTAATATGTCTTATTGGGGGGATAGGGGCATCTCTGTCATAATTTCAATAAAAGAGAAGCAGCAGAAAAAAAAAAAAAAGTGCAGCAGCAGATGACAACTGATTGGTCCGAGCACACCAAAAAGAAGGTGTCCAGACACATGGGGAGACATTTATCATTGCTGTAATTAGAAAGGGTCTTTTAAAATAATTTATTTTGCTTATGTTCGAGGGGGGGGGGGGTTGATAAATTTGGTGCAAAAAACAATAAATCACTTTGGAACACCATTTTGTAAGATTCTTCCTGTTCTCTGCGACTTTTTTGCACAAAAGGTCGCAGTTGCACAAAAATGTGCAACATTTTAAAAGTGTTCTCCAAAGGCAGTTCTGTAAGTCAGGTCTGGGCTGGTGTAGATTTCCTGTGTTTTGGAGGGATTTGTGACTTTTTGTGTGACATTCGCACTTGGGAAATCCATTACCATTGCAAAGTGAAAACTGAAAAGGAGATTTTTTACACTTACCGTAAAATCTTTTTCTCAGAAGCTCCATTGGGGGACACAGGAACCGTGGATATATCTTGCTGCCACTAGGAGGCTGACACTATGCATACAAAAAAAAAGTCGGCCCCTCCCAGCAGGGTATACCCCACCTACTGCCTTAGAGACACTCAGTTTTAGTCCCAAAGCAATAGGAGGAACCGAAAAATACAGAGTCCAGAGGGCGCCCAGTCAAACAACGAACCAACAGACTGACAGGCGACCAACTCTCAGATCACAACTAACAACACAGGGTGGGAGCTGTGTCCCCCAATGGAGCTTCTGAGAAAAAGATTTTACGGTAAGTGTAAAAAATCTCCTTTTCTCATTCAGCTCCATTGGGGGACACAGGAACCGTGGGACATACCAAAGCAGTCCCTGGGGGTGGGAAAACCATGTAACCCAGAATCAAGCCAACGGCAGAGCCACCACTGCCTGCAAAACCTTACACCCTAAAGAGGCATTGGCGGATGCAGAAGTGTGCACTTGGTAAAACTTGGTGAACGTGTGCACCGAAGACGAAGTAGCCGCCTTACACACCTGTAGGGCTGAAGACCTGTTAAAGACCGCCCAAGAGGACCCCACAGAGCGAGTGAAGTGAGCCGTAACCCGGAAGGGAGGATCCTTCCCCTTGGAATGGTATGCTTCAGAAATGGCGGACCGGATCCATCTGGAGATGGTGGCCTTAGAAGCCGGCAAACCTTTGCGTCGGCCCTCCGGAAGGACAAACAGTGACTCCGACTGTCGGAAAGAAGAGGTGGCCTTGAGGTAAACTCATAAGGCTCGTACCACATCCAGATTGTGGAGAGAACGCTCCTTAGGATGAGACGGAGCAGGGCAGAAGGAAGGGAGAACGATATCCTCGTTCAGATGAAAGGAAGAAACCACCTTCGGTTGAAAGGAAGGAACCGGCCGGAGTACTGCCTTGTCTTGATGAAGAATCAGGAAGGGAGGATGACAAGAAGAGCTGTCAATTCAGACACCCGACGGATCGAGGTCACAGCTACCAAAAAGACGACCTTCCAGGAAGGAAACGGAGAGAAACGTCGCGGATAGGCTCGAACGGAACGTATTGCAAAGCATTCAGGACCAAATTTAAGTCCCAAGGGGGAGTAGGAGACCTGTATGGAGGAATCTCGTGAGCTACTCCATGGAGGAAGGTGTGAACCGATGAGTCAGTAGCCAGAGGCCGCTGAAAAATAATAGACAGCGCCGACACTTGACCCTTGAGGGAACTAAGAGCCAGGCGCGTCTCAAGACCCGACTGCAGAAACGCCAGAAGGTTCGGCAGGGAAAGTGAACCGGGGAAAGAGAGCAGGATGACTTACGCGCCCTGAGCATAGTGCGAATAACCCCAAATGAGAAACTGCGAGCCGTCAACACCACGGTGTCAACCGCCACGCCGTCAACGCAGCGGCTGTGAATTGGGGTGGCAAAGAGGACCCCGAGACAGAAGGTCGAGGTGATCTGGCAGTCGGAAGGGAACATCCGCCACGAGCCGCACTACGTCGGAGTACCAAGATCGGCGGGGCCAATCCGGAGCCACTAGGATGGCCGATACGCCTTCCGCCTTGATTTTCCTGAGCACTCGGGGAAGGAGGGGAATTGGCGGAAACAGGTACGGGAGAATGAACCGAGACCAGGGAATGACGAGGGCGTCCACAGCCAGCGCCAGAGGATCTCTGGACTTTACCACGAAGCTTGGAACCTGCCGGTTTAAGCAGGACGCAAAGAGGTCCACGTCCGGAATCCCCCAACGACGGAAAATGGACTCGAACACCTCCGGGTGAAGGGACCACTCCCCTGGATCGGGGGAGGAGTGACTTAGAAAGTCCGCCTCCCAATTGTCCACCCCCGGAATGTGGATCGCTGATATGGAGGGAACCATGCGTTCCGCCCAGGTCAAATCTTGGACACCTCGGTCATGGCGGCACTGCTGCGAGTGCCCCCTTGACGGCTGAGATACGCCACGGCCGTGGCGTTGTCCAACTGAATGCGAACCGGGCGACCCCGAAGAAGAGACTCCCAGTGTCGGAGACAAAAGGAATATCGCCCGGATCTCCAGGACATTGATAGGAAGCCTGGCTTCCCGAGGTGACCACCGGCGCTGGACCGTCCGGTCCAGGAGGACACCCCCCTCAACCGAGGAGGCTCGCATCCATTGTTAGACCCAGCCAGGTGTAGCCACCAAGAAGAGACTGGGCAGACGAATCCGATGATCCAAGGACAGGGGGGATCCATCCCACAGAGACAGAATAGCCCACTGAAGCAGACAGCAACGGAACTACGCAAACGGAACAGCTTTATGGCCGCCACCATCCTTCCCAGCACCGCCTGACAGCAGAGCACTCCGCTTGTCCTGAGGGAGGAGATTCGGGCACTCCCGGTATCGAACCGGAGGCCCAGAAAGACCAGAGACCGGGAGGGAGAAAGGTTGGATTTCTCCTCGTTGATCAGCCACCCGAAGCTAGTTAGGGTCAGCAGGGTGATGCGGAGACTCTCCTCGTTCTGGATCCGGGACAGGCTTGATAAGCAGGTCGTCCAGGTAAGGAAGGACAGACACCCCCCAGGACTTGAGAATGGCCATGACAGCCGCCAGGACCGTGGTAAAAACCCGGGGGGCAGTGGCCAGGCCGAAGGGCAGAGCCACAAATTGAAAGTGACCCTGCGGAACGGCAAAGCGGAGGAAACGTTGAGGAGAAGGAAAAAATCGGAATGTGTAGATACGCATACCGAATGTCCACTAAAGACAGGAATTTGCCCTGATCCATGGATGCCACGATCGACCGTAGTGACTCCATACGGAAGTGGCGAAGATGGCGAAGTTGAGGAGTTTCAGGTCCAAAATCGGACAGACTGAATCCTCCTTTTGGGCACAACAAAGAGGTTTGAATAGAAACCCCTGAAACGGTCCTGAGGTGGAACGGGCACAATAACACCCTGTTGCAGCATAGTGCGAATGGCAGAATGAAAACCTGCGGCCAGTGTAGGTGAACAAGGAGGCCGGGATCGAAAAAACGTTCCCGGGGAAAAGAAGCGGACTCGATTCGGTAACCGTTGGAGATGACGTCCCGAACCCAAGAGTCCTGTCTGGACTTGAGCCAACCAGATGTTCCGAAAAAGAAGTAAGCAACCGCCCATCCGAGATGGAGTCCCAGGTGGGGGCGCCCCATCAGGTCGAGGCAGGATTGCGGGTTCCTGATTTAGCGGGAAATCGGTTGGAACGATTATCCTGCTTCCGGGAGGAGCGAAGTTTGAAGGACGGGCCCTGCCTACCTTGCGAGGGGCTCGATTTATCCTGGCGCCCCTGACCCAGTGGGCGAAAGGACCGAAAGGAGGTTGACTTATAAAAAAAAAAAACACGAGCCGCAGTGCGGCGAGCCTTGTTCTGGGGAAGCAAAGAACTTTTACCTCCCGTAGCCTCAGAGATTATGTTGTCTAGCCGTTTCCCAAAAAGGTGACCGCCAGTAAAGGCCATTGCCGTCAGAGATTTCTTGGAAGCCAAATTGGCGTTCCAAGCTTTGAGCCACATGGAGCGACGAATGGCGACTAGATTGCCAGACGCGAAAGCCACACAGCGAGCAGACTCCAACGAAACCTGGCATAAATATTCACCTGCGTCTGACACCTGATGAGCAATCTCAGCCAGATCATCCGGGGAGGCCCCGGACAACAGACCTTGACGAAGCTGAGAAGCCCACACCGCTAAGGCCTTCGCAACCCAGGTGGAAGAGAAGGCCGGAAGCAGGGAGGATCCCACCGCTTCAATGCGTATTTGGCTAAATTCTCAACCCGCTTGTGGAATCCTTAAGGAAGCGGCATCGGATAAACGGGAGACTGGGGGGGGTCCACAGAGGGTGGAACGGTCCATTTAGCAATAAGGTTCTGAGGGAATGGACACAAAGTCTTTAACCGTTTAGTGCCTTGGAAGCGCTTCTCCGGAAGCTTCCAGGCGGTCTCCAGAAGCACAGCATCTAATTCCTTATGAGGATGGAAAACTTAGGAGAACGAGGAGTACGGGCAAAGGAAACCTCAGGAACAGGGTCCGAGGGGTCCTGAAGAGACATCGGTCAGTTCTCCATATACCGCACTCAGCAGTGGGGTATCGGAACTGCAGCCACAGGCATCTCAGCCGTGAGACGTGTGATAAATGGCCGAGGAAACGATGCAGACCACTGTCTGGCTTATTGGTATGGGTCCTGAAGAGATATCGGTCAGTTCTCCACATACCGCACACAGCAGTGGGGGATTGGAACTGCAGCCCCAGGCATCTCAGCCGTGAGACGTGTGATAAATGGCCGAGGAAACTATGCAGACCACTGTCTGGCTTACTGGTATGAGTCAGTTCCACCTATACCGCACTCAGCAGAAGGGTATCGGAATGTAGCGACAATACATCAGTCGTGAGAGACCCCCGTCCGGCTTACCGGTATGGGTCCGCCTGCAGGTATGGGCGAGACATGCCATTGGACATCTCGCACAGTAGGGAGGTACCGGTGCGCCAGCTGCTAAATGAGTGACCCTAGGAACCCAGGACTGCAGGCATCAAAAGTAAACCAAAAATAAGGATTGGCCATAAGAAGGCCCAGAGTACCCCAAATTTTCAGAAAAGCTGCAGAATTTTATTTATTTATTTTTGAATAACGGTGCATCATTACACCATTTGTCCAATGGGGACTAAAGTCCCGCAATCAATTCTCCTCAGAGGAGGAAAAACCAGATAGCGGGCAGCCTCGGAAATGGCGGCGGCAAGGAGCAGTACGCCAGAAGCTTCTGCGAAACCGCATAGCCCCGAGGCTAATAGCCAGAACAGCAGCCCGAACAGGGGAAGCTCCCGCAGGGCCGCAGCTTCGGGAGGCCGGTGAGCAAAGCAACGAAGCCTCCCGAAAAGGTGAAGGGGGCGGAGCTACACTATGCCGGAAGGCCCCCCTAGGACATTGAAAACGAAAAAACAGCCCGGACAGGAAAAGCTCCCGCCGGGCTGCAGCTTCGGGAGGCCGGTGCGCGAAGCGGCGCCACCTTCCGAACCGTGGAGGGGGCGGAGCTAAGCTCTGCCGGAGGGCCCTCTAGAGTATTGAATCGAAAGCAGTCCGGACAGGAAAAGTTCCTGCCGGGCTGCGGCGCCAAGATTCGGCGCTCACAGAGCGCGGGAAGGGGCGGAGCAACACTCGGCCGGGACCAGGCCGAAGCCGCGGCCTAAAGTATCGGCCTGGTTCCCGGCCGAACAGACCTACAGTGAAGTCGGAAGCCGTCTCCCCCTGCGGGGACGGCTGCCGGAGAAAAAGACGACCGCCCGCGGGGCGGAGCCACACTCGGCCGGGACCAGGCTAAGTTGGTGACAAAGCAGTGGTCTGGTCCCGGTCACACCATGCTCCCTTACATGAAGTCCGCAGCAGTCTCCCAGTGAGGACGGCTGCTGGAATCAGCGGAGAAATTAGCGGCCTGGTCCCGGCCAAACACGCCGCCCCGACAGAAGAGCCGTCAGCCGTCTCCACTGCGGGAACGGCTGCCAGATAGTTAACTGGACGCCGCAATGCCGTCCGGGGGGGCCTGCAGCTGACTCACCATGTGTGAGGAGCTGCAGCCCGCAGTAAACATACAGAGAACAGACCGTCCAAGGAAAGGTCCCCTCACTGTCCATACCCCACATCATAAGGGGCCAAGCCCCCCCCCCAATCTAGACTTGTCCCCCCTTGGGGTAGCCCTAGATAGAGAGGGGAGAGGGGTAAGGGGTGTAGGGAAAACTTACCTGAACATGGAGGTATACTTAGCTCCTGAGAAGGTCTCTCCCCTGCAGTCTTCGCCAGACTAAGCCTGCTGCATCATGCCAGGCTTCTTTAAGCGGGGCGAGCAGAGGCAATAGGTGACCCGGACCCAAGGAACAACCTGGTGCTGGCTGGTGGCGAAGAAGGGTTAACGGACCATACAGTATGGAACCGTGCCCTTCAGTCGCATGTGGGGAAACAGGTAATGCCATGCTCCTGTCGCCCCTACCTAGAAAAAATAAAAAAGAAGAAAAAGTCTAAACACTAACTCTAAAAAATAATAAAAGACCAGGCCTGGAGCAATCCAGGCCCGTGTTGCCTCCTATGACACTAAGCTAAAACTGAGTGTCTCTAAGGCAGTAGGTGGGGTACACCCTGCTGGGAGGGGCCGACTTCTTTTTTGTATGCCTAGTGTCAGCCTCCTAGTGGCAGTAAGATATACCCACGGTTCCTGTGTCCCCCAATGGAGCTAAATGAGAAATTGACTTTTGAAAGGTCACCTTTAGGATTTTGCAAACTGCAAAAAAAAAAAAAAGTGCTTAGGCGCACGTGTGACATTGTGACATTTTGTGCCTCCACTGTAGGCAAAAAGACCCAAAATATACAAGTAGCACAACACATTTCTGGCTGCACTACACACATCAACAGCAACTTAAGAAGGGATTGTGATTATTCTAGAACAGTGGACTCAAACTGTGGCCCTTCAGATGTTGCAAAACTTCAACTCCCAGCATGCCTGGACAGCCATTGGCCGCGGCTTGATGGGAGTTGAAATTTTGCAACATCTGGAGGGCCAAAGTTTGAGACCACTGTTTTATAACAGAAGGAATATGTTAAAACATGAACATTGGCTTCAGCATGGAAAAGGCAAGACTTACTTCAACACTTGCTCTGTAAAGCCACACAGCGTCACATCATTGCACTGATCAAGGGAGTCCTCACTGTGAACAGAAATAAGAGGGAATTTAACTGCCTTCTACTAAATCCTAAAGTGCTTTCATATGTGTCGCTAAAACCTTTAAAACATTTTTAAAAAATTCGGTGAGGAACAGTCATGTGACAAACATCAAGTTTATCAATTTTCATTATATGTGAACGAATCAATATTTAATCTCCCTAGCATACAAACAGAATGATTATGTAATAGAACAAAAGCAATGGTCCTAAATGATCCTTTCAGCATTTTAATAAAATACATATGCCAATACCTGGTTTGTCCACTTTCAAAATTAAAAACCTCTAGCTTATATTTCGTCTAACTTTTTACCAGTTGGACAACTGGAAGAATGTTTTTTCTTTCACACTCCATGGAGATACAGTACAATCCATCAGATTACACTACGAAGCAAGAAAATCTTGGTAACACAGTAATGTAGAGAGGCCTTACACAGCAGCTCAAGTGCTGCCATACAGGCTCCTGGTACTTTACATAAGGCCATAAAAAAGGTAATTTGACTCCATTTAGAGGTATATTATACAAAATTAAGGACTCTCAATCTATAGTTATTTAATCTTTTCACTAGTTTCCCACATAATCCATCACCAAGTACTGTCCTAAGATGTGATGTGATAGCTGGTCACCCAAGGTTATGACCTGTAGTTCAGCTTGTCGCACGTGCTCTTTTACAGAAGTTATTATAAGGTGAGCTGTTTTTTTTTTTATTTATTTTTTTATTCATTTTATTGAAACGTTAACAAATCAGCCATCAGGCCCATTAAAGTGAAGAAAGGTTACAATCAAAGTCCACATAGTAAGGCACTTGAAGTCTAGAATAGGTGAGCAGAATGTAAATGACAGAATAGCCCATCCTATTTCGAACAATGTAAATCAAAGACAAAGAAAACAAAATAAAATAAATAGTACCAAACTGACAACAACCATATGGCGAACAGACGCCTAAAACTGTAACTGTGAACTATACAGCGAGAATCGTAGATACTAGGGCTGGGCGGTATACCGGTTCATACCGAATTTTTTAGGCTGCACGATATGAATTGTCCCCCATACCGCAATACCGGTCGGGCCCCTCCCCCTCGGGAATGTATTATCAGCCCAGCGCAGCGCTGTCCCCACATCGGGGAGCTAATCCTATGTGACCCGCCAGCCCTGTTCTGCGCCCCCCAATTAAGGATCAGCCCAGTGGGGTACTACTCACATATGTCAAGCACTGCCCTCCTCCTCTTTGTTGGGGTCCGCCGGAACTCTATACAGCTGGAGGTCCGCAGGTTGGAGACCACTGCTGTACGCTGTATCCCTATGCACGGGCTGCAAAAGATAAAGAAAATAAACTGTAACTCACCTATGTCGGCCACACGCTGGGGACTGGAATGTCGGACAGCCGTCAACCTATCACCGGTCGGAGCGATGTCCCGCCCCGGCCAGTAATAGGCTGAGCCCACTGTCATGTAAGAAGCTCTGGTCGGCTTCTTACATGACAGTGGGCTTAGCCTATCACTGGCCGGGGCGTTGCATCGCTCCGGCCGGTGATAGGTTGACGGCTGTCCGACATTCCAGTCCCCAGCGTGTGGCCAACATAGGTAAGTTTAAAGTTTATTTTCTGTATCTTTTGCAGCCCGGGCATAGGTATACAGCATACAGCAGTGGTCTCCAACCTGCGAACCTCCAGCTGTTGCAAAACTACAATTCCCAGCATGCCCGGGTGAAAAATACCGTTATATACCGTGGAACCGCCGTATGTAAAAAAATACCGTGATACACATATTTGGTCATACCGCCCAGCCCTAGTAGATACCACCGTGTTTCAAAAGAGGTGGATAAATAATTCAACCTAACAGATTGCATCCACATATACGACAGAGGACAGACAAACATAGACTCATAGAGGAGTACTAACAGAGGACAACAGAAGACAACATTCAAGACCCGAGGAGAAGACATGGAATAGGAACATTGAGTTAAAGGAGAGGAGCACCACACAGAGAGAAATTTACTTGGGCATTTCCTATTCTTGTATACGATATGTGAGAAAGGGAGTGTTGCATTAACAAGCGCCTTCCATTGAGATAAAGTAGGAGGGCTGGGGTCCATCCATTTGAGAGCAATAGCTTTCCTGGCCATGAACAAAGTTTCCCACAAAAGTGTGCATACGTGATGCATCCACATCTCCTCATCCATGACACCAAATAGACTAAGGTGAGCTGTTTGTCTACAAAACAGCAGAGAATGGGAACTAGGAACTAATGTGAGAAGCTCGGCAGAGGGGAAGCATTATATGAACTGCACAACAGTGTAGAGACTTGCTCTTTAGCAATCAGGAAAATAAAGGTAAAGGACAGCCTGGTGTACATGTCAGAAAAGCATCATTGGAATTGTAGTCTTCACCTACATAAGCTGCTGCTGATGCCATATCTACCTTTACTGCACAGAGGGAGCAAAAGTGTGACAAAGGTAAATACACACAAAGCAACATTGTAACACTAACTCTAAGCATGTAATGTCCCTGCAAAGTTTTTCATCCAAACTCCAGAATACCCATTTAAGGTGTCCATTAACTTCTTTGGCCATCAGCTCCCAATTACTACACACATGAGCACATTCATCCCAGCAGTGCATGCATGTGTTATTCACTGGGGAGAGGTGGTATACCATTGCCTGTTGGCTAATCTCCAGGGAGAACACAGGGCATGAGCATTGAAACTTAACATGCACAATCTTTCTTTCACAGACAATATCGGATTTTGCTTGTGTACGTGGACCTTTACAGTTTGGAGATTCAAAAAAAAAGGAAGCAAGGTGAGAAAAGGCAGAAATAAGATAATAAGCAAATGTACCTTCTAAAGCCTTTGGGCAGCACAGTTACACAGAGACAGTCAGCATTTACTACTCGTCGATAATGTTTCAACACAGTCTTAAACTCTTCCTTTAGAGGACTAGCTCTAAAAATCAGCAGAGTGTCTACCTGTGTAAAGAAAGACATCACAGTATAGTGTACTGTCAGAAATAATACTTCACTGTGTCATATCTATTACAGCAGCCTTAAAGCAAACTTGTCAGTAGATTTTTAGGGTATAAAACATAAGGACATGGCTGTATAGAGCTTTTGACCCTAAATTTGTACATATCTCATAAGGTAATTGACCCCTCCAGTGTCGTAATATTGGAGATTAAAAAGATATACAAATTAGGATTTGGAACCCTACTGAGTGTACCTCTTGGCTGCTAGAGCCCAGTATAGTTCTGCCCCTTTACCAGTTAGTCACTTCCCTTTGCGCTGGTCACCTCCTCTACCCCAATTGACAGCCACTAGACTGTACTGTAATCCTCGCATCTCCCCTGTAATCTAGCACCTAAGAGGAGCGCCCAATGGGCTCTAAAGCCTAATTTGCATATTCTTTTAAGCTATGATATCTTGATGCTGGATGGGTCAATTAACTAATGGATGGATTTAGGGTCCAAAGCCCTATACAGCAATGTCCTTAACTTATACCCTAAAAACTAGCTGATCGGTTCACTTTAAATCGTGCAGAATTTCATTAATGGAGTACTTCAGCTATAGAACAGGATAGGCATAAGTGTCTGATCGCTGGGGGTTCGAACGCTGGGACTCCCCCGCGATCTCCTGTACAGGGCCCCAGCTCTGCCGCAGCTCTCCCCGTACAGAATGCATTTGTGCATCCCTGCCTCTCCCATAGAGCTGAATGGAGGGGGCGTGTCTGACGACACAAGCATTAGCCGTGCAGAGCCGCTACAATGCCGGGTCACCGTACGGGGGAATCGCAGGGGTCCCAGCAATCTGACCCCCCGCTAACAGGGATAGGGGATAAGTGTTTTATGGCTGCAGTAATCCTTTAAACTAGAACCTTACCTTAGTACGTTTCATAAGAAGTTCTGAGAAGTATTCAGCCAAGGGATTTCTTTCTTCAAAGGGCAGTACTGCAAGTTTTTCTAATTCCTTAAGGAAAAGTATGCCATGGTTATCTAAGTAAAGGAAAACTCGACAAGATACTTTTGAACTTCAATGATGCAGGCAGGTGTTGCGAGTGAATATTTTCTCTAGCCTCTGATTCTAAATCCTATAATCGCAGGGTGGATCCTTTAACAATGTCTCCAGTCCTGGGAACCCCATTAGATTAAAAAAGCTTGATGTGGGCAATGTAATTTGGTACATTTTGTGTAATTAAAACTGCCATAAAGCAGAAAGTGCAAGCTTAAGAAAATGTTTGAAAAAGTCGCAAACCATAAATTCCCCCATCATGAGGAAAATATCCTACTGAGTTGTTGCACTTTTTAGAAACTCACACGGGGGAGGGAATGGGCAAAATGGAAAAACCTATACTCACGTGGGGGGCTGAGGGGCAAGTATGCAGGGTTATGTTACACCCTAAAATTTATTGTAATTGTATAATTAGGCCATTATTTTGTTACACAGATTTTGCATCAAAAGGCTGTGTCCACTGTTTTTAATATTTTTTTTCATTCATTTATACCTTTTCCTATATCCTAAATGGAAAACATTAAAAGGGGTACTCCCCTGGTTAGCGTTCAGAAGTAAAAGTTCCGAACGCTGTTTTCGCACTGCGGGGGTCAGCCACACCCCTCATGACATCACAACCCCGCCCCCTCAATGTGCAAGTCTATGGAAGGGGGCGTGATGGCTGCCACACCCCCTCCCATTGACTTACATTGAGGGGGCATGGTCGTGATGTCATGAGGGGCGTGGCTGATTCCCGCAGAACAAAAACAGCGTTCAACTTCGTTTACTTCCGAACGCTAGCTAGTGGAGTACCCCCTTTAAAGGGGTAGTCCAGTGGTGAAAAACTTATCCCCTATCCTAAGGTTAGGGGATAAGTTTGAGATCGCGGGGGGTCCGACCGCTGGGGCCCCCTGCGATCTCTCTGTACAGAGCCCCGGCTCTCCGGCCAGATAGCGTGTCGACCCCCGCACGAAGCGGCGGCCGACACGCCCCCTCAATACATCTCAATGGCAGAGCCGGAGATTGCCGAAGGCAGCGCTTTGGCTCTGCCATAGAGTTGTATTGAGGGGGCGTGTCAGCCGCCGCTTCGTGCGGAGGTCGACACGCCCCCTTCCCACGGGCTGTCGGGGCTTCGTACAGGAGATCGCAGGGGGCTCCAGCAGTCGGACCCCCGCGATCTGCAACTTATCCCCTATCCTTAAGATAGGGGATAAGTTGTTCACCACTGAGTCCCCACTGGACTACTCCTTTAAGTAACTTTCTACTTTTTTTCTTTTTTTTCCAAACAAAGAAAACTATACAATATAAATCACTGAAGCATTGAAAAAGTTACTTCATACTCTGAATGTTTAAGTCTTATTTTACCTCAGCTTGTTGCTTTACTTCGATCACACGTTCAAGAAGGGGACTTGATGAGTGGTCAACAACGGCATAGTGGTTTTCATTGTACAGGAAAATCTGTGCATTTTCGGCTGTGTCCTTCACCATGAGGCTCAAGAGTATACCTACCTCCTGGAGCTATGAAGAGAAAGAAGCATATATGTCTATCACACATTACTTTTTCTAGAACAAATTATAAACATGCAAATAGTTATTTTATCCCAAAACAGCACTCATATAGTACTGTCCACAATAGCATTACTATTACATTACTATTACTTACCATTTGTCTAGTAAGAGAAGTAACACCATAATATAAATGTCACAGTATTTATTAGATCAGTGTTCATTGATAGTAAAATCCACTTTCTAAAATTTCTTGTGTTGAGTAGTCATGTTTATTGCATTGGTTTCCAACTTTCATTGTTTAGTGCTGTGTGTGAATAAATGTATTATGAAGGGAGGCTGCATCTTTCCATACCTTTTAGGTCAGAAGAACAGTATTCCAACAAGGTTTTCTAAGTGACTTTAAAAGGGGTACTCCACCCCTAGGCATCCAAAGGATAGGGAATAAGATGTCTGATCGCAGGGTCCTGCCGCTGGGGACCCCCGCAATCTCGCCTGCGGTATCCCAGACATCTGGTGTGTGGAGCCAACTTTGATCCATGCCGGATGACTGGCGATGCGGGGCGGAGGCTGGTGACGTCCCAGTCACTCCCTACTCGTGACGTCACAGCCATTCCCCCTCAATGCAAGTCTATGGGAGGGGGCATAGCCGTGACATCACGAGCGGGGTGTGACTGAAGTCACAGCCTCTGGCGCTGCACCAGACAGTCTAAAAGAACACCGGGTGCAGCAGGAAGATGGCAGAGGTCCCCAGCAGCGGGACCCCCGTGATCAGATATCTTATTCCCTATCCTTTGAATAGTGGATAAGATGTCTAGGGGCGGAGTACGCCTATAACGGCCACCTGTTGTGACAGCTATAATACAGTTTCCAGTTACACTTGTCATTGC
Organism: Hyla sarda; assembly: GCF_029499605.1. Lineage (NCBI taxonomy): Eukaryota > Metazoa > Chordata > Amphibia > Anura > Hylidae > Hyla > Hyla sarda. The sequence goes on from NC_079189.1 coordinate 406,750,726, forward strand.
CCACCCCTCCCGAGCATGACTGACTGATATACATTGATATACATCCAATCAGTCAAGGGAGGAAGTGGTGGGGGAGGAAGGAGACTCAACACAGCCTCTGACACTTGAGCTCTGAGCATGATCTACAGCTGACAGATTTCCATTAGGGTACATCCACACACACCGGATCCGCTGCGGATTTGAATTTGTAAAATCTATGTATTTTTGATTGGCATGTTAATAAAGCAATTGCCTCGTAAAATCCCAAACTGCATTTTTTCTCAACTGCGGATACTCATTTTCTGCTGATCCGGTGTGCGTGAATACACTCTTATGCAAAGTAAACCCAAAAGGAAATAAATATTAATATTAAGTAATTTTTTGAGTGCTTCAATAAAAAAGTACTATTTACAATTATGTTTACATATATATTTGTTCATGTACAATCTAATGGGGGGGGGGGGGGGATAAGCACCTGGCTAATGGACCATCTACCTAATAGGAAGACCTAGCTTATGGGGCTGTTTACTTAAAGGGCAGAAACCTTGCTAATGGGGCCATCTACCAAATGTGGGAGGAAAACCTGGCTAGTGGGGGAGGAACCTATCTAATGGGGAAACCGGTTAAATGGGGGAGTCAACCTAACTACCCTCCTAATCCACCTATACCCCTACCCTCTAACTCCTTTACCTACCCAGTCTTACTGTGCAGGTCACCTATGGGTAGGGGCGGTAAGGGGAAAATACAGACAAGTCATGGTTGGAAAAAGTCTTCATGATGCTCTGAAATGATGGTCATGATGGAAAAAGAACAACTCCAAGAAGATGTCACCTGTGAGTCACTGGATGTAACCTCTTATACAGTCTGCAGAGCCTGTGTAGAGTAGGGGTCACCACTCTATTGTCACTGTATATGGGATACTTGCCTGTGTACAGTGGTTTTTATTCAGTATCAATATGATAGTATTATCCAGTCACTATGTGGGGGTAATGGTAGTGGTTCAATTATTTGTCCCTAAAATAGTGGTGTTAATGGTGATATTGGTCCATGCATAGTGTTTTTTTCATTTATTAGCATTATGATGGTACTATTTAGCTACTGCAGTGTTAATCTGTAGTCCAGGTCCTTGCTTACAGTCATGGGCCTGTTTGTGGCTTGTTTACATTCAAAGGCCTGGTTGGAGACACAAAAAATTGCCTTGCCAGGGGTGCTGGCAACCCATGGTACGCCAAGGTTATGGGTTTCTCTTGTTTGACAAGCCACTTAGATTTTTTATGAAAAAGCTGAGACTCTCATGAAATTTTAAAAGGTCTGCCACTGTTCTTTACCTCCTGGATCCTCTTCAGATGAACACATGAATGTTGCAGCTGTTGCTTAGTTTTTTCCATTATGTGGCCCGAAAACCCATTTAACCCCTTAACCCCTTAAGGACCGGGGGGTTTTCCGTTTTTGCATTTTCGTTTTTTGCTCCTTGCCTTTAAAAAATCATAACTCTTTCAATTTTGCACCTAAAAATCCATATGATTGCTTATTTTTTGCGCCACCAATTCTACTTTGTAATGACGTCAGTCATTTTACCCAATAATCTATGGTGAAACGGAAAAAAAAATAATTGTGAGACAAAAATTTTTTTTTAAACGCAGTTTTGAAACCTTTGGGGGCTTCCGTTTCTACGTAGTACATTTTTCGGTAAAAATGACACCTTATCTTTATTCTGTAGGTCCATACGATTAAAATGATACCCTACTTATATAGGTTTGATTTTGTCGCACTTCTGGAAAAAATCATAACTACATGCAGGAAAATTAATACGTTTAAAATTGTCATCTTCTGACCCCTATAACTTTTTAATTTTTCCGTGTATGGGGCGGTATGAGGGCTCATTTTTTGCGCCGTGATCTGAAGTTATTAACGGTACCATTTTTGCATTGATAGGACTTATTGATTGCTTTTTATTCATTTTTAAATTATATAAAAAGTGACCAAAAATGCACTATTTTGGACTTTGGAATTTTTCTGCGCGCACGCCATTGACCGAGCGGTTTAATTATGAGATATTATGATATATTTTTATAATTCTGACATTTCCGCGCGCGGTGATACCACATATGTTTATTTTTATTTTTATTTACACTTTTTTTTATGGGAAAAGGGGGGGATTCAAACTTTTAATAGGGGAGAGGTTAAATGATATTCATTCACTTTCTTTTTTTTGCAGTGTTATAGCTCCCATAGGGACCTATAACACTGCACACACTGATCTTTTACATTGATCAGTGGTTTCTCATAAGAAACCAGTGATCGATGATTCTGCCGCTTGACTGCTCATGCACACCTATGAAAGATTACTACATTGTAAAACAAATAGTGGTCATATCACTTACGGAGGGTGCTTTTCTACGTGCTTCAGTGCTAATGCCTAGTTCTTCAGCTCCATGACATGAATCAGACATAGAGTAATCCACACACATTAGGATTACAGTACGTCCAGGTATTGGCGGAATATTGTAACGTGCTGATATCTGAATGGCTTCCTCCAGTGATTTCTTATACTTCTCCAAAACATCTTTATTAAATTTTACTTCCCTAAAGATAAACAAAGTTAAAGTCATGAACAGAAAGTATATGTTTCTATGCAATAGTCACCTGATGAAAAGTTCTTACCTGGCTTTCCTTATGGCTTCTTTCTCTGTTTTAAGAAAGCGATGGATAACTGGAAATGCCAAACATGCTCTCCTGTCACGCCGAGTGAAATATTTGATACTACGCTCAGGAATAACCTTTTGCTTCTTAAAAAATCGATTGATGAGGGTAAAATTGGAGGGGAATGGTTCCTCTGTAGACAAAGAAGATAAAGAAAAAGTTTAGATATTGTCTTCATGTTTTTGCTTTTACCTCCTCACCTTTTAAGAGCCATGGATCTTTTTCCATCCACAGAGCCATATAAGGGCTTGTTTTTTGTGCAACTAATTGTACTTTGTAACGACACCTTTCATTTTACCATAAAATACCCCTGCAATTGTGCTGCAGGTATTCCGATCAGTATTGAAGGGTTAATAGTGGGAATCAGCATAATCGATCATGTCCGCCATTAGCGGTGGGTCCCCAGCTGTTGATAGCAGCAAGGACCCGGGGTCTATGAAGGGAAAGAAGCTCCTGCATCCTCTCAGGATGTACAAGTACCAGGCAGCCAGGGTGTAGATACATCCTGCATCCTTTAAGGGTTAAAAGGGATCTGCCAGCTTGTTTTGGGACACTGATGCCCTAGCATATCTTTATGCAGATAGGGTTTAGCGTCCCAAAACTGACTATTAATCCTATCCTGCTATCTTACAGTATATAACTTTACTCATCCCTGACTCGCGTCCCGTAGTATATGGCGCATGTACATTGCCAGCACACCTTGCTCAATATGCAGGTAACAATTTTCCCCTCTGCACGATCCATCTCCACCTGTCAGTTTTCCCTGTGCTCTACTCCAGAATCGTGACCAGATACATGGGCTTCAAAGTTTGTGAGCCTTTAAGAATCTTAAATTTGAGCTAAAACTACATCATATTTTACCCCAAGTTCTAAAAGTAGATAAAGAGAACAATTTCAAACAATATAGCTTTTCTGCTGGAATGCAGTCTTTTCTTTTCTCCAAAAGTAATGCTTATCAGTTAACAAAAAAGCTCTATTTTGGTCTCATCCATCCAAAACAATTGTTCAAATAGCCTTTTGGCTAGTTCAAGTGATCTTTAGCAAACTGCAGATGGTAGCAATGTTATTTTTCGTGAGCAGCACATTTCTCTATGCAATCCTGCCACCATTCTTGTTCAGTGTCCTCCTTATATTGGACTCAAGAACATAAAAGGAAAACTCCGACAAAAATTAACTTATTCCCCCAACTACAGGATAGGGGATAAGTAGCTGATGGCGTGGGGTTCAACGCTGGGACGGGACCCATCGCTCAGTGAGAAGCGAGTGCTTTAGGTAGCACGTGCTCCATTCATTTCTATTGTAGCTTGGAAAAAAAGACCTGAGTACAGCACTTGGGCATCATTAGCGCTCTCATAGAAATGAATGGAGCGCATGCAATCTACCGGAAGTCGGCACGTGCTTCTCACAGAGAGCTAGGGTCCAGTCCCGGAGATCGTGGGGGGTCCCAGCAGTCCAACCTCCACAATCAGCTACTTATCCCCTATTCTGTGCATAGGGTACAAGTTAACTTTTTCCAGAGTTCTCCTTTAACCCCTTAAAGGACTCAGCCCATTTCGGCCTTAAAGACCTGGCAATTAGCATTTTTGCACTTTTGTTTTTTCCTCCTCTCCTTCTAAAAATCATAATGTTTTCAATTTTGCACCTATAGACCCCTATAAGGGCTTGTTTTTGTGTCACCAAGTGCACTTTGTAATGACATCACTTATTTTAAAACAATCTGCGGCGAAACAAAAAAATGAAAAAAATAAAATATTTCTAACTTTTGGGGGCTTTCGTTTCTACGCAGTACACTTTTCTGTAAAAATGACACCTTATCTTTATTCTGTAGGTGTATACAATTACAAAGATACCCAATTCATGTAGGTTTTATTTTAATACTTAAAAAAAAAAAAATTATAACTACATGCACCAAAATTAGTATGTTTCAAATTGTCATCTTCTGACCCCTATAACTTTTATTTTTCTGCATACGGGGCTATAGGAGGGCTAATTTTTTGCGCCGTGGTCTGTAGTGAGCTTGTTTTTTGCGCGACCAATTGTCCTTTGTTACCTTTCCTTTTACTATAAAATGTACCGCAAAACCCAAAAAATTTATATTTGTGGGGGGAAATTGATAAGAAGACCGCAATTTTGCTACTTTTTAGGGGGTTGGTTTTTCACACAGTTCACTTTATGATAAAAAATGACATTCTTTTTATTCTGTAGGTCAATGCGATTAAAACGATACCCAATTTATATAGTTTTTCTATTATTATACTACCATATATACCAGAGTATAAGCCGACCCAAATATAAGCTAAGGCACCTAATTTTACCACAAAAAAAACTGGGAAAACTTATTGACTTAAGTATAAGCCTAGGGTGGGAAATGCAGCAGCTACTGGTACATTTTACACTCACCCAGCCCCCATATACACACTTACATAGCCCCCATATTCACACATACACAGCCACCATAAGCAAATACCATTAAATGGATAACTCCCATTGTAACAAAACAAAAAAAAAAAAAAAATTATATAATATATATATATATATATATATATATATATATATATATATACTGCCCGGGCTGCCATAAAATAAAGCCATGAATGGAGTTCACCTGCCTTCGCTCCCCCGGTGTCCCATAAATGGCTCCGTTCCTCCACCACTGTCTTCTTCCTGCTTCTTCCGTGGCTCAGTGCGTCACTCTGCCAGTCAGCAAATCACCGGCCGCAGCGATGTCCCACCTTGGCCAGCGATAGGCTGAGGTGACCAATGCCATGGCTCAGTGCATCACACTGTGGCTCAGCCTATTGGCGGCTGAGGCGGGACATCGCTGCGGCTGGCGATTTGCTGACCAACAACGTGACGCATTGAGCCATGGCAGAAGCAGAATAAAGATGCCGGCAGAGGAATGGAGCAATTTCCAGGACAACAGGTGAGCGAAGGCAGGTGAGTCCCCTTTATTGATTTATTTTGTGGCAGCCCAGTCAGTATATCTTTTACTCACTCGAGTATAAGTCAAGGGGGGCATTTTCAGCGCAAAACAAAATGTGCTAAAAAACTCGGCTTATATACGATACGGTATGTCTAAAATTGTCCTTTTCTGACCCCTATAAAACGTTCTTTATTTTTCCATATATGGGGATGTATGGGGCTAATTTTTTGAACAGTGATCTCTATTTTTTATTGGTTTAATTTTTGTTTTGATGGGACATTTTGATTGCTTTTTTTATAAAAATTATATTGGTATGTTTTTACATATATGCCAACGACCTTGCGGTTTAACTAACCTTATATTTTAAATAGTTTGGACAGTAACGCATGCGGCAATACCAAATATGTTTATGTTTTTTTTAATACATTATTTTATTTAAAAATGGGTGGTGATTTAAACTTTTATTAGAGAAGGGGCTTATTCACATTCATTAACTTTTATTTTATTTTTTTTAGATCCCATAGGGGGCTATACCCTACAATCTTCAGATTGCATACACTGATCAATGTTGCTCCATAGAACAATATTGATCAGTGTTATCGGTGCTCTGCTGCTCCAGCCTGCTCCATCAGAGCACCGATCAGACAGCGAGGAGGCAGGTAAGGCCCTCCTGCCGTCCTCTTATCTGATCGGGACATGGGGATTTCATCGCAATGGTCCTGATCAGCTCTGCTGAGCTGCCAGGATAGTTTTTTTTTTTTTTTTTAACATTTCAGACACCACATTCAACTTTGACCACAGCATCTAAAGGGTTAATGCCAGGCATCGGCCTAATCAGCGATGTCCGGAATTAACGCATATAAAGCACACTTGTGAGCATGCTTCAAACAGAGGTAAAAAGACCTTAAACGCCCTGCATCCTCAACTACCAGGACGCAAGGACGTACCCATATGCCCAGCCTCCTTAACAGGATAAGGGCCTTTCCAGCAATAAAAAAACATTTCTTCCAAAAACAGCATCACACCAGTCCAAAGATGGTGTGTGGTTTTACTACTTTGCTCCATTCTCTTTAATGGAACTGAGCTGCAAAACCACACATAACCTGCCTGACTAGGGTTTTATATTTTTTTTTTTGAAGAGTTCATCTCTGTTTTTGTACGCTGGATAAGCTCTTTAACATTAGCTTAGAAGTTACTATGGGTTTCTTTGTGACCTCGTGGACTATTATACACCTTACTCTTGGCGTGATCTTTGTTGGTCATTTTCAAAAAATCCCAACATATTTACTATGGTTGCCACAGAAAATGTGGTGTATTGGAGCTAAAGAAAACCCCACAGCTCAGAGCATGTGTAAAAAAAGCAAAACGTAGGGAAAAGTGCAAAATGTAGGGAAACCTTAGTAAATACTGTGGGAAAATATCTGTTGGGGAAAAAAAAAAAAACACAAAGAAAACTACACTCCACTATTAGTAAACCATGGCCAATCTGTATGAATGTGGATTAGTGGAGTCCAAACTCTCTAGAGTTGGTTTTGTAACCTTTACGAACATGATGGCATTTCCGATCAACATCTCTTCCTCAGAAATCTTTGTTCCTACAGTGAAACACTTCTAAAAATAGTATTTTGAAGATTAGACTTTGATAGATCCCTGTTCTTTAAATAGAACAGGCTGCCTATCTAATAATCCTAAAGCAGTGTCGACCTAATGAGTGCTTTATTTTTTTTTGTTTTTTTTATCATTTGTTGCATATAAAACACACACCACAAAGCATATTGCTGTAACACATAAGAGCATACGGCCTATATCTTATGGCCAATTACCAAAGATTGCAGCATTTTACCGTATTTAGTTTTTACAGCAATTTCAGTCATTTGTGGCAAAACACATACAGTAATTAGTTGAGGTACTGCTAATTACCTAATTTGAACACAGCCTAAAAGTTTACATACCTTAGCCACTTAATGATATGTGATATTGGATCATTTTACTCAAATAAAAGCTCCATTTGATATGGTTCTCGTTTTTTACTTTTAGGACGTGTGAAAATCTGATGTACGGTAGTTTTATGTCAAATTTATGCAGAAATATAGAAAACTCTGAAGTGTTCACAAACTTTCCAGCGCTGCTTCCCTATCTTTGTCTCACACTCACAATCCAGCACTTGGATGAAATATAACAATTGCTGTACGCTGTGGCAATGCTGTGTATCTGTACCTTTCTCTCTCTCTCTGGCTCTATCTCTCCACAGCTGTCTTCTCCTTTGCCTCCCCCTCCCCATTGACTTCTATGGTCAGCAGCTGTAATCTGATCCCTAAGTGAATTGATAATTCATTTTGATCCCTGCAGATGCATTTTTACTAGTGAATTGAAAGTGAGTAATACTTGCAGGAGCAGTGGGGATGGGGGAGGGGGGAAAAAGTTAAGAGATTTAAATTTTTCCCCCCTGCTCTTGTCTATGTGCAGTGTTTCATTTTGTAGCTCAGTCCTATTAAGCTAAATTCAGGTTAGGCTATGTACACACACACACAGTATGTTGGGCCATTTTTATAAGCCCAAAAAAACAGCCTGGGAACTGAGCATTAAACTGAACTATCAGAGGCAGCCCATGGACAAGTGTAATGTATTTCTCAAAAAATAAATAAATAAATAAACTCTTTGACCAACGGGATGCCACTACTTTGACTAATGTCATTATGTCATTATTAATTTACACTATGTTTAAACTGTTTTTGCCATTGTATGTTGAGTATGGTTTCAAGTTACAATGGTCCAGGAAAGACCATTGTATGTTGAAACTATTGTATGTTGAGGACACTGTAACATAACGGATTGCTGTATTTACTAAAACAGACATGTCAAGAGAGCTAACAGGTCATTTTTAAGATCATTACAATCCACATGTATTTAAAAGCCAACTGACCTGATCTAGTTAGCTGACCCTCTAGTTCTTTAATGACTTTGTATGCAGAGAGAAAGCGGAAAGGGAAAAGACGGCTTTTGATGACTGAATTCTACAAAAAAAAATTGTCAAATGATAACATTGATCAGAGATGGCCCAAACAAGTAAAAACTAGATAAAGTAGAGTGCAATCATTTCATACCTTGTTGGACAAACGTGCATTTACTTCCATATGGTGTTTCTTACTGATACCTGCTCTGATGAGATTTCTCAGATTCCTTAATAAAGCCATGAAAGGTACTTTATGATTGTCTGTCAAGCAAAACAAGAAGATGTTTGGCACAGTGACAATTTGTACACATATTTCTGTCCTTTTACTTTTTGTTACTCACCAAGCAAACCTTCCCATACAGGTCCTGTATTTCCTTTCTGACTCAATTCCCTTTCCCATGTTTCAGGTTGCTTTAATTTCATTCTCTGGCCAGATAGATGAGACTGCCAAGGACCTTCAAGACCACTGCGAGAGAATGAATTTAGGTCTTTGGGATACCTGAAAACAAAACAGTAAAAACAAGATCAGATAAAGATCATGGTGCAAATTTTATAAATTGTAAGGAGAATGGTGAGAAAGATAATGAAAGTAATACAAAAAACAAGGATAAAAAAAGATTCTGGAGAAACATAACAGAAAAGAAAGATGCACAAGGAAGGACATATTTACCTGCATCCAAGCAGGCTCATGATGTGATTAGCTGGCTTAGAAATATGTAATCTTTTTATCAGGCTCTTCATGGAGAACATGTCTTTAGTTTTCTTTCCAGTACTAGAAGTAGGAGGTTCCACCTGTGAGAAGATATTTTAGGACAATAAATATTACAACAGCAATAACCTGCTGACAGGTAGTAAACGTGATAATATCTCTCTAAAGTGAGGAGCTCACCTGCTCCTCTAGAGCTTTAAATAAAGTTTGCAGTTTACGAAAATTTCTACCACATCTCAAAACCTTTGAAACCTAAAAAACAAAAACAAAAATATTTTGAGAGGCGTATTCATACATAACAAAGTGTATAACAAAGTTAACAGTCTATTCACATAACACTTAAAGGGGTACTCCCCTCCTATACATTGAAAAAGGAACAGATGCTGGCACTGGTGTATATATTTAGTAGTGAACAACAGGGTACTTGACTGGTGCAGCGGTGAGACAGCAACTCCTGCAGTGGTAGAATTCACCTGGTGCACAACCCATGTATAGAGATACAAAGTAACAAAGTAAAAAGAAGAAAACACGGGGGCACTCCTGGTACTTCGGTCAAAGCAGGCTTTTTTATTCAGGTAGCAGCTGAACACATGTTCTGTCGGGGCGCCAGGGGCAAGCGTGTGGGACAATAGCTATTTCGTGCTGATCCCGGCACTTCCTCAGGTCACGCGAGAACACGTGAGTGCCCCCGTGTTTTCTTCTTTTTACTCCACTCCTAGACATGTTATCCCCTATGCAATGGATAGGGGATAACATGTCTGATCGCAGGGGTCCAGCTGCTGGGGACCCCCACGATCTCCACTGTGGCCCCTCAGTCATCCGGTGCATGGAGCGAACTCCGCTCCGAGCCGGATGACTGCCGACCACAGTCGCCATGCCCCCTCCATTCATGTCTATGGGAGGAGGCGTGACGGCTGTGTACTAGCCGTCACGCCCCCTCCCATAGACATGAATGAAGGTGGCGAGGCTTGACGTCACAATCATGGAAGCTCCAGGCTTCCGTGGCCGTAATACCGCAGTGCCGGTACGGAGATCGCGGGGTGTCCCAGCAGCGGGGTCTCTGGCAATCAGACATGTTGTCCCCTATCCGATAACATGTACTAGCCATAACGCTTCCTCCCATAGACAAGAATGGAGGGGGCTAGGCGACTGTGATCCCCCCGCCCCCCCCCCCCCCCCCAGTCATCGAAGCGGAGTTCGCTCTGTGTAGCGGATGACTGGGGGCCACAGCGGAGATAGCAGGGGTCCCCGTGATCAGACATGTTATCCCCTATCCTTTGGAAAGGGGATAACATGTCTAGAGGCAGAGTACTCCTTTAAAGCCTACGTTTTAAACATTTGAAAGACATCACTAAGCGTATGACCTAGATGTATCCAAGTCTATGTAATTCACCTGATAAACTTTTCTTGTGGTATTATTTAATACAGTTGCATAAGAAGTATACCAATATTTACCGCATCAGCTGCAATACGTACGGCCAATAAAACACAAATCTACCATAGAGCCCAAGCATTACGTGTACAAAGCCCAAGTCATAAGACTTTCTCACAATAAGAGCAAACATTTAGACAAAAGGCTCTTACTCGAACCATCTTTTCCTTCTTTTTCTGGGAGGCATGTTTCCCTCGTTGTTTACGGGTATTGTATTTTGCCAGCTGATATTCACTGAACTTTTGGAACTTGAGGGTCAATGCTGTACGGAGGCTTGAAGGCAGAGGAGCCATTTTATCTCCTTTCCCTGCTAAGCTCTGGATAGAAAATAAAAATGTAATGCGTATTGTATCCAAATTACTAGACAGGTTTGCATGATTAGATCGATCGATCGATAGATAGATGATTGAAAGCTTTAAATATGTTAAATAAGGTTCAAGAAGGAAGTGATTTAAATAAGAAACTAAAAACAAGAACAAGGAGGGGGATATCAAATCCAATGTCAGAAAATATTATTTTACTGAAAGAGAAGTAGATGCTTGGAAAAGACTTCCAGCAGATGTGGTTGGTAAATTCACACGGTAAGTAAATGTGAACATGCCTGGGATAAATATATATCTATCCTAAGATATACATAATAACAAATAAGGGCAGACTAAATAGACAATATATCAAGTTCATACAGATTTCAAAGTCAAACCTGATACATCCGTGGGACATCCATCCAGTCGCTAGGCAGCTGTACAGAGGAGCACAGGTATCTACGTAGATGTGGTCGACAGGGAGGAAGAAAAGCAGACAAGGCAAGTAGGAAATTTGCAGTTGTGCGTATATTGAGCTCCTGTCGTGTATAAAGAGCAACCTGCAGAGGACAAATAATTATCTTAGCTATAAAACAGAATTTCATCATTAATTCTCAGACACGTTGTTGCTTCACTACAACTTCTGACACATGATGCATTAACAGAAAATACTGACTGATACAGTCTCACCTTTAATATAAACTCTGGATCATACTGTGCAATATATTCACACAAAGACTTAATATCCTCCCGGGTAAGGTCTGAAGGATCAGAGAACTTGGGTGAATTCACCAGGGAGCAGCATGCAGAAGAAATTAAATTCATCTGCAAAATATAAAGTAAAGATTACAGATAAAAATGCAACAAAAAACATATAATGAAACGGTAACATTTATTGAAAGGGATTTTTAATTTCTTCAGCCTTAGAGCCCATGATGCCAAGTTATATCACTGTGTAATATGCTTCAATTATCTCTGGGCGCCGTTTAGTCCCATCTTCATGCACAGGACCCACACCTGATGGTGCTGTAATGCAAGTGCTAGTCAACACTAGATGAGACGGCACTAACTGTTTTAGCAGTAAAATCTTCTTTATTCCAACACGACAGGAACACATGCAGTATAATATGTGCATTTTCTTGAGAGGAGACAGTCTGGGATTGAGCGCCACTACATAAGAGAAGTTTTGGATAAGCATAAACTCCCATTCACACCTCGTATAATTTACAGCACAGGGGTGTGGAAATTTTATAAAAAAACTACTTGTCCACGGGACTAAAATGGAGCAAAATCTACTTGTCCGGGCCAATTTTCGCTTTTACGCTCTAATTTTTTCCTCCTCGCCCTATAATAGCCATAAATACCTACTATAATGATACCTTTAAATTTTTCAATAACATATTCTCTGAACCAAATATATATATATATATATATATATATATATTTTTTATTATTATTTTTTAAGGGAAGTGAAATTGAAATAGTAAAAGATAATTTAGCAGATTTGGTGGTTTTCTTTTCTACGCCATTTACCTTGTGGTTGAGGTAACAGGTTAGTTTTATACTTTAGGCCGCTTGATTACAGCAATACCAGATTTGTATAATTTACGTCATGTTTTACTAATTCTGAACTTTTTCTAATTTTTTTAATTGCCATTTTTTAACCCCTGTAGCTTTATTTTTTTTCCGCATACCAGGCTGTATGAGGGCTCATTTTTTGCGCCATAATCTGTTTTTTGTATCGGTACCATTTTGGTATTGATCTGACTTTTTAACCACTTTTTAACTTTTTTTTGGGGATATTATAAAAATTGCAAATCTGTGGTTTGGTATTTTTTTTTACATTTACCGCACAGGCTGCAGAGTATGGAGCGGGTAGGAGTCGGGAGCCCGCTCCATACAGACTGCAGATCGCCGCCGCTCTTGTCAGGCCCGGCCCTGCTTGCCCGAAGCCGGGCTAAGGGCCGAACAAATTCACCTGCCCGGCGCCCAAAACTGCTAGTCCCGGGCGTCGGGCGATAGGAATTCCACATCCCTGCAGCAGAGAAGCAGTGCCAGCGATTCTATTGTCCTCATATGTGATTTTGGGATGTCATTATTTTTGCTGTTGTTTAATGGAAAGCATTATTTTTGTAAATCCAACCACTCACTCACCCTGGAGACCCTGTTACTTCTGATTGTCTTTGGCTGTATGGAATACTTGGAAAGGTCAGAGACACCAGTAAAATGAAAAGAATAAATATTTAAAGGGAACCTGACACTCATTTCATGCTGCCTGGAGCACAAGAATATACAGACAGGCAAAATTGTTGGTACCCTTCCATTATAGAGAAAAAAAACACAATGCTCCCTGAAATAACTTGTAACTGGCAAAAGAAATAACGAATAAAAAACTTACTGAAAATTACCTGATGAAAATGAGTCATTGCTTATGAACTGTGGTTCAACAGAACCATTTTGAAAATCAAAATAATGAAACTGGCCTGGACAAAAATGATGGTCCGTCATCGATACAGGCGTATAAGTTTTAGAACGCAGGGAATCAGAGCACTGGGGCCCCCCACGATCTCCTGTATGGAGCCCCAGCTCTCCCCTGGAGCGGCATGTCACAACCCCCAGCCGAAGTGGGGGCCGCCACGCCGCTCCATATATTTCTATGAGAGAGACATTTGGCTATCTTTGGCTCTCCCATAGAGATATATGGAGGGGGCGTGGTTGCCCCCACTTCGGGCGAAGGTTGTGACGTGCAGATCCAGGGGAGAGCCAGTGCTCCATACAGGCGATCGCAGGGGGCCCCAGCACTCGGACCCCCCCCCCCATGATCCAAAGCTTATCCCCTATCTTGCGGATAAGGGATACATTTTTATCCATGGGATATCTCCTTAAATATTTTGTTGCACAACCTTTTGAGGCAGTAACTAAAATCAAGTGATTTCCGTATCTCTCAATGAGACTTCTGCACTTGTCTACCGGTATCTTGGCCCACTCCTCATAAGATACTGCTCTAGCTGTCTCAGCTTCTTCCACAGACATTCAATAGAATACAAATCAGGACACAACAGCTCTATACTCACAGAAGCAAAATGAAGCATACAAAGAAAAGAACACAGGGGGAGATTTATCAAAACCTGCACAGAGGAAAACTGGACCAGTTGCCCATAGCAACCAATTAGATCGCTTCTTTCATTTAGAGAAATGAAATAATCAATATAATCACTTTTCCTCTGCAAAGGTTTTGAAAACTGCCCCCCACTGTACCTACTGTAAAGCACAGTATAGGCTAGGTTATGCTTTGGAGCTGCCTTGCTCCATCTGGCACAGGGTCTCTTAAATCTGTACAAAGTACAATGAAATCTCAAGACATTGAAGGCATTCTGCAGCGAAACGTGCTGCTCGGTGTCAGGAAGCTTGGTCTCAGTCGCAGGTCATGGGTCCTCCAAGGATAATGACCCAACTAAAAACACCCAAGAATGGCTAAGAGCAAAACACTGGACTTTTCTGAAGTGGCTTCTATTAGCCCTAATATGAATCCTATTGGATGTCTGTGAAAGGAGATGAAACACGTAGTCTGGAGAAGCACCCTTCACACCTTAGACAGCTGGATCAGTATCTTATGAGGAGTGGGCCAAGATTCCCCTATTTGGGGGAGATTTATCATTGTTTTTTGAGCTTTTTGCCCCACATTGGGAGCTTGAAATGTTGCGCGTGAGCCTAAGCACAAATTTATTAAAACCTGTGCAGAGGAAAAGTTGACCAGTTGCCCATAGCAACCACCAGATTGCTACTTAATTTTAAACCCCTTAATGACGAAGCCCATTTTGACATTAAATGGGTTCTCCGGTGGAAAAAATGTTTTCAAATCAACTGGTGCCAGAAAGTTAAACAGATTTGTAAATTACTTCCATTAAAAAATCTTAATCCTTCCAGTACTTATCAGCTGTTGTATACTACAGAGGAAGTTGTATAGTTCTATTCTGTCTGACCACAGTGCTCTCTGCTGACACCTCTGTCCATGTTAGGAACTGTCCAGAGTAGGAGCAAATCCCCATAGCAAGGAAAATGGACATGCCAAATAAATTATATATTGATTCACATATACAATTTGTCTACTTTATGTTGGGATCATAAAGTTGACATGTTTTTACTTTTTGAAGACATTAGAGGGCTTCAACGTTTAGAAGCAATTTCTAAATTTTTCACAAAAATTTCAAAAACCAGTTCAGAGACCAGTTCAGTTTTGACATGAAATTGAGGGTCTTTATGTTAGAAATACCCCATAATTGACCCCATTACGAAAACTGCACCCCTAAAAGTATTTAAAATGACATTCAGAAAGTTTGTAAAAGTGTACCTGTCATTAACAAAAACTTTTTATATAAAGTAGATAATTCTATCTATATTCCATCTATACTTGTAATATACATTGGTTAAAAAATGTGTATATTTTTGTCCCTGCAGCTATTGCCTGTGTGTCTCTAGGAGGAGTCCAAATACAGGAAGTGAGTGAGGACAAGCAGGGCTCTGTGTAGTGAGGCTCTGTGACATGCTACGGGCTCACATATGAGGATGACTGACAAGCCAGGAGCCTGCACAGATCCCTGCTTGTCCTGTCCTCACTTCCTGTATTTGGACTCCTCACAGGCAATAGCTGCAGAGACAGCACTTTTTCACCCATAAATATACAAATTTTTTAACCAATGTATATTACAAATATACATATAATTGTATTATCTACATAATATAAAAACTTTTTGTTGATGACAGGTACACTTTAACCCTTTGGGTGTTTCACAGGAATAGCAGCAAATTGGAGGATAAAATCCAAAATCTCAATTTTTTACACTGGCACGTTCTTGTAGCCCCATTTTTTTTTCAATTTTACAAGGGGTAAAAAGGAGAAAAAGCCCCCCCCCCCCCCAAAATAGTAACCCAATTTCTCTCAAGTAAGGAAATACCTCTTATGTGGATGTAAAGTGCTCTGTAGGTGCACTAGAGGGCTCAGAAGGGAATGAGCAACAATGGCACATTACTTGGGAAACTACACCCATCAAGGAACGTAACAAGGGGTACAGGGAGCCTTAACACCTCACAGGTGTTTGACAAACTTTCATTAAAGTGGGACGTGAAAATGAAAAACTAGATTTTTCCAATAAAATGCTGGTGCTACCCCAAATTTTTCATTTTCACAAGGGGTAATAGAAGAAAATGCCACCGCCTCAATTTGTAACCCCATTTCATCTGAGTATATAAATACCCCAAATGTGGACGTAAAGTGCCCTGCGGGCGCACTACAGTGCTCAGAAGAGAAGGAGCAAAATTTGGTTTTTGGAGAGAGAATTTTTCCAAAATGGTTTTTGGGGGGCATTTCGCATTTAGGAAGCCCCTATGGTGCCAGAACAGCAAAAAAAAAAAAAACAAACAAACAAAAAAAAACACATGGCACAATATTTGGGAAACTACTCACTTCAAGGAACATAACAAGGGGTGCTGTGAGCATTTACACCCCACTAGTGTGTGACAGATTTTTGGAACAGTGTACTGTGCATATGAAAAATTACATTTTTCATTTTCTCGGACCACTGTTCCAAAAATCTATCAGACACCTGTGGGGTGTAAATGCTCACTGCACCCTGCAACTATCATGCATTCCAATGCAAATCACGAATTTAGGCCTCAAATATACATAGTGCACTCTCACTCCTGAGCCCTGTTGTGTGCCCACAGAGCACTAAGTCCACATATGGGGTATTTCCCTACTTGGGAGAAATTGTGTTACAAATTTTGGGGGTCTTTTTCTCCTTTTACATCTTCTGAAAATGAAAAGTATGGGGCAACATCACCATGTTAGTGTAAAAAAAATAGGGGTAAAAGGAAAAAAATTCCCATAAAAGTTGTAACACCAAATCTCCTGAATACAGAAATACCCCATATGTGGACGTAAACTGTTGCCTCGAAATACGACAGGGCTCAGGAGTGAGAGAACGCCATGCGCATTTGAGGCCTAAATTAGGGATTTGCATAATGACGGAACCGGATGCAAGCATGGCGTTTGCCTCCTCCACCAAAAATATCCTACGGGATTATTTCCCACACAGGGTGCCCCCAGCTGGTGCAAAACTCCCAGCATGTCTGGACAGTCAATGGCTGTCCGGCAATGCTGGGAGTTGTTGTTTTGCAACAGCTGAAGGCTCCATTTAGGAATTACTGCCAAACGAGATATTCTTAGTGTAGTGTAGTTTTTTTTAAGGTACATTCACATGGGAGGGGTTCACAGCCAGTTTCCCGAAGGGAGTTTGAGCTGCGGCAGAAGATTTGCCGCAGCTCAAACTCGCATTGGGAAACTCACTGTAAACCTCCGCCCGTGTGACTTTGGGGGGGGGGGGCCCAAACATCCAGCTGTTGCAAAACTACAACTATCAGCATGCACTGACAGACTGTGCATGCTGGAAGTTGTTTTGCCACAGCTTGAGGCACACTGGTGGGGAAACATTGAGTTAGGTAACAAATCCTAACTCAGTGTTTCTCAATCAGTGTGCCTCCAGCTGTTGCAAAACTACAACTCCCCGCATGTACTGACAGCTGAAAGGCATGCTGGGAGTTGTAGTTTTGCAAGATCTAGAGGGGCACAGTTTAGAGACCACTGCACAGTAATCCCCAAACTGTGCCCCTCCAGATCTTGCAAATGGCTGTCTGGGCATGCTGGGAGTTGTAGTTTTGCAAGATCGGGAGGACCACAGTTTAGAGACCACTGCTGTAGTCCTTCAGATGTTGCTAGGCAGCCAGCAACTCACCGAGGATCGTCGCCCGCCGGATCACACCGCTACCGTCACTTGGATCACACCGAGGCTGCCGAGGGTAAGTCACCTCCGCCACCGCTGCTCCCAATGTTCCCCCGGTTCTGCCCGGACTACCATGGGTGGGCAGAGCAGGGGAAATTAAATTTAATCCCCCAACCCCGATCTGCAATTGGTCAGTCCTGACCGACCAATTACAGGGATAGGAGGGGTGGACCCCTGCCACCTCACTCCTATCCTTCAGAGACCCGACTGGCCCTAAAAAACTGTGATTCGCCGGTCAGAATTGACTGGCAAATCACAGCGATCGCCATTATGGAGGGGTCTCAAGACCCCCCTAGGAGATGTGTCAGGATGGCTGCTGATAGATATCAGCAGTCATCACGTTCCGATCACTCCCCGGCGAGCAGCCATGGTCCTAAATACCAACGGTGTACAGGTAGGCCTCTAAAAAATAAAGAAACAATCTGATTGGTTGATATGGGAAACTGATCAACCTTTCCTCTGCACAGATTTTGATAAATCTCCATATTTCCCCCTCTCTAAAATGTAGTATTACACAAATAGTATGCACATAAAGAAATTTCTTACAATTCTCATTCAAACTGATTTATGCAATCCCCACTGAACTCAATACTAAAAGCTCCTGTATTCTGCCTAGTGGTGGCTGAAGCCAGCAATACCTTATTCATATGGTTATACCTTTCTTATGGCTTTGTGCAAAAGGAAATAGGAGTCTTGAACAGGAATATAGCAATCCATGCCCCATTAAAGAGGTATTCCGGGATCTAAGCTTTTATCCCCTATCCAGAGGATAGGGGATAAAATGTCTGATCGCGGGGGGCCCACCGCTGGGACCCCCCGCAATGTCCCTGCAGCAACCGCATTGTATGTGGGACTGCGTCTCCAGTGTCGGAAACTTCCGGGTTTCCGAGACTGGAGATGTGACATGCCCCCACCGTGATGTCATGCCACGCCCCCTCCAATAGAGATGAATGGAGGGGGCATGGCATGATGTTACGGTGGGGGCGTGGCGTTACGTCACGTCTCCAGTCTCGGAAACCTGGAAGTTTCCGACACTGGAGACGCAGACCCGCATACAATGCGGGTGCTGCAGGGACATCGCGGGCGGTCCCAGCGGCGGGATAGTGGATAAAAGCTTAGATCCCGAGAATACCCAGTTAGGGTCTATTCACACGTACCTTATTCTGCGCAGATTTGATGCGCAGGATTTCAAGCTGTGTTCAGTTTACATTGAAATCTGCAGCAGAAAATCCTGCGCATCAAATCTGCACGTCAAATCTGCACAGAATACTGTATGTGTGAATAGACCCTTAAGGTATAATATGACGGTAAATAAACAAAATAATAAATCTGTAAAACAAGCTCTCTGACCTTCTTTAGCTTTAGCAGGCTGTTTGCTTTCTCAATGTCAAGTATGTCAGGTTCTTTTTCCATTGGTTTTTCTTGGGCAATGCATTTACTTTTATCTGCTTGAGGGGGTTGTGATGGGCCAAAATCCATGGAGAACTGCAAAGTAAAAACACAAATCTATAAGCTTTTAAACTTACCAGCTCCCTCCCATTCCCATATGCTTCTTCTTAAATATACCTCAACTTCTGATGAGGATATTTCGCTGAACTGCTCCTCTTGTTCAACAGATACAGGCAAAAATGTGTCAGCCTGTACATCAACTTCAAGCTCTTTCCACTGGTCAGCTATTAAAACGGACTGTGGTTCTGAAATTGTTCTGCCATGAAAAGTGGACTTAGTCACCATGTTCTTGCTGGAGTCACCTTCTAGACTCATAGTATTGCTTGCGTAAGAAAGATTAGTGGTTTCAACCTTGGGAATCAAAGAGAGTCCAGTTTGCTTAGTAGAGAATGGAATACATGAGGTGTCAAGTGGAGTAGTGGAAAAAGAATTGACATTAGTGGGCACCTCAGCAGATAAAGAAGAGGGAGCGCTTACTGCACATTTACTGGATGGTAAAATATTGGAAGAAAGGCCAGGACAAGCAACCTCAGATATTAGACAACTATTTGTGGTCAGTAAGGTCTTAGAAGATGAAGGTGAAAATGATGTAGACAAAGATTTATTGCCTAGAGATGAATTGGAAGTCATAGAAGAGCCAGCACTCAGAATAGAGTTATGGGTGCAAGAGAGGTTTGATGAGAACATGGATTGAGAGGACAGCTTCAGACCACTGGCTAAAATTGAATTGGTGGTCAGAAGTGGACCAAGTGATTCTTTTTCCCAGGATGGCTGAAGCAATTCATTTTTAGGCACTGAGAGCTCCATCTTGGCTGGAAGAGCTGTGTTAAACTGATCAGAACCAGGCAAGGTTAAAGCAAGTCTTCGTCGAGGCTGTGATATCCGTCTTGCCCCCGGCAGGCCAGCATTCTCCAGGGGAAGGCCAAAATCAGAAGACGGCATGGCAGACCTTCTGGTCCTAAATTTTTAATACAACAGTTATGTCTATCAGTTGACAAGATACTAAACATGTAAAAATGTATAGAAACCATAAAAAAAACAACCATTGACATTATTATTTATCTAGTCCCTATATAATGTTATACAGGTGAAACTCGAAAAATTTGAATATCATGCAAAAGTCCATTGTATTTCCGTAATACAACTTAAAGGAGAACTGCAGCGGAAAATACTTATCCCCTATCCACAGTATGGGGATAAGTGTTTGATCGCGGGGGGTCCGACCCCTGGGACACCCCGAGATCTCCTAAATGGGGCCCTGGCATTAACGCTCAGTGTGTTTGATCGCGGGTGCTCTGCCGCGGCTCTCCCGTGCAGGTGCCGTGCCAGTCGCAGAGTGGCATCGCGGTCGACACGCCTCCTCCATGTATTTCTATGGGACAGGTGGGGAGGCAGTTTTCGGGCCTCCCCGCCTCTCCCATAGAGCTGTATGAGGAAGGGGCGTACCGTCAACCTCAGAGAGGTTGACGCTACGTGCATTAGCCGCCCACATAGAGTGACAATGCAGGGGCCCCGTTTGGGAGATCACGGGGGGTCCCAGCTATCGGACCCCCTTCATAAGACGCTTATCCCTTATCCTGTGGATAGGGGATAAGTTGTCTTTTTCTGCAGATGTCAAAACAGACAACATCCTTAGGGTGCGTTCACACGTGCATATTTTCTGCTGCATTTTTGCTGTGGCAGATTTTGCTACCCATTAAAATCAATGGGGAGCAAAATCTGCAGCAGCAAATCTGCAGCAAAAATATGCTCGTGTGAACGTACCCTAAGGCGCTAACAAATCATGTTATTCATAGTTTATGCCATTTAATGATTGTTCTTGATTCACATCATTTTTAAAAGGTAAAAAACCGCCATAGCAAAGAACAACATGCGTTTCCACAAGTGTTTTTTCATTCTCAGCAAGAAAGAACTATGGAGATCTATTGGAGGAAAACACCAAACTGTCAGAAAATAAAACATTTGGAAAAAATGCAATCTTTGTAGTGCGTCTTTGAATTCCTCACTGACCTTCAGGTAATACGGTATGTGGCTTCAGCGGTTTCCTGCAAAAAATAAAAAACTGTATAAAACAAAAAGGTAAACACTGTGGTTCACATTGCTGTTGTGCTCTGTACGAATCTGGGTCCATTCGGCTGGGGTCACGACGGATCCCATTGATTGAATTGAGTCTGTTGGGAATCCAGTAGTTTACTAGCAAGCACTATTTTTTATCAGGTAAACTCCCGACGTTACGATCTACTTGCCGACGGAGATCCCTTTAGTGGAGCCTGATGGCAACGTAAATCTGGCCTAAGGCTAAGTTCCCACTGCGTTAGGGCTTCAGCCAGATGTACCTGTCGGCAACCCGCTGAAAACAGGTTGCTAACATATACTGTAACAGAGAGCAACAGATGCTATTCATATTATATCATATTAATAATTCATATTCATAATAATCATATCACACGAACGCAGATTTGATGCGCCTGCTGCAGATTTCAATGTAAACTAAATGAGCACAGCTTCAAATCTGCAGTTACAAATCCTGCGCATCAAATCTGCGCAGGATCCTGTATGTGTGAACATACCCTAAAGGGATACCCCACCCCTAGACATCTTATGCCCTATACAAAGGATAGGGGGATAAGATGTCTGATCGCTGGGGTGCAGCACTGGAGGCTCGTGACATCACAGCCATGCCCCCTCAATGCAAGTCTATGGGAGGGGGCGTGACGGCCGTTACGCCCCCTCCGATAGACTTGCATTGAGGGTGCATGGTCGTGACATCATGAGCCTCCACCCCACATCGCCAGTCTTCCGGCACAGAGCGAAGTTCGCTCCGTGAACTGGATGTCTGGGGTGCTGCACCCGAGATCGTGGGTGTCCCGCCGCTGGGGGATATGGGATAAGATATTTTGGGGTGGAGTACCCCTTAAGGGTCTATTCACACGTACAATATTCTGCGCTGATTTGATGCGCAGGATTTCAAGCTGTGTTCAGTCATTTAGTTTACACTGAGATCTGCAGCAGAAAATCCTGCGCATCAAATCTGCACAGAATACTGTACGTGTGAATAGACCCTTAATGGCCCAGTCACCTAATGACAGAGTTTGAGGCATATGCGCAATTTTAGGCGGACTCAAAAGCATGGTCTACCATGCTGTCCAGTCCACTTAAAAATAGCGCATACATCACAAACTCAGTGACTAAGTGACTCCGTTCAGGCCACTGAAATAAATGTCATCCTCTTCCCTTCACTACAGTATACATGGGCATCCTGTTTTTGGTGGGATGGAGGTGAAGGAGTCTGATGGAAGCACTAATGATGGTTTTCAGGGCATGCTGGGAGTTGTAGTTTTGCAACAGCTGGAGGCAGTCTGGTTGGGAAACACTGCCCTAGACCTTAAAGGAGAACTCCGGAATAGGAAAATTATCGTCCATATTGCCGGCAGTAAAAAAATAAATGGGTACATACCTTCCTTCGCTTCCCCAGTGGCTCCGGTCTCCGCCGCGATCCTCTTCCTGGTTGCCGGCGAGTCATACTGCACTCAGCCAATCACCGGCCGCAGCGAAGTCCCGACTCGGCCGGTGATAGGCTGAGCGGCAGTGTGAGAACGCTTCAAGACACACAATTCTTCACTACACCGGCACCTGCTGCCGGGGCCGAAAACGTCACACTGCCGCTCAGCCTATCGCCGGCCGAGTCTGGACTTCGCTGCGGCCGGTGATTGGCTGAGTGCAGTATGACCCGCCGACCACCAGCAACCGGGAAGAGGATCGCGGCAGAGGTTGGAGTCAGTTACCGGAGGAGCGAAGGTAGGTATGTACTATTTCTATTTCGGAGTTCTCCTTTAAGTAGAAAACTACACAATTGAGCCACTCCGGGAGGAGGCGCCATAATTGTTTTGGCCTTCCACTAGTTATTAACATGGTACAAAAGTTCATTGATCTGGGGACATCGCCTACACCAGTGTTTCCCAACCAGGGTGTCTCCAGCTGTTGCAAAACTACAACTCCCAGCATGCCTGGACAGCCGTAGGCTGTCCGGGCATGCTGGGAGTTGTAATTTTGCAACAGCTGGAGACACCCTGGTTGGGAAACACTGGCCTACACGTTCACGCTTTGGTGTAACCCTGTGTTGATCTGTAAACACCGTGACGACCCCGCTCACCCACCATTAGGGGGCAGCAGAGTGACCCGCCGCCGCCATAGTTCTGAAGAGCCGGAGTTTCACGACTGTACAGAACAACGATTCCCGGTTCTGCTCTGTGGTCACACACTGTCATTCCAAGGAACCTCATGAGGCACCATACCTACTACCAGCAGCCTCCGGTACCACCGAGCCGCGCTCCACACAGCACACACACTGCAGCAGATCCGGGCACTGTCCTCGTCACTCGCTAGTTCCTGCTTCCTGCTTTCCTCACGGCCAATCTAACGCACTCTCCGTCACACCCATTGACACACATACACCGGACTATATGCGAATATGATAGTACAGTTGTTTTAACTCCTTATAGGCTGAGTTTCCACCAGCAACCCACCAAGAACTGAATGCCAACATATACTGTGGCGGAGAGCAGAAAATGCCATTCATGGGCGCTATGTTGAGTGGACTGAACAACGCACCAAACCGCACTATTAAATCAACTTAATCTGT
Organism: Hyla sarda; assembly: GCF_029499605.1. NCBI lineage: Eukaryota > Metazoa > Chordata > Amphibia > Anura > Hylidae > Hyla > Hyla sarda. The sequence continues at coordinate 406,774,657 of NC_079189.1, forward strand.
TAAGAATGCAGGGCGTAAATTAACGGACTTGACGTCTGTGATTGAAAGCACCTAGGCGTAAATGTACTCCCAGAGCGTTAAGCCCCTTTGAAACTTTGTGGTCCTTACACACAGGCAATGATCTTTTCACGTGGAGCATGAGCACCACTCTCATAGGGTGAATTCACACCATGTTTATGAAATCCGGTTGCTGAATCCGGCTAGGAAATTTTAAAACCAGGCGCTTCCATATCCCAGCCGGACCGGCGCCGAATCTCATTCATTTTAATCTGCCGACCGGAGTCAAATAGACCGGATAGACTCCGGACGGCTTATTTTTGCCCCGCATCCGGTTTTGTGGCATACCACAGTTTTCAGTCCATTAAAATGAATGAAATTTGGCGCCGGTCCAGATGGGATACGGGAGTGCCCGGTTTTTAAATTTCCCAGTCGGATCTGGTAGCACGATCTCGTAAACATGGTGTGAATGCACCCTAAGTCCTTAAAGGGTAACTCATTAAAATTAATTTTTGCTATAGCACTCCTTTTGGTAAATAAAAAATATTTCTAATATACTTTGTTTAAAAAAAAAATTAGTTTTCTATGTTTTATTTGTGCATAAAAAAGCTCAAGAGCACATTTCCCCCATCTTATACACAGACTTAGGACCGAGGTCCAAACACAGGAAGTGCAGCCTGGAGTGCTCCTCTCATAGCTCCTCTCACACTTAAAGGGGTATTCCAGGCAAAAACTTTTTTATATATATCAACTGGCTCCGGAAAGTTAAACAGATTTGTAAGTTACTTCTATTAAAAAATCTTAATCCTTCCAATAGTTATTAGCTTCTGAAGTTTTCTGTCTAACTGCTCAATGATGATGTCACGTCCCGGGAGCTGTGCATGATGGGAAAATATCCCCATAGGAATTGCACAGCTCCCAGGACGTGAGTCATCAGAAAGCAGTTAGACAGAAAACAACAACTCAACTTCAGAAGCTAATAACTATTGGAAGGATTAAGATTTTTTAATAGAAGTAATTTACAAATCTGTTTAACTTTCCGGAGCCAGTTAAAAAAAAGTTTGGGCCTGGAATACCCCTTTAACTGCCATATGCTGTTGGTTAGACACACCCCCCTCAGCACTCAAGCCTGCACTTCCTGTGTTTGTGCTTCGGTCCTAAGTCTGTGTATAAGATGGGGGAAAATGTGCTCTTGAGCTTTTTTAAGCACAAATAAAACATAACAAACTTCATTTTTTTAACCAAAGTATATTAGAAATATTTTACCATAAGGAGTGCAATAGCAAAAAATTTTTAATGAGAGTTACCCTTTAACTTTATTCTACTAGTCAGTAAGCATATGGCTATACCACTGAAGTATATGTTAGTGGTAGATAAGAATAGCCCTCCGCTCCTAGACATCTTTTATCCCCTATCTTAAGTGCGGCACCCTAGTGTTCAGAACATTTATGTTCAGATGCCAGCTATGCTGGGCTTTGGGCAGCCATGGTCATCACACCCCTCCATTAATGTCTATGGGAGAGGGTGTGACGGCTGTGGCTGTGCATGCAGATTACTGGGGTGCCAGGCCGGAGATCGATCAGAGATCCTATCCTTTGGATTAGGGGATGAGATGTCATGGGGCGAGGTACTTTAATGCAAAATGTTCCAACTTGTTTATTGTAGAAACATACAGGATACAGAAACAATACAGCTGTGGAGTAGAGTGGGCAACATCCATTTTGCAGCTATCTACTTCTTCTGGCCCCTACCTCATCACTCATGTTCCACCCTTAAATGGGCACTGTCAGAATCAAACACTTTTTATATTATGCAAAACTTGCCATAACATTAACCAATTCTAATATACTTCATAAAAACATTTTATCTCCTTTTTATAAAAAACGTGGCTTATTAAAAAAAAATAAAAACACTAGGGGTTTCTATTACCAGCCAGAACACAATCCTGTCCGGCTGCAGCATCTTCTTTGTCCTAGCTAAAGCACATACTGAAATAAAGTCCAGGAAGTAAAGGCTCACTCCTGTCTGAAAACAGAGATGACTGGGTTACAGTGCAGCCTGCAGTGATTTTTGATTGCTTTTTATACATTTTTCTAGGGTATACAAAGTGACCAAAAACATGCAATTTTGGACTTCGGAATTGTTTTACGTGTACTCCATTGACCGTGCGGGTTAATTAACATTGGATTTTAATTGTTCAGTTTTACAGTTCCCCCCCCTCCCCCCCACACGGGCGGGGGTTTTACAGCGAGTTTTCTGCTGCAAGTTTGAGATGCAGCAAATTTTCCGCCGCAGCCTCAAACTCCCGGCGAGAAACTCACTGTAAACCCAACTGTGTGAATGTACCCTAAAAACACTACACTACACCTACACAACAAAAAGTAACACACTACATATACATACACCCCTACACAGTCCCCCCAATGAAAATAAAAAACGTCTTGTAAGGCACTGTTTCTAAAACACAGCCTCCAGCTGTTCAAAATCAACAACTCCCACTGACTGTCAAGGCATGCTGGGAGTTTTGCAACAGCTGGAGACACCCTGTTTGGGAAACACTGCCTTAGGGTATTTTGGTGGCGGATGCAAATCCTCAATTTAGGCCTCAAATGCGCATGGCGCTCTCTCGCTTTGGAGCTCTGTCGTATTTCAAGGCAACAGTTTAGTACAACATATGGGGTATCGCCGTACTCGGGAGAAATTGCGTTACAAATTTTGGGGGGCTTTTTCTCCTTTTACCCCTTAAAGTTGGGTCTACACCAGCATGTTAGTGTAAAAAAATTTAATTTTTTACACTAACATGCTGGTGTTGCCCCATACTTTTAATTTTCACAAGCGGTAAAAGGAAAAAGATCCCCAAAAATTGTAACGCAATTTCTCCTGAGTACAGAATTACCCCATATGTGGGTGTAAAATGCTCTGCGGGCACACAACATGGTTCAGAAATGAGAGCGTGGCATGTACATTTGAGGCCTAAATTGGTGATTTGCACAGTGGTGGCTGATTTTACAGAGGCTCTGACATGAACGCAAAACAATAAATACCCAGATGTGACCCCATTTTGGAAACTACACCCCTCACGGAATGTAACAAGGGGTATAGTGAGCGTTAACACATAAATTTGTTTGACGATTTTTCGTTAACGTTGGATGTGAAAATGAAAAAAAAATTATTTATTCACTAAAATGCTGGTGTTACCCTACATTTAGCATTTTCACAAGGGAGAATAGGAAAAAAGCCCCCCAAAATTTGTAGCCCCATTTCTTCTGAGTAAGAACATACCCCATTTGTGGATGTAAAGAGCTCTGCGGGTGAACTACAATGCTCAGAAGAGAAGGAGCGCCATTTGGCTTTTGGAGAGAGAATGTGTCCGAAAGGCCATGTATGTTTACAAAGCCCCCATAGTGCCGGAACAGTGGACCCCTCCCACATGTAATCCCATTTTGGAAACTACACCCCTCACATAATGTAATAAGGGGTACAGTGAGCATTTACACCCCACAGGTGTTTGACAGATTTTTGGAACAGTGGTCCGTGAAAATAAAAAATTAAATTTTTCATTTGCACAGCCCATGGTTCCAAAGTTCTGTCAAATGCCAGTGGGGTGTAAATACTCACTGCATGCCCTCATTAAATTCTGTGAGGGGTGTAGTTTCCAAAATGGGGTCACATGGGGGGGGGTCCACTGTTCTAGCAGCACGGGGCGCTTTGTAAACGCACATGGCCCCCAACTTCTATTCCAATCAAATTCTCTCACCAAAAGCTCAATGGCGCTCCTTCTCTTCTGAGCATTGTAGTTCACCACACACCTATTACTCCCTGTGAAAATAAAAAATTTGGGGTAACACCAGCATTTTAGTGAAAAAAATCAAGCTTTTCATTTTCACGTCCAATTTTAACGGAAATTTGTCTAACACCTGTGGGGTGTTAAGGCTCACTATACCCCTTGTTATGTTCCTTGAGGGGTTTAGTTTCCAAAATAGTATGCCATGTGGGTTCTGCTGTTCTGGCACCATAGGGGCTTCCTAAGTGCGACATGCACCCCAAAAACCATTTCTGCAAAATTTGCTTTCCAAAAGTCAAATGTGACTTCTTCTTTTCTGAGCATTGTAGTGCGCCAGCAGAGCACTTGACATCCACACATGGGGTATTTCCATACTCAGAAGAGATGGAGTTACAAATTTTGGGGGGAATTTTCTCCTATTAACCCTTGTAAAAATAAAAAATTTGGGGGAAAACCAGCATTTTAGTAAAAAAAAAAAAAATTCATTGACACATCCAACTTTAACAAAAAGTCGTCAAACATCTGTGGGGTGTTGAGGCTCACTGTACCCCTTGTTACGTTCTTTGAGGGGTTTAGTTTCCAAAATATTATGCCATGTGGTTTGTTTTTTTCAAAAAAACAAATTTTGTACCTTGTCTTCTGAGCATTGTAGTGCGCCACCAGAGCACTAAATGTCCACATATGGGGTGTTTTCTTAATCGGCTTTACATTTTGGGGTCCAAAATACCCCAAAATGACCCCTTGTGAAAAAGAAAAATTTGGGGTAACACCATCATTTTAGTATTAAAAATCAAATTTTCCATTTTCATGTCCTACTTCAACGCAAAGTCATCAAACACCTGTGAGGCGTTAAGGCTCAATATACCCCTTGTTACATTCCTTGAGGGGTGTAGTTTCCACAATAGTATGGCATGTGTTTTTGTTTTTTTGTTTGCTATTCTGGCACCATAGGGGCTTCCTAAATGCAACATGGCCCCCAAAAACCATGACAGCAAAATTTGTTTTAAAAAATCCCACAGTTGCTCTTTCCCCTATTGAGCCATGTTATGAGCCCGCAGATCACTTTATGTCAACATATGAGGTATTTCCATACTTAAGAGAAATTGGGCTACAAATTTTGGGGGGCTTTTTCTACCACTTTTAAAAATGAAAAAATGGGGCTACAAGAACATGTTAATGTAAAAAATGCAGATTTAGATTTTTCTCCTCCACTTTTCTGCTATTCTTGTGAAACACCTAAAGGGTTAAACTTTCTGAATGTCATTTTGAATACTTTGAGGGGTGTAGTTTCTATAATGGGGTCATTTATGGGGTATTTCTCACAGAAAGGCCCCTCAATCCACTTCAAACTTAACCATTCCCTGAAAAATTCTGATTTTGAAATTTTCGTGAAAATTTTGAAAATTGCTGCTGTACTTTGAAGCCCACTGATGTCTTCAAAAAATAAAAACATGTCAACTTTATGATGTCAACAGAAAGTAGACATATTGTATTTGTGAATCAATATATAATTTATTTGGAATATCCATTTTCCTTACAAGTATAGAGTTTCAAAGTTAGAAAAATGCAAATTTTCAAAATTTTCATGAAATTTGGGAATTTTTCACTAAGAAAGAATGCAAGTAATGACGAAAATTTGCCACTGTGTTAAAATAGAATATGTCACGAAAAAACTATCTTGGAATCATAATGAAAGGTTAAATCATCCCAGAGTTATTAATGCTTAACCCCTTAAGGACCCGGGCTTTTTACGTTTTTGCATTTTCCTTTTTTTCCTCCTTGCCTTTATAAATCATAACTCTTTCAATTTTGCACCTAAAAATCCATATGATGGCTTATTTTTTGCGCCACCATTTCTAATTTGTAATGACATCAAAACGGCGAAACGGAAAAAAAAATCATTGTGAGACAAAATTGAAAAAAAAAACACAGTTTTGTAACTTTTGGGGGCTTTCGTTTCTACGTAGTACATTTTTCGGTAAAAATGACACCTGATCTTTATTCTGTAGGTCCATACGATTAAAATGATACCCTACTTGTATAGGTTTAATTTTGTCGTACTTCTGGAAAAAATCATAACTACATGCAGGAAAATTAATACGTTTAAAATTGTCATCTTCTGACCCCTATAACTTTTTTATTTTTCCGTGTATGGGGCGGTATGAGGGCTAAGTGTTTTGCGCCGTGATCTGAAGTTTTTAGCGGTACCATTTTTGCATTGATAGGACTTATTGATCGCTTTTTATAAATTTTTTCATGATATAAAAAGAGACCAAAAATGCACTATTTTGGACTTTGGAATTTTTTTGCGCGTACGCCATTGACCGTGCGGTTTAATTAACAATATATTTTTATAACAGACATTTCCGCACGCGGCGATACCATATATGTTTATTTTGTTATGGTGATTCAAACTTTTAATAGGGGAGGTGTTAAATGATCTTTATTCACTTTTTTTTTTTTGCAGTGTTATAGCTCCCATAGGGACCTATAACACTGCACACACTGATCTTTTACATTGATCAGTGGTTTCTCATAAGAAACCAGTGATCGATGATTCTGCCGCTTGACTGCTCATGCCTGGATCTCAGGCACTGAGCAGTCATTTGGCGATCGGACAGCGAGGAGGCAGGTAGGGATCCTTTGGCTGTCTTGTAAGCTGTTCGAGATGCCGCAATTTCGCCGTGGCTATCCCGAACACCTCCCTGAGCTAACCGGCATGCTTTCACTTTCACTTTAGAAGCGGCGTTCAACTTTGAACGCCGCATCTAAAGGGTTAATAGCACGCGGCATCGTGATCAATGCCGCGCGCTATTAGCCACGGGTCCCAGCCGGGCCCGACCCGCTATGACGCGGGGCCACGCAGTGACAGTGGTCAGATTTCCAAAAAAGGCCTGCGTCCTTAAGGTGAAAATGAGCTGCGTCCTTAAGGGGTTAAATTGAATGGTAGTGTAACTTGTAGCTGATCTCCCACAGCAGGAAACCCACTTCGAGTTATCAACACATGGATGTACCCTTAGGCAGGGTTTACACTACAGAATATACACTCTGTGCTCAGTAGGTGCAGACTCAGTCAGCACTTGTACTATTTGGTTTCCATAGATGGCAATACATTTCTGAATGAATTCCACTGAAAGAATGAACATAATCATTCTTTTGGCAGAGTTCAGAATTTGAAATAGAGTCAAGAAAATTCTGCCACAGAAATTCTGCAGTGTTTAAAGACAATGGGAGGCTGCTGCTGCTGCATCAGAAATTCCATAGTTTGAATGTAGCCTTAAAAAGGCTCCTCAGCGTGCCCTGTATGAAGCAAGGGCTGACACGCCCCCTCCATGTATCTTTATGGGAGATCCAGAAATAGCCAAACGTCCCTCCCATAGAGGCCCACTGCTTCATGCGGGGGTTGATACACCCTATTCCCAGGGAGAGCCGGAGTTCCATGCATGAGAGATCTAAAACTTATGCCTTATCCAAAGGATACGTTTTTGTGCATGATATATCTTTAACACAGCCAGCACGTTGACCTCACTTTGGCTGCAAGCTGTAGTCACTAAATGATGGAATAGTCCCTGCTTCATTAAAATCATGGATCAAACCTTTATTTGTAGCATTTATCTTAAAACTCATAAGAAGCCAGTAGTACAGGCAAAAGTTTACAGGTTTCTAACATTAAAAAGATTAGTCATAGTCTTGATTATGACTTAAAATGTTGATATGTCCTAAATGTGTAAGCTTTTATCTGTACTGTTTACTTCACACCCTTTTACTTATGTCACATTGTGTTATTGTTAAATAAAAAAACTTCCCTATCTTCTTTCCTCCCTATTAATCTGCACTCAATACCATATGAAAACAGAATTAAAAAAAAGCAAAATTTAGAAAAAGAAAAACTAAAATTCAGACCCTTTCTTTTCTTTAGGGTATATTCACACGTACAGTATCCTGCGCATATTTAGTGCTCTGGTTTTGAAGATGCAGATTCAAAGATGTATTCAGTCATTTAGTTTACATTGAACGCTGCAGTATAGAATCTGCAGCTTCAAATCCTGTGCATCAAATATGTGTAGGATACTGTATGTGTGAATAGACCTATAACATGTTTCTATGCCTGTGGTAAATTCAGTTGATTGATTTGTAAAGACACACCCTTGTCTATATAAAATCCTGCAGCTGACAATGCATATCAGAGCAAAAACCAAGCCATGAGGAGGGAAGAACTGCCTGTAGAGCTCAGCGACAGGATTGGCACAGAGGAAAGAGAGTAAGGGGGGCTCAACCTAATAAATAAAGCTGGGTGCTACTCCGTGATAAGAGACACTATTTAAAGAACAAGAAGGCAACACTGAAACATAGTAGCACACCAAAAAATATATATTGTTCCATATAAAATTTTATTAGAAAAGAAGAAGCAAAAAAAAAAAAAGGTAGCAAAAAAAAATAAGGTGACAAGTGCCTGGAATAGTACAATCAAAATAACCCTAGTGAAACAGGAAATAAGATACCAATAGCAGCCGCACACATTCAGTATACATATCACTATACTTGCATATGAAAATTCCAGTAGTAAAAAGCGAGCGTCACAGACTGGAGAAGAGAGTGGTACGCCATGTATGAGAGGACAGGGCCACCAGGAACCTCACTGCCAAAACTGTTTTTGCTTCTTTTCTAATAAAAGTATATGGAATAATATATATTTTTTGGTGTGCTACTATATTTCAGTGTTGCTTTATTGTTCTTGAAGGATTGGCACAGAGGCACAGATTTGGAAAAGTTCAGAATTCTTAAAGGGAAGAAATTTGGAACAACCAGGTCTCTTCCTACAGCTGGATGCCCCACCAAACTACGTTATCAGGGGAAAATGGACTTGGAAAGAGTGGCGACACTGACCAAAAACCCAATGGTCACTCTGGCTGAGCCCCAAAGATGGATGGCCGAGAAGCCTCTAGAAGTCAACCTGTCAAGGACCGACCGGGGGGACAGGGAGAGTGAGCCCTAAACTGACCCTAAAACATCTCTCCCTGACTACTTGTCCACTAACCCTAAACTGTTAGTCGACAACTGGGAGCCGGTCCCTTCCTACACTAAAGTGCAGTGGCCTAAAAACAAATAATAAACATAGTTGGTCACAGGCCAGAAACTGAAAACTACTAGACAATACAAATACCAACAGGCAGAACTCACAAACAGAACAGAATATAGTGAATTAACAAACAGTTCACAAAACCGGATACAAGATAAACGGAAGACATGATAAAAATGAACAAAATTAGGCATGATATGAGTATACAGCAGAATCCAGGAGATGAAGGGGATAGCGGAAGAACTGAGCCAAAACACTAAAACTGAACGGGTAAAATAAAACACTGTTCACATACAGTTACAAGTACAAAGATCAGATCAACCAAATAGGATATAAATATAAGACACTGTTCACACTGGGACACAGAACCAGGAATATAAAATACAGAGCTCAGGTAAAACTAGACTAGACTCAGACAGTGTGAAAGCAGACAAAGCTAAACAGATATAATCTTAAAACCGACAAATGTAACACAGACTAAAAGCTACAATGAGCAAGACTTTTTATGCATGGCTAAAACTCAGATTATATCACAAGATAAATGCAAGGTGCAAGCTCAAGCAGACTTGGAAGTGTATTGCACACACAGACATGGTGGCATTAAACTAGTAGACATCATAGTATTGCACTGAATAAACAGCACAGACTGCAGAGAAGTCTGGCTTCAAATAGACACACCCTAGTTACCATTCGTCCAGAGCATTAACCATTCCCTATCCAGGTGGACTAGCCAACTGCTCTCAACAAACTAGCGTGTGAATACACACCTAAACAGATAAATGCAAAAACAAATAAGAGGACATTACACAACCATCACAAGATTCTCTGGTCTCAAGAAACCAAGACTGAACTTTTTAACTTCAATTCTAAGCATCTTGTCTGTAGGAAACCAGGCACTGCTCATCACCTTTCCAATACCAGCCCTACAGTGAAGCATTGTGGTGGCTGCATCATATGGAGGTGGTTTTCAGTGACTGGGATAGGGAGACTGGTCAGAGTAAAGAAAAAGCTTAAAGGGGTATTCCGGTGGAAAACATAATTTTTTTATTCAACTGGTGCCAGAAAGTTAAACAGATTTGTGAATTACTTCTAGATTTTTTAATCTTTATCCTTCCAGTACTTTAACAGCTGTATGCTACAGAGGAAATTCTTAGATTTTTGAATTTCTTTTTTGTCTTGTCCACAGTGCTCTCTGCTGACACCTGTCAGTGTCAGGAACTGTCCAGAGCAGCATAGGTTTGCTATGAGGATTTTCTCCTGCTCTGGACAGTTCCTGATACGGGCATCAGGTGTCATCAGGAACTGTCCAGAGCAGGAGAAAATCCTCATAGCATACCTATGCTGCTCTGGACAGTTCCTGACACTGACAGAGGTGTCAGCAGAGAGCACTGTGGACAAGACAAAAAAGAAATTCAAAAAGCAAAGAATTTCCTCTGTAGCATACAGCTGCTAATAAGCACTGGAAGGATAACGATTTTTTAATAGAAGTAATTTACAAATCTGTTTAACTTTCTGGCACCAGTCCATTTAAAAAAAAAAAAGTTTTCCACCGGAGTACCCCTTTAACCCCTTAAGGACCAGGCCATTTTACACCTTAGGACCAGAGCGTTTTTTGCACATCTGACCACTGTCACTTTAAGCATTAATAACTCTAAGATGTTTTTACCGAATATTCTGATTCTGAGACAGTTTTTTCATGACATATTCTACTTTATTTTGGTGGTAAATTTTCGGCGTTACTTGCATCCTTTTTTTGTGAAAAATTCCCAAATTTCATGAAAATTTTTAAAATTTAGTATTTTTCTAACTTTGAAGCTCTCTGCTTGTAAGGAAAATGGATATTCCAAATACATTTTATTTTTATTCACAAATACAACATGTCTATTTTATGTTGGCATCATAGAATGGACATATTTTTACTTTTTGAAAAATTGGAGGGCTTCAAAGTAGAGCAGCAATTTTAAAAAATTTCATGAAAATTGCAAAATCTGAAGGGACAGATGTTACAGAACTATAACTCCCAGCATGCCTGGGCAGTCTAGGCATGCTGAGAGTTGTAGTTTGGCAACATCTGGAGGGCTACAGTTTGGGCACCACTGTAACAGTGGTCCCCAAACTGTGACCCTCCAGATGTTGCAAAACTACAACTTCCAGCATGCCCAGACAGCCTTTGGCTGTCTGGGCATGCTGGGAGTTGCAGTTCGGCCTTCCTAGTGGTTGCCACAGTAAAAATCACTTTACTTTCAGTTTCATTTCTCCCCCCCCCCCCCCCCCCCCCCCACCGTCGATTCCCTACCTGAGCCGAGATCTCCGGTGAATATCTGCGATGATTGCCGGGCCCCACGAGTCTTCTCCTCCAGGTACCGGCCTCCATGTTCTCCCCCCGTTCTGCCTGACATCCAGGGGTGGGCAGAATGGGGGGTTTCCATGGCAACCCACCGTCCTGCTCTGCCATTGGTCAGAATCAGTTCTGACCAATGGCAGGGGATGGGAGGAGATCACAGCATTGCGACCTCACTACTACCCTGCAGGATGCTGGGGCCTGTCACTCACAGGTCCGAGCATCCCTATTTTCCGGGTGATCGGGTCACCAGAGACCCAATCAGCCCGGAATAAGAGAAAATCGCACATGCCGTTCCGATCTCTGCCCGGCACGCGGCAGAGACCGGAAATACAACAGGACGTTCTCTAACTTCCTTGGGCATTAAAGCCCAGGTAGCGGGGACGTTCCAGAACGTCCTATGTCCTAAAGAGGTTAATGGTGCATAGTACAGAGATAACCAGATCCTAAGTGCTGGGGACCTCAGTCTTGGCCAAAGGTTCACCTTCCAACAAGTCAATGGACCTAACAGCCAAGAGAACACAGAAGTGGCTTTGGGACAACTCTGTGAATGTCCTTGAATGGTCAGCCAAAGCCCTGACTTGAACCCAATCAAACATCTCTGAAGACACCTGAAAATGGCTTCCACTGACTATCCACATCCAGCCTTAGCTTTAGAGGATCTGCAGAGGAGAATTGAAGAAAATCCCCAAATCCAGATATGCAAACCAAAAAGACTTGAGGCTGTAATTGCCTAAGTACTGAGTAAAATGCAATAATTTAGCTTTTCCTTTTCAGTAAATTAGCAAAGATTTCTGTTTTTACTTTGCAACACTGAGAGTGGAAATAAGCGACCTAAAGACTTTCCAAATGCATTGTATGTTGTAAGTAAAATATTGAAAAATATTTTTCATGACACCAAATCCCACCCCCTTTTTACTTCTTCTCTCTCTCTCTCTCTCTCTCTCTCTCTCTCTCTCTCTCTCTCTCTCTCTCTCTCTCTCTCTCTTATTCTGTCCCCTGCCCCTGGGTGGGTTGTTTTTCATGTTTGGTTATTCTTTTTGGAGGTTCAGTGGCCATATTGTGGTCAGTCTAGTCACATTGGGGTATTGTGATGATCTATTGGCACCATAGTTTATGAATTTTTTATTTTCTTTATGTGACTATTTCTCTTTGTTGCTGATCACTTCAGTTTCCTCAGTTTCTTGAGGTTCTATATTACTGTGTCCTGCTCTCTCTTATTTTGTACCTGCGTGCATGTTTTTATGTTTTCTTCTATGGCTTTGATGTCTGCCAAACATTACTGTTATTTGTGTAGAAAAAAATTATATATTTTTTATGTACTAGTCTTTTTTTATTACTGCAAATTGAATAATGACTAATGGGTATGCTATTTAGATGCAATTGCAGATTTAATTAATAGCCTAAATGCCACCAACATTTCTGGATTTACATAACTAGGATTTTCTCGGGGGCTCCAGACAAAAGTTGTTCTCATTCTTTTGTTTCTTTCTATCGTCTCCCAATCACATTATCATATGCTTAGTGAAATGTGACCAGCAGCTTCATAAACCTGTATATTTCTTTCTTTCTTCTTTTTTAGAGATTTGATATATTTCAGTTCCTGTACACAAAATGTTGTTTGATTTCCTTGTTCAAGGCAGGAAGATTTCTATGGCTGGTTATTTAGCACAGCTCTATTTTATCTTTTTCTTTGGGTCCACTGAGAATGTTTTAATTGTCATAATGTCTTTTGATTGCTACATAGCTATATGCTACCCTTTGCATTACTTTATTATAATGACTGAGAAATTCTGCATTTTGTTGGGCATTGGTGCTTGGATTACTAGTTTTATTGCTATGTTGATATTATACCTGTCAGCCAACTGTCTTTTTGTTGCTCTAATGAAATTGATCATGTATTTTGTGCTTTCTCACCAATAGTCAAACATTCTTGTAATGTACCAAGGTGAGTGAAGTCATCTTTCTTTCTTGCTAGGGTTGTATTGATTGGATGCTTTGGTCTTATGATGGCATCCTATGTCTACATCCTAATGATCGTTATTGCTACTTCATCAACTTCTGGGCTTCGCAATGCTCTTTTTACCTCTACGTCACACTTACTATGGAACTGTCTATTCCATTTACTATGGATCAGTCTTGTTTAGGTATTTGAGACCTGCTGCAGCGATAACTTTACTGTATACAAAATGGTTTCTGTTTTCTATGCAGTTTTAACACCATTTCTGAACCCAATTATCTACAGCTTGAGAAACAAAGAATTAAAACAAGCCTTAGGCTGCATTCACACCTCGTTTTTACGGTACGGGTGCCGGATCCGGCTGGGGGAGGGGCAAACCGGGCTCTCCCGTACCCCAGCCAGACCAGCGCTGAAATCCATTTACTTTAATGAGCTGACCGGAGTGAAACGGTGACTCCAGTCGGCTCATTATTTACAACGGTTTTGGGTCCCGTCACAAAACTGGATACGGGTAAAAAATGAGCCGATCGGAGTCACTGTTTAACTCCGGTCGGCTCATTAAAGCAAATGGATTTCAGCGCTGGCCCGGCTGGGGTACAGGAGAGCCCAGTTTGCCCCTCCCCCAGATCCGGCGCCCGTAACGTAAAAACAAGGTGTGAATGCAGCCATATAGAGGTCTGTTAGGAATTCAATTCAAAACGTTTGAACGTTTAAGAAAATGCAAACAAGACTTCCATTTATTTAAACAATACGATGTTGCCAGGATGTGCATTGTGACACACAATTATATTTTGAAGACTTTTGTGATTTACTTCTATAGAATTTTTCAGTCTAAAAATGGTATTGAATTAACCCGTTAAAGGGGTACTCTGCTGGGAAACATTTTCTTTTAAAACAACTGGTGCCAGAAAGTTTAACAGATTTGTAAATTACTTCTATAAAAAAAAATCTTAATCCTTCCGGTACTGCTGTATACTACAGAGAAAGTGCTGTATACTACAGAGAAAGTTCTTTCTTTTTGAATTTCCTTTCTGTCTGACCACAAGTGCTCTCTTCTGACACCTCTGTTTATGTCAGAAACTGTCCAGAACAAAAGAGATTTTCTATGGGGATTTGCTACTACTCTGGACAGTTCTTAAAATGGACAGAGGTGTCAGCAGAGAGCACTGTGGTCAAGCAGAAAGGAAATTCAAAAAGAAAAGAACTTCTCCTGTAGCATACAGCTGCTGATAAGTACTGGAAAGATTAAGATTTTTAAATAGGAGTAATTTACAAATCTGTTTAACTTTCAGGCACCAGTTGATTTAAAAAAAAAAAAAATTCCAGTGGAGTACCCCTTTAAGGACTCAGCTAATTTTTGCCTTAAGGAACTGGCCAGTTTTAGTTTTTTCATATTAGTTTTTTTCCTCATCCCCTTCTAAAAATCGTTATGCTTTCAATTTCGCACCTACAGACCCATATAGTTCTTTGTAATGACATTACTTATTTTATAACCTAATCTGTGGCAAAACTTATTTGTGGGGTGAAATAAAAAAAAACGCCATTTTGTAACTTTGGGGCCTTCTGTTTCTACGTAGTGCACTTTTCAGTAAAAATGACACCTTATCTTTATTCTGTAGGTACATACAATTACAAGGATACCCAATTTATGTAGGTTTTATTTTATTTTACTACTTTAAAAAAATTTAAACTACATGCACCAAAATTAGTAGGTTTAAAATCTTCTGACCCCTATAACTTTTTTATTTTTCCTCATACGATGCTATATGAGGGCACAATTCTTGCACCGTGGTCTCTAGTTTTTTTGGTATTTTTGTTTTAAAGGGACTTTTTGACCTTTATTTTTTTTTTATTTATGGTATATGAAGTGACCAAAATTGCACAATTTTGGCTGAGCTGACGGGATAATTTTCTTAAAATTTTTGATACAGTGATCAACTTTGTGTGCGTCTAAAGGGTTAATGCCGGGCATCGGCCCAATCGGTGATGTCCGCCATTAATCCTGGTCCTAGCTGCTTAGAGCAAGCAGGACCCACATGGTATGAAGCATGCTCAGCTCATGAGCACGCTTCAAACAATGGTAACAGGACCAGAGCGTACAGGTACACCCTGTGTTCTTAAAGGGGTTATCCAATGAACAGAATAAAAAAAAAAAAAACTCAGATCAGCTTAGGACATTAACCTTGCATCTATTATTCTACTGTGACCTATTAAATCTCCTGTACGTGGCTCTAATCAGGGCCGCCATCAGGGGGGTACAACCCATACACCTGTATGGGGCCCGGAGCTTCAGGGGGCCCGGACGTCCCTGGACTTTTTTTTTTATTATTGGCCTGTCAGTGAGTGACTGCGACTGTCACTCACTGACCGCTTGGTGCCCGCCAGAATTATGACCGGGCCTCATAGTCCGGGGGGCCCGCACATGAAATTATCTATTTCTGGAGTGCGGGCCCCTTAAGAATCATAGTAGGGCCGGTCTAATGAGAAATTCTGTGTCTTGACAAGTTCTGTGTCCCGATCAGCAGAGCTGCTGACACAGACACTGTGATTGCACCGTGATTGGTTGATGGGAGGGTGTGTCTGCTCACCGGGACACAGAACTTGTCAAGACACAGAATTTCTCATTACACTGGACAGGTCAGGGGCTGATGGGAGTAGAGACGTCACGTGCCCCGCGCAAGCACGCACGTCCACTCCAATCACCTGACCTGTCCCTGCACCGTCCAGCGCTCGGAGCAGCTGCAGCCTCACGCCGCTACAACGATCCCCGGCATGGTAAGTAAAGCACGGGGAGCGGGGGGTGTAATGGGGGGGGATAAAAGGTGCAGGGGGGTTATGGGGATGATGATAGGTGCGGGGGTGTTATGGGGGTGATAAAAGGTGCAGGGGGGTGTTATGGGGGTGATAAAAGGTGCAGGGGGGGTGTTATGGGGGTGATAAAAGGTGCAGGGGGGGGGTGTTATGGGGGTGATAAGAGTTGCAGGGGGGGTGTTATGGGGGTGATAAGAGGTGCAGGGGGGTGTTATGGGGGGGATAAAAGGTGCAGGGGGGGTTATGGGGATGATGATAGGTGCGGGGGTGTTATGGGGGTGATAAAAGGTGCAGGGGGTGTTATGGGGGTGATAAGAGATGCAGGGGGTGTTATGGGGGTGATAAGAGGTGCAAAGGGGTGTTATGGGGGTGATAAAAGGTGCAGAGGGGGTGTTATGGGGGTGATAAGAGATGCAGGGGGGTGTTATGGGGGTGATAAGAGTTGCAGGGGGGGGTGTTATGGGGGTGATAAGAGGTGCAGGGGGGGTGTTATGGGGGGGGGGATAAAAGGTGCAGGGGGGTTATGGGGATGATAGGTGCGGGGGTGTTATGGGGGTGATAAGAGATGCAGGGGGGTGTTATGGGGGTGATAAGAGGTGCAGGGGGGTGTTATGGGGGTCATAAGAGGTGCAGGGGGGTTATGGGGGTGATGAGAGGTGTAGGGGGAGGTTATGGGGGTCATAAGAGGTGCAGGGGGTTATGGGGGTTGATGAGAGGTGCAGGGGGGTTATGGGGTTGATGAGAGATGCAAGGGTTATGGGGGTGATGAGGAGAGGTTTGGTGGGGGGGGTTATGGGGTCATGAGGACACAGAGGATAAGAGGGGGTGTATATGTATATATGATGTGTATGCATGTGTGGTAGTATTATATTCAGGGTACAGTGTGTGGCAGGATTATATTCAAGGTACAGTGTATAGCAGTATTATATTCAGGGTACAGTGTATAGCAGTATTATATTCAGGGTACAGTGTATAGCAGTATTATATTCAGGTTACAGTGTGTGGCAGTATTATATTCAGTGGATACAGTGTGCGGCAGGATTATATTCAGGTTATAGTGTGTGGCAGTATTATATTCAGTGGATACAGTGTGTGGCAGGATTATATTCAGTGGATACAGTGTGTGGCAGTATTATATTTAGTGGGTACAGTGTATGGCAGTATTATATTCAGGGTACAGTGTGGGGCAGTATTATATTTAGGGTACAGTGTGGGGCAGCATTATGTTTAGTGGGTACAGTGTATAGCAGTATTATATTAAGGGTACAGTGTATAGCAGTATTCAGGGTACAGTGTGGGGCTGTATTATATTCAGGGTACAGTGTGGGGCAGTATTATATTTAGGGTACAGTGTGGGGCAGCATTATGTTTAGTGGGTACAGTGTATAGCAGTATTATATTAAGGGTACAGTGTATAGCAGTATTCAGGGTACAGTGTGGGGCTGTATTATATTCAGGGTACAGTGTGGGGCAGTATATTATTTAGGGTACTTTCTGGCAAGGTTAGAATGATTACTATCTTCATGCAGAGGATGAGGATCTGCTGATATAGTGAGGAGCCAACGATGTCTGGATGTCAGACTCTGCAGAGAAGATGGAGCTGGAGGAAGACCTGGTCTCTGGACCAGATGGAGAAGAAAAGATAACAGAGAAGATATCACTCAGGTCAGAAGACGTCACTCAGGTCACTGATATCATTGTGTATTTTCCTGACTGTCCCATCAGAGCTGTAGTCGCTTATAAGTTCTGCAGTGATGATGGGTAAAACTGTGTCCAATCTGTGTCTCTCCAGCTGTTACAAAACTACAACTCCCATTGCCAGAGGCTCTCCAGACATGATGGGAGTTTTAGCTTTCCAACAGCTGGAGAACCACTTCAACCGAGGTGATCGGTGGGTGTCTCAGCAGTCAGACCCCCCCCCCCACCAAAAAAATGGTCCCAAGGGGGGGGGGACAGGCAGGTGGGAGGGGTAGGGAGTCCCGAGGTAATTTTTTGCATCGGGCCCTGTGGTTTCTACCTAGACCTATGGGGGCAACTATTAACAGAGGGGCCTACCCAAACTATATGGAGCCCCCTATATAGTTTGGGTAGGCCCATCTGTTATTAGTTGCTTCCATATAGTTTGGGTAGGCCCCTCTGTTAAAGGAGTAGTCTGGTAAAAAATAACTGTTAGGGGATAAGATAGATCGCAGGGGGGGTCCAAGTGCTGGGATCCCCCCCCCCGCCCCCCGATCTCCTGCACGTCTTTACCCTGCAGGAAGCCGCGGCCAGCACACCCCCTCCATGTATCTCTATGGGGTACATGGAGGGGCGTGTCAGCCAGTGCTCCATGCTGGGAACGGCATGCCCCCCTTCCAGCTGGGGGAGGGCCAGGCCTTGAGCTGTGTGAGGGTCCCCAAAATTTCTGATGGCAGCCCTGGCTCTAATACACCTTTCTGCGCTCCTACTTCCCCACATTCTGCCTTTAAACTACAGGTCTTCCACTTTCATTTTTTCCTCCTTACCTTTAAAAAATCATAACTCTTTCAATTTGGCACCTAAAAATCCATATTATGGCTTATTTTTTGCATCACCAATTCTACTTTGTAATGACATCAGTCATTTTAGCCAAAAATATACGGCGAAATGGAAAAAAAAATAATTGAGAGACAAAATTGAAAAAAAAAACCCACCATTTTGTAACTTTTGGGGGCTTCTGTTTCTACGCAGTACATTTTTCGGTATAAATGACACATTCCCTTTATTCTGTAGGTCCATACGGTTAAAATGATACCTTACTTATATAGGTTTGATTTTGTCGTACTTCTGAAAAAAATCATAACTACATGCAGGAAAATGTATACGTTTAAAATTGTCATCTTCTGACGCCTATAACTTTTTTATTTTTCCGCATATGGGGCAGTATGAGGGCAAATTTTTTGCGCCATGATCTGAAATTTTTTGCGGTACCATTTTTGTATTGATCGAACTTGTTGGTCATTTTTTATAAATTTTTTCATGATATAAAAAGTGACCAAAAATACACTATTTTTGCCATTGACCGTGCGGTTTAAATAATGATATATTTTTATAATTCGCACATTTCCGCACATGGCGATACCACATATGTTTTATTTACACTGTTTTTTTTTCTTTTTAAATGGGAAAAGGGTGGTGATTCAAACTTTTATTAGGGGAGGTGTTAAATGATCTTTATTCACTTTTTTTTTGCAATGTTATAGCTCCCGTAGGGACCTATAACACTGCACACACTGATTTTTTACATTGATCACTGGTTTCTCATAGGAAACCAGTAATCAATGATTCTTCCGCTTGACTGCTCATGCCTGGATCTCAGGCACTGAGCAGTCATTCGGCGATTGGACACCAGGAGGCAAGGTAGGAGACCCTCCTCGTGCCCTACAGCTGTTCGGGACGCCGCGGCGATCCCGAACAGCCCCCTGAGCTAACCGGCATGGTTTCAGTTTCACTTTAGACGCGGCATTCAACTTTGAACGCCGTGTCTAAAGGGTTAATAACGACGGGTCCCTGCCGTTGTTAGAGGTTGTGCACGACCTGCTATGACGCAGGGCCACGTCATGGCCCCGTGTTATAGAAAGGGAAAGGACTCAGGACGTACCGGTACGTCCTTGATCCTTAAGGGGTTAAGGGCTTACTGGGACTTGTAGTAGGACTGGACCATTTACTGCAGGCCCCGCTGACTTGACAGTTGCTGACAGGGACTGACTTGACTTGACTGACAAAGCTATGACTGTAGCTTACTTGCAATTGACTGTGGCTGCAGCCTTGACTTTAGGCCTCCCATGACTCTGGACACACTCACTAGGACTCGACTTGACTGCACTAGACCTCAGCAACAAGAGCAGAGCTCAAAGAGAGCGAGCTAGCTCCTCCCAGGAATTATAGGGGGGAGACTAGCAGGGAGCCCATAGGTCACCCCTGGGATCACCTGGTGACTGGTACCTCCTAGGTAACAATCACATGGTACATTTCTTAAAGCAACAACACATTATATATTATAATACATTGCAAAATATATATACAGCGGGGAAACAAGCACCAGGGGCCCAGGGGACACTGAAAGGAGGCTGCCGGACAGGGCAGCAAGGGTACGGGGTAACACCTCCTGTACTGGCCCACCTCAATGCATTGTGTAATGCTGCTGGTTGGCAACCACCAGCGTTCCATGTGTCCTGGTCCTTACCATCATCATGCAACATCCTCTATGCCATGTATGTGCTGTGCTTCCTGGCCTTGCTGCTCTGGAGTGCCTCCTGCTGCACTTTCTGCTCTGTCCACTTGAGTCCCTGCACAAGCACTGGCTGAATCTAATAGAGACAGTGTGCTCTGACTGATGGATCCTCTTCCTATCCCTGCCTGGCACTCCATTTATAAACCTTCTCAACCTGATGCCTCAGAGAGGTTGTGTTTCCTGTATTACTAAGGTCCCTGAACCCTGTCTTCTGAACTTGAGTTCCTGATCCTGTCTGTCTGCTGTACATGTGTTCCTGATCCTGTCTGTCTGCTGTACCTGTGTTCCTGATCCTGCCTGTATACTTAACTTGGACTGTTCTACATCTTTTCTGTCAGCTAGCAGCTTATGCCAGCCAGCCTGCACCTGTAGTCATCTTGGCAAGCTGTTTTCACAACATCTGCTCAGCTTATAAACACCTGTTCAGCTCTGCTGTGTCTGACACTTTCTTTAGTTTCAGTTTGCCCCATTCTTCCTGCCTGGCTGGCTGCCACTTGTGGCACAGTGGGTCAGCACCCGTGGGGCATTGCACATTGCTGCCACCTACTCTGAGCTGTTCAAGCTCCTCTCCCTTGAAGAGTAAGCACATACCTCTCAACCATCCCAGATCCGGCAGGACATTCCAGATGCTACTGCTATATAATATGGGGGACATTCTGCTGCTAGCCAAATGTGGGGGACATTCTGCCGCCAGCCTAAAGTGGGGGACATTCTGCCACCAGCCTAATGTGGGGGACATTCTGCCTCCAGCCTAATGTGGGTGACATTCGGAGCTTAAAATATTTTTTTTCCGCCATGTTCTCCAAAGATGAGTCGTAGCCAAAAAAAATTATCATGGCGGTCTGACCTGGAGAAGAAAAAGGAAGGGGAACTACTCCGATCAGAGAAGACATAGTCTGATATAACTGTATGTAATCACTTATATGGTCTGTAGTGGTAATGATGGGGGTTATTGTCAGTCACCTGATATAACTGTATGTAATCACTTATATGGTCTGTAGTGGTAATGATGGGGGTTGTTGTCAGTCACCTGATATAACTGTATGTAATCACTTATATGGTCTGTAGTGGTAATGATGGGGGTTGTTGTCAGTCACCTGATATAACTGTATGTAATCATATATATAGTCTGTTGTGGTAGTGATGGGGGTTATTGTCAGTCACCTGATATAACTGTATGTAATCACTTATATGGCCTGTAGTGGTAATGATGGGGGTTATTGTCAGTCACCTGATATAACTGTATGTAATCACTTATATGGTCTGTAGTGGTAATGATGGGGGTTGTTGTCAGTCACCTGATATAACTGTATGTAATCACTTATATGGCCTGTAGTGGTAATGATGGGGGTTTTTGTCAGTCTGTCAGTATCGGATGTCCTTCTAAACTTAGGTGACAGACTGATATTATTGCTGTTAAGAGGTATTCCCAATCTGCAGGTGCAGGCGTGGCTAGGGCATGACTGAGGACGTGTTAGGGGTTGTGGCTGTTAGTGTGGTCTGGAGCGTGGAGGGGTTACTTGCATATTAATTCACCCAGCTCCCTTGCCTCATCAATATTTACTCCCCAGTCCGTCCCCTTTTTTGATAGTAATATCAGAGTTTATTATTTCAGACTAGTGAAATTGCATTTTGCTGATGAAAGAAGGTATTTGGGAAAGCAATGTAATAAGGTAGGTAGCATTGCCAAGGGTTATGCTCAGTCATATATTTACATGGCTTGTGCAAGATGAATCCTGGTATCTTGGAGGGTCGCGATCCCCAGTCGGCCTGCTCAATGTAAGAGACTCCTCCTGACTTCACTACACCAGCCAGCCGGGGAATTCTACATAGAGATGGCCAGTGGGGATCTTGGCGCAATGCCACCCACTTCACCGACAGGAGCCATCCCCCCTACTACAGCTCCCATCATGGGAGCAGTAGTTGAAGGGACGGCTCCTGCCGGGGAAGTGAGCGGCATTGCGCCGCAATGAATTTCAAACACCAAGGCTCATAGACACTTATCCTCAATGCTAGGAGCCCTGAATGGCCACTCTGTGGTGGTGGATTTGAAAATGAAAGTACAGGAAAGTATATACAGTACATGGCAGGGAAGTGGAGCATGCCACCCACTTGAAAGGTTAATAGCTTATGATGGCATTGTGTCTCTGAAGTGAGAGCCAGTGCAATCAATCCTTCAGCCCCTGTAATACTACCCCCAAAGTGGAACAGACTCTGTGTAAAATAAAAAAAAAGTCTTTAAAATTAGATAGACCCCCTCCCCTAATAAAAATAAAATCATCCTTATTTTTCCCTTTGATATTGCCACGTGTGTACTTGTTGAAACTATTAACACCTTAAACCATCAAGGACCCAGCCCATTTTCACCTTAAAGGGGTACTCCACCCCCAGACATCTTATCCCCTATCCAAAGGATAGAGGATAAGATGTAAGATCGCCAGGGTCCCACCACTGGGGACCCCCGTAATATAGCAAGCAGCACCCACCTGTAACTGCTTCCGGAAGCGCTGGAGGTTCTCTGGCTAATTCCTCCTGACCACGGGGACGGAAGATCGTGACGTCACGACTCCACCCCTGTGTGACGTCCCGTCCCCTCAATGCAAGTCTGTGAGAGGTGGCGTGACGGCAGCTACATGTGGAAGCTGTTACAGGTGGGTGCTGCTTGCTATATTGCGGTGGTCACCAGTGGCGGGACCCCGGCAGTCTGACATCTTCTCCCCTATCCTTTGGTTAGGGGATAAGATGTCAAGGGGCGGAGTACCCCTTTAAGGACCTGGCCATTTTTTGCATATTTGACCACTGTCACTTTAAAGGGGTACTCCGCTCCTGGCATCTTATCCCCTATCCAAAGGATAGGGGATAAGATGTCAGATCGCCGCAGTCCCACTGCTGGGGACCCCGGGGATCGCCGCTGTGGTACCTTGCCATCATTACTGCACAGAGCGAGTTCGCACTGTGCGAAATGACGGGCGATACAGGGGCCGGAGCAGCGTGACGTCATGGCTCCGCCCCTCATGACATCACGGCCCGTCCCCTTAATGCAAGTCTACGGCAGGGGCGTGATGACTGCCACGCCCCCTCCCATAGACTTGTATTGACGGGGGCGGGCCATGACGTCACGAGGGGCGGAGCCGTGACGTAACGATGCTACGGCCCCTGTATTGCCCGTCATTACGTGCAGAGCGATCTCGCTCTGCGCAGTAATGATAGCGGGGTGCTGCAGCAGCAATCCCCGGGGTCTCCAGCAGCGGGACTTTGGATAGGGGATAAGATGTCTAGGGGCAGAGTACCCCTTTAAGCATTAATAACTCTGGGATGCTTTTACTTTTCATTCTGATTCAGAGATGGGTTTTTTGTGACATATTCTACTTTATGTTAGTGGTAAAATTTCGTTGATACTTGGATCATTTCATTGAACATTTTGCATTTTTTTACTTTGAAGCTCTCTGCTTATAAGGAAAATGGATATTCCAAATAAATTATACATTAATTTACATATACAATATGTCTACTTTATGTTTGCATCATAAAGTTGACATGTTTTTACTTTTGGAAGACATAACAGGGCTTCAAAGTTCAGTTGCACAGGAATAGCAGCAAAGTGAAGGAGAAAATGCAAAATTTTTACAAGGGGTAAAAGGAGAGAAATCTTCCTAAAATTTGTAACCCAATTTCTCTCAAGAAAGGAAATACCTCATATATGTATGTCAAGTGGTCTGTGGGTGCACTAGAGGGCTCAGAAGGGAAGGAGCGACAGTGGGATTTTGTAGAGCGAGTTTTTCTGAAATGGTTTTTGGGGGGCATGTCACATTTAAGAAGCCCCTATGGTGCCAGAACAGCAACCTCCCCCCCTCCCCACATGGCATACTATTTTGGAAACTACACCCCTCAAGGAACGTAACAAGGGGTACAGTGAGCCTTAACACCCTACAGGTGTTTGAAGACTTTTCGTTAAATTTGGATATGTAAATTATTTATTTCACTAAAATGCTAGTTTTCCCCCAAATGTAAAATTTTTACAAGTGGTAATAGGAGAAAATGCCCCCCAAAATTTGTAACCCCATCTCTTCTGAGTATGGAAATACTCCATGTGTGGATTTCAAGTGCTCTGCTGGCGAACTACAATGCTCAGAAGAGAAGGATTGAACTTTTGGAGAGAGAATTTGTTTGGAACAGAAGTCTGGGGGCCATGTGCGTTTACAAAGTCCCCCGTTGTGCCAGAACAGTGGACCCCCCACATGTGACCCCATTTTGGAAACTAAACCCCTCACAGAATTTAATAAGGGGGGGCTGCGAGAATTTACACCCCACTGGCATATGACATATCTTTGGAACAGTGGGTTGTGCAAATGAGACATTTTATTTTTCATTTTCACAGACCACTGTTCCAAAAATCTGTCAGACACCTGTGGGGTGTAAAGGCTCACTGTACCACTTATTAAATTCTGTGAGGGGTGTAGTTTCCAAAATGGGGTCACATGTGGGGGGGGGTAGTATTATGGCACTATGGGGGCTTTGTAAACACACATGGCCTTCAATTTTGGACACATTCTCTCTCCAAAATCCCATTGGCGCTCCTTCTCTACTGAGCATTGTAGTGCGCCAGAAGAGCACTTTACATCCACATATGGGGTATTTTCTTACTCAGAAGAAATGGGATTACAAATTTTGGGGGTCGTTTTTCCTATTCTCCCTTGTGAAAATGAAAAATTTTGGGTAACACCAGCATTTTAGTGAAAAAATTAATTTTTTTTCATTTTAACATCCAACTTTAATGGAAATTCATCAAACACCTGTGGAATGTTAAGGCTCACTATACCCCTTGTTACATTGCATGAGGGGTGTAGTTTCCAAAATGGGGTCACATGTGGGTATTTATTGTTTTGCTTTTATGTCAGAACCACTGTAAAATCAGCCACCCCTGTGCAAATCACCAATTTAGACCTCAAATGTACATAGTGCGCTCTCCCTCCTGAGCCTTGTTGTGCGCCCACAGATCACTTTACACCCACATATGGGGTATTTCCGTACTCAGTAGAAATTGCGTTACAAATTTTGCGGGTCTTTTTTTCCTTTTACCGCTTGGGAAAATTAAAACTATGGGGCAACACCAGCATGTTACTGTAAAAAATAAAAATTTGTAACGCAATTTCTCCTGAGTACAGAAATTACCCATATGTGGCACTAAACTATTTCCGTAAAATACGACAGGGCTCCAAAGCGAGAGCGCCATGCACAGTTGAGGCCTATTTTGGGGATTTGCATCTGCCACCAAATTACCCTCCAGCAGTCTTTCCCAAACAGGGTGTTTCCAGCTGTTGAAAAACTCCCAGCATGCCTTGACAGTCAGTGGCTGTCTGGCAATACTGGATGTTGCTGTATTTCAACAGCTGGAAGCTCCGTTTTGGAAACAGTGCCGTACAAGCCTTTTTTTTAAATTGGGGGGGGGGGGGGGGGGTGTATATGTATATGTAGTGTGTTCGTTTTTTTATTTTGTGTAGTGTAGTGTTGTGTTAACAGTAGAGTTTGAGCTGGGAGTTTGAGCAGCGGCAGAAAATTTGCCGCATCTAAAACTTTCAGCAGAAAACTCACTGTAAAACCACCCGTGTGATACATTCACATGGGGGGGGGGGGCAAACCTCCAGCTGTTGCAAAACTACAACTCCCAGCATGCACTGACAGACCATACATGCTGGGAGTTGTAGTTATGCAACAGCTGGAGGCACATTGGTTGTGCAACACTGAGAGTTTGTTACTTAATTCAGTGTTTAGCAACCAGTGTGCCTTCAGCTGTTGCAAAACTAGAACTCCCAGCATGTACAGTATCTCAGTGCATGCTGGGAGTTGTATTTTTGACACAGCTGGAGGCACACTGGTTGCAAAACACTGAGTTAGGACACAAACTGTTTCACAACCAATGTGTCTCCAGCTGTTGCAAAACTGCAACACTCAGCATGCATTGACAGTCGAAGGGCATGCCAAGAGTTGTAGTTTTGCAACAGCTGGAGGCACACTGCTACAACTCCTAGCATGCCCTTTGGTAGTCTGTGCATGCTGGGAGTTGTAGTTATGCAACAGCTGAATGCACACTTTTTCATAGAAAAAATGTGCCTCCAGCTGCTGCATAACTACAACCCCCAGCATGTACAGACTACCAAAGGGCATGCTGGGTGTTGTAGATGGAACTCCAGCTGTTGCAAAACTACAACTCCCAGCATGCCCTTTGGCTGTGCATGCTGAAAGTTGTTGCTAAGCAATAGCAGGAGGTGAACAAGCCTCACCTCCTGCTGTATCCTGCCACCTGCACCGCCAGGACCATTGCCGCTGCTGCCACCGCCGCTGCCCTCCACCGCTCCTTAGGGGACCCCCGCCAGACAAGGGAAAGGTAGGAGATCTCCACCCCAATTGCCGTCCTGATCATCACCCAGGAGGACAGTGATTGATCAGTCGTTCCGACCGATCAATCACGTGATCGTGAGGTGGCACCCGTGCCACCTCACTCCTGCTGGGTAAGGGTGAATGGGGCCCTTTTTTTCCCGGTCACCAGAGACCCGATTGACCCGGAATCGCCGCAAATAGCCGGTCTGAAAAGGAGAATTTTAAGTATAGTTATTTTGTTAAATAAAGTTTGACATTAACCTACAGAATAAAGAGAACTTTTTTTTTTTTTACCATCAAGTGCACTGCGTAAAAAGAAAATTTGCACAACTGCAGTTTTCTTTTCTATTACCCCACACAAATAAAAAATGTTTGGGTTTTGTCGTACATTTCCTGGTGAAAGAAAAGGTGTCGTTAGGAAGTACAACTGCTCGCTGAAAAAAAAGCCCTCATATGGGTTTGTAGATGGAAAAATAAGAGTCATGGCTCTAAAAAGGCAAGGAGGAAAATGCAAAAATGAAAATGGGTTGTTTCCTTAAAGGAGTTATCCAGGAATAGAAAAACAGAGCTAATTTCTTTAAAAAACAGCTCTGTCTCCAGTTTGGCTGTGGTTTTACAACTTGGCCCCATTCACTTCAATGGAACTGAGCTGCAGAACCCCACGCAACCTGGAGACAGACGGGGAGCGTTTTTTTGGATAACCCCTTTAAGGCCAAAATGGGTTGTGTCCTTAAGGGGTTAATGAAGAGCTCCACCTTTGTTAAGCCCTCTTTATGAGCAACTGATTGGTTGATCATGTCACCTGGCAAACTCACAAGTCAACTTTTCGGTCTGAAAGTAGCAGAACAATGATGTAAAGTGTAAAAGGTAAAATTTATCTGCATGTTCGCATATCGTAAGCTGATACAGATTGTTCTTTAAAATTGTGACAGATACTTTAAGAGATTGAAAAATGTGTTTACTGGATTGCATGATAAAGCTTCAATTTTTCAATTTGGAAATAAACAAGACAAAAATATTTCTGATCCCCTCCCCATCCCTAGTCGTTTGAGAAACTAGCAATTTAATTGTCAAGAGCTGGTCCAAGAGAAATTATCAGGAGACATGTATAGCAAAAACTGAGAAATATATATATTTACACAATCTAATGTACGCCCTTGCCGTCTGGAATTTAACACACCAGAGAATAAATATACACCCTGTTAAGAGTCGATGAAGCGAGCAGAGGAACTGTGCTCGCTTCATAGGAGGTGAGGGACGACTACAGTAACAGGGACCTCACCATTAATGACGAGCATTAAAGGGGTTATCCAGCATAAGGTGATTTTAGTACGTACCTGGCAGACAGTAATGGACATGCTTAGGAAGGATCTGCGCTTGTCTTGGGGCTAAATGGCTATGTTGTGAGATTACCATAATACTGTGGCTAACTTTTTGTGAACTGGTATGTCCTGTTTGACTTTTCTTTTTTTGACTACAAATCCCACAATCCCATCTTCCTCCCTCCCACACATCAGCCACCCCACCCATTGAAACATAAATGAGCTGCATCCATTCAAATCAGTGTGGTTTTCAATCAGGGTGCCTACAGCTGTTGCATTAGTTGCAGATTGATCCCTCCACCCATTGAAGCAGACAGGCTCCCTGTCATCAGCTGACTAGTGAGTCAGGTCTCGGCCGCATTGCAAGCTGGGAAAAATCTGAGACAACAGTAATTTTGTATGCTGGTAAAAATAAATATAGGGGTGAAAATCACAGAAGAATTGTGAGAAAACCGTCACACACAGGTACAGACACTATATTATGAACTACACTAACTTTACAGCCCCTGTAGCATAGTCAAATAAAAAAATCTTTAGTTGTGATCAACGATCACAGCGATCAATGCTGGCAGAAGATGGTCCACCTTGCCTGCCTGGCCGCTGAATAAATACTTCAGTGATGCAGCCTGGAGGAGCAATAGCATTGAACAGTGAATGCAGTGTAATAATTGGGGACTTAGAAAGTGTAAAATTAAAAATGTATTTTTTTAATAAAATTGTATAAAAAATCCCTCGCCTAAAAAAATGAAGTCACCCTTATTTTTCCATTTATAAATGAATAAAAACAATAAACATATATGGTATCGCTGCGTGTGTAGATGTCCGAACTATTAAAATATAATGTTTATAATTCAGCAATATAATTACTAAATGCCAAAAATGCTGATTTTTTGTTTCATCATATACTTAGAAAAAAGAAAAAAAAAGTCCCTTGAACTACCGTATTTATCGGCGTATAACACGCACTTTTTAGGCAAAAATTTTTAGCCTAAAGTCTGTGTGCGTGTTATACGCCGATACACCCCCAGGAAAGGCAGGGGGAGAGAGGCCGTCGCCGCCCGCTTCTCTCCCCCTGCCTTTCCTGGGGTCTAGAGCGCTGCTGTCGGCCCTTCTCACCCCCTGGCTATCGGCACCGCTGCCCGTTCTGTCCCCCTGACTATCGGTGCCGGCGCCGATAGCCAGGGGGAGAGAAGCGGCGCCGACAGCCAGGGGGAGAGAAGGGGCAGCGGCACCCATTGCCGGCACCGCTGCCCCGTTGCCTCCCCCCATCCCCGGTGGCATAATTACCTGAGTCGGGTCCGCGCTGCTGCAGGCCTCCGGCGTGCGATCCCCGGCGTCGTTGCTATGCACTGAACGGCACGCCGCATGACGTCAGTGCGCCGCGCCGTGCATGGCAACGACGCAGGGGACGCACGCCGGAGGCCTGCAGCAGCGCGGACCCGACTCAGGTAATTATTACTAGTTTCTTTTGGCACTACGGGTAAAGTGTATCTCAGCACCTCTGCCCAGTTACATTTATAGTGTGCAGCTCCCTATCCACTTTTTAAGTAATCATAAGGTGCCTATGTGCTTACCCATTATCAGTGCTCCTCTGTACCCCTACGCCATTTCGTTTAATACTTTCTCAAAGGGCTGTTACTCTGTTTTTGCTCAGCCTATATTGGGGACCTTATACATCCAGATTGATTTTGAGAGCTGTTTTTTTTTTTTAGATAGTTTTTTTTAATTAAAGGTTTTATTCAAAGTGTATACAAAACAAGTAGCATCAGCAGATGCAGCAATACTGCGAACACATGCAATACATTAGAAGGTAGTAATCGAAAAAAAAAGAGCAGTAAATAGCTCCTAACAGAAACAAAAAAAATAAAAAATGAAAACATACAGTGGTGTACATATTGAAGAGCAACAAAAGTTCAATGATCGAAAGAGGTCTCCATAACCAACATACTATAGAATAAAAAATCAGTTGTGTACTCAGCGATGTGGGGTGGTGAATTGATCGTGGCTAAGTACTGTAAGTAGTGAACGGAGTGTTGGAGCGACTACAATGAGTAAGAAGGTTGTTAGTGGTAAGAAATCTTTTGCAATTCTCCTTGCAATTTCTGTGGTTAATGACCCCTTGTATTTAAAAATCCACACAGTGAGAGGATAGCTTCCATCGTCCCCAACGTTTTTCGAAAGCCTTAAATCTATTAGAACCAAGTGCAATCATTTTTTCATAAGAGTAGGTAGTGTTTATCTTCACAATTAAAGATTCAATAGAAGGAACAGTCAGTATTCTCCGCTGACTCACTAGTGCTATCTTAGCAGACATACAGATAATGCAATATATATCACATTTGGGCAATGGCGATAAGGCTAGAAATAGTAACACAGAGTGTGGCGACCATGGGACGCCACCACCTAAAACACCCTTCAATAAGTTTGCACAGGCCAACCAGAATGGCCTGATATTAAGGCATGTCCATAACACATGATACAGTGTACCCCTGCTTCCACAACCCCTCCAACATTTGTCCGTTACCATCGTATAAATCCCAGCCAATCTATCCGGGGTGTAGTACCACTGTAGAACTGTTTTAAAGGCTGATTCTACATGTGAGGAGCACGGAAGGGTCTTGAGTATATTTTGAAATGCCCCCTTCCATGTTGTCATAGAAAAGGACATATGTAAATCCCTTTCCCACATTCTCAAGGGATAAGGTTTAGAATCAGTTTGGGTCTATAATAAAGCCTTGTACATACGTTTTAGGCCTTTTCGAGGAGATGCAATAAGACGAATGGCCGAGCCATCCAGGTCACCCTAGCAGGTGCAAGGCTGTGTAATAGGTGTCTAATTTGGAGGAATTTATAGAAGTCATAGCCATCGAGAGTGCCCAGACTCTGAGCTGTGAGTCACCAGCAGGGGAGGCCGTGGATCTCAGTGAAGGAGCCTTGCCCTTGTAATTTGCTGCGTCACTGGGTCCCTTACCCATGGCGATACCGTCTTGACCACTACCGGAGCTGAGGCATCAGTGGCAGTGTACAGGGTGGGGTCTGAGGAGGTTCTGTGGTGGAGCAGCGGAGACAGGTGGGCTTTATCTCCCGCGCTTGGCCGATTCCTCGTCACTGAGGCAGCAGGGCCATCGTCACCATCTTGTGGGAATGCCGTGCGGGGCACAAAGTGAAGTTGCGCCTGCCTCCTACTCTTCACAGGCATGGCAGCTGATGTTCTGGAGTCGGTAGGTAGCAAACTGGAGTGGTGTCTTGCGGTATCTTAGTCGCTATAGCGTGCTTTAGTGCGGAGCTCTCTCAGTCTGCGACCATGCGCCTTGGCTGCCAGGCCACGCCCCCTTGAGAGCTGTTTTTATACTATTTGATAATAAAGTATATATTTTATTTCTATTCAAGCAGTGTGGTGTGAACTCAGTTTTTTGCTATGTATCATTTTAGTGGTAGAGTTTCCGCTTAGGTGATGGACAGTAAAGGGTGTCATTTTGTTATTGTGTTGCTAATTATTTAAAAAATTTGAATATTTGATTATTTTGCTGTAAATAGTCTTCCCCAACTTGCTTTCATGGTGGGTGTATTGGGGTGACACCATTTTCTCCCATACTGGGTGACACCAACCCAAGCAACGCCACTGCCTAGACACGAAAGATCGAGTGATTCTTGTGGCCTTGCACTAACGATAATTGAGCTATGTAAAAGGCTCCTTATTATGAGCACCGATCTAATAGATTGGCGCCTATATCAAGCAGTGATCTGGCATTCGAAAAAGCCCCTTAGCTACTGTCCAGCCCTTATGCTGAGATTTAAACAAATGATCTTCAGTCAAGATTGTTTTATAGAGAATATAAAACATACAGTAGCAGAAGGATATATTTTTCACTATAAACCCGCTTAGTGTAATAATAAAATGTAATCAGTAAATGTTTAGTCAGATCGGTTATTATCCAAGCTAATAAACAGGGTGGTGTAGGCATACTCCAGTACTATATTCTTCCTTTTAAACAGAACAGCAGATCATTTTCTGGACTGTTTCCCATTTATACTGCTAGTTCAGAGCTCAGAAACTGATTATCTACTCAATAAGGAATAACAAAGTGTCTGTCTACCATATTTGAGATCCTTTAATTTTTCAAAGAACAACTGTCAAAGTTGGGGTGTTCAGACCCTGAACAATCACTTAAACTAGCAGAGAGAAGTGTGCATCTGAACACTGCTTCTCCCTGCTCTCTGTGCATGTGGCCCAAAACGGCCCCATAGAATTACATTATTAGGCCATCTCGGTTACTTGGCAATACTTAGTGCAGTGTTCTCCTGGCTCATTCTGGGACAAGTGAAAGTTTTTTTTTGAAAACTGAGTGATCCTTTAACTACCCAAAATGTAATTTAAAGGGAAATTGTCATCACTTTCATGTTGCCTGAACCATTAGTCATCGGGGTGGTTCACGGTGGCTTCTCCCTGCCCCACTGGCCCTGACTGATAAATGTCTCTCTGTTTATCAGTCATGGCTGATGGGGCAGGGAGAAGCTGCAAGGGACCACCCTGTTGGCTCATGATTTAGGCACCATAAAGTGATCACAGGTTCCCTTTATTAATAAAAACAATATGTATCCCTTTAGGGGGGTATTAGAAAAAAATCCAAAAGAAGGTGGGATGGGGGCCTATATATAAAAGACAACAAACCCTCAGGCCTAAACCCAGGGTGAAATATCCCTTCTTAAATGATTCCCTCCCCTCATACTTTGGTTTTATTATTGCGCTTATAAATCTATGTGATAATGGGTTAAAAGAAGCTATTGCTGATATTAGCATAAGTATTAATTTGACTGAAAATGAATTTCCTAGTTCGTATGATGAGCCTGCAGTGCTCTATGTAGAAGCCAGAATATCAGCATGCTTAAAATCATGAACACTTTGAGTCAAAATGGTTTAGACTTGTTTGTTTAAAAATGTGTTATAACAAGTCAAAACAATAAAATACAAAACATTCGGAGTCGGGAAACAGCTGGTGGCACACAAAACTAACAAAAGTAAATCTAAACACACACACAGAAATCGGGGTCAGACTAGCCGGGTCAGCAACTGGAGTTGGCGAAGTACCAATACACAAGAGCAGAAGAAAGGTCAAAAGCCGAGCCAAGATCAATATCCAAATAATAGAGAACAAACAATACTGGTTACTCAAACTAAGTTCTTTCACTGGCAACTGCAAACAGAGTGAGCAAGACTTAAAGGAGTAGTCCAGTGGTGATTCAGTGGTGAGCAACTTATCCCCTATCATAAGGATAGGGGATAAGTTGCAGATCGCGGGGGGTCCGACCGCTGGGGCCCCCTGCGATCTCCTGTACGGAGCCCCGACAGCCCGCTGGAAGGGGGCGTGTCGACCTCCGCACGAGGCGGCGGCCGACACGCCCCCTCAATACAACTCTATGGCAGAGCCGAAGCGCTGCCTTCGGCAATCTCCGGCTCTGCCATAGAGATGTATTGAGGGGGCGTGTCGGCCGCCGCTACGTGCGGGGGTCGACACCCGCTATCTCGGCGGAGAGCCGGGGCCCCGTACAGAGAGATCGCAGGGGGCCCCAGCGGTCGGACCCCCCGCGATCTCAAACTTATCCCCTATCCTTAGGATAGGGGATAAGTTTTTCACCACTGGACTACCCCTTTAAGTAGCTAAGCCCACAGGTGCAGGCACAGCCTGGTTAGCTGCTCACAGCCCAGATTGGCAAGGGCGTAGCCAAGTAACCAGGCCAAGCCAAAACTTCAAATTGTCAAAATTGTAAACAACAAAGAGCAATGAGGTGACAGTTTGAGAAGAGGATCCTAATCACTTATGAAACCTATGTTCCAATTTAGCTGCCAGGTCTAAAGTCTTTATTACAAATACATTTAAGGAGTAGCAGTATACCTTGAAGCCATATTTTTACATCTTTTAAGAATTAAAATAATACAATACATTAAAACAAATAAATGTCAATCCCCAGTGCATTAATGCCTAGGTCCCCAGAACACAGATCCTATCATTCTGTTGAGTGGCTTGTTTCTCTTATTTTTACTGTCCCTGGACAGAGTTAATTAGTCATAAGTGGTCACCAAGATCCCAAGAAAAAATATAAGACAACAGTGTACACAATATGAAAGCCATTACTCAAGAAGCAACCTAGACAGCCAGGTATTAAACTCTAGCAATTATTTTACTGTAAACTGACTATTTTTTAAATGTAATTTTTGCACATTTCATTTTTATACAAGCCTTCCATTGTTCTATGTCTATTTGGTAGTATAATATGTATTTTAGAAACATCATCAGTTATTAACTCGGAAGAAAAGGAACAGTGCCCTTACATTTTATACAATGGACAATGATCAAGACATCCAAGCATATTTCAAAATAATCTGGTAAAAAGAATATTAAGTAACAAGTATTAATTTACTGGATTGAAGTCACAAGGTCTCCTTCAAATACACTTTTTTGTGTTTTTATTTATTTATGTCTTGCCTGAGAAACAATGTCATGCATTTTTTTTACCATATGATTTTATTAGATTTTTAATGAAGAATGTGAATTTGCAACACACTTTTACATTTTACACGTTTTTCTTAGAAGAAATGATAATGGAGGTATACTTATAGGGGGTGCACAGACTGGATGGAAGAAGCAAAAAGGCCAGTATTTTTGAAAAACTGATTGATAATGATAATGGACAATTCCGTTTCTCTCTCTTTCTGCTTTCTCCCTACCTTCTAGCATTGGCTTCCATTGCGCACTGTCTTATTTGGCGGTGGCAGGAGTTGTCCCTCTATGCCTTCGTTGTCTGACCTACTTGTTGATAGGTCCCGGTGGGCTGGTGTGACTTGGATTCTTATATAGTGTATTATTTTACCTTGCTAGTTTAAGCGGTAGTAATTTTCTTCTGTCTTCTACTGCTTTTTGTGTTTTCCTTTCTGGTTCTTCCACTGTCTCTCTCGTGTCCTCAGATTTTTTTCCCTTTTCTCCGTGTTTTGTTTTTCAACACTCCTGTGTTCTCCTTCCCCTTTCCTCCTCACTTGCCCCCCCCCCCCCCCCCCCGCACACACACACCTACTTCTTGCCCTAACTGCTCAATCTCGATTATAACCCAGGTGTTTACTTTTTTCTGAGTTGTTATGGCTGACCTCAAGATTGCGACCCACAATGTTAAAGGTTTGAATGTGCCTGTAAAGCGCTCCCAAGTGCTCCATCATTTTCACAAAAAAAGAGGGTGTAATTGGTGTGCTTCCAGGAGACTATTTTAAGGTAGGACATGGCTCTGTGCTGATAATCCTCAATCCAGGTCCTGTGGGGCAGCAATCGCTATTCATAAATCTCTCCCCCATAAGATCCTGAATTGCACGGTTGACCCTGAGGCCCGTTATGTCCTCCTTTCCCTCCTGGTGGTTAGTCATAAACTTACCCTGTTGAATGTATATGCCCCTAACCTTAATCAAATTTCATTCTTCCTAAATCCGGTAGACGTTGTCCTTCCTCTCCTCCTGGGCACTGTGATTCTCTGCAGGGATTTTAACCTTACCCTTGATACCACTCTAGACAACTCCTCTGGTTGTTTGTCTAAATCCTATGCTGCCATTAAATGCCTTAAGCATGCTTTTGCCCTATTACAGCTCTGTGATACATGGTGCTTGCTTCACCCTTCGGACAGGGTCTATAGCTTTTACTCGCCCTCACATAACTCTTACAGTAGGATTGATTATATCATGCTGCAAACATAGTGCTCTTCCCTGGTTGATTTCATCCACTATTGGTAACATCCCCTGGTCAGACCATGCCCCTGTGGTGTTTACGCTAAGTTTGCCATCTCTCGTTAAGGGGGAGTAGACTTGGCGCTTGAAGGAATCCCTTTTGCTTAATCCTGTCTTTGTTACTGATGTGGACTGGACTATTGCAAATTTCCTACTTGATCATGTGCTGGACTCCACTTCCCCCCTGATGAAATGGATGGGAAGCTGTTAAATGTTTTTTTTCGCGGTGTTTTCATTAAGCATGGAACCCCTCTCAAGAAGGAGAAGGCTCATGTTTTAAATGTGCCCTTAAGCGAATGGCAGAACTGGAACTGGCCCACAAGCGTGCGTTCTCTGCTCCTGTTTTGGTGGACCTTTTATTGGTGGACCAGGAAGCTAGGCTCTTGCTTGATGCCTCTTCCAAGCATGCTCTGCAATTATGCCGGAGTAAGTTTTATGAATTTGGCAATAAGAGCGGGCGCATGTTGGGAACGAATAGCTAAATCTCATATCCCATGTATCAAGCAGAAAACCGGCACGCAGGTCCACACTACCCCGGAGATAGCTGATGTGTTCAACGCATATTATACTGACCTGTATAACCTCCCTACTCCCGCCAGCCCTGGCCCAGGACCCAACTCTTTCCCCCTTCCTGATCTTCCCAGACTTCACAGAACTGGATGCTCCGTTCTCAGCAGAACAGCTCCTTGGAGTTATCTCCTCTTTGCCTGGGGGCAAGAATCTGGGTCCGGATGGCTTTACAGCAGGCTTCTATAAAAAATTTGGTGAGCGGCTCGCCCCCTAAATGGTAGCCTCCTTTAATGCTGTGGGCCCAGAGATGCCTTTTCCACCTCAATCTACCTTAGCTCATGTCGTGGTCCTCCCTAAACCGGGTAAAGACCCACAGGTCTGCTCTAGCTACAGGACCTTAAGGACCTTAAGGTATTTTCTAAACTCATTGCAAATAAGACCCTCTCATGGTTTGGTAGGGTTAATGCCCTTAAGATGACCCTCCTGCCCCAATATCTCCTACAAACCATACCGATTGCTCTCCCTACTTCCTACTGGTGTGCTATGCACAGCCGGTTTGGATCCTATGTGTAGGCTTCAGGACGTCCACGCCTCAGCCGTGGGGTGTTGTTTCTCCCGAAGGAGGCATGGGGTCTGGGCCTTCCGGATTGCCTTTTGTATTATTTGGCTGCTATGCACGCCAGGTTACTGGACCTGTTGCATAATTCTGCTTCTAAACTTTGGGTACGTATTGCTCATGTAGTCTCCCCTACTGCACTGGCTGGGCTTCCATGGATCTGGCCTTCACCCTCCTCCTCCTTATCTTCATTGTCGTTTACATCCTTGCGGACATTTTTGGCCTTGAGTAGACGCAGGTCGTAGAACTCTTCAGTGGATCCTGCGGGTCCCATGCTCCCTATTACTGTCAATCCTGCCTTTCCTTCTGGGTTGTCCTGGGGGGGGGTTCTCCTTGGGCATTCTCCTTTACGGTTTACCCATGTTCTCTCTTCCACTGACTTGCTACCCCTCTCCACTATCTGTCGGGACGTGGCATCTCAGGGCAGGGGTCCCTTTATTTATGCACAGCTCCAGCATTATTATGCTTCAATTAAGCACACTTTGAAATTGCATAGGGAACTGACCGCATTCGAGAAGCTGTGTCTTACACCAGCTATACCCCCTGTGGCACTGAGGCAGGTTTGAGGGCAATGAAAGGGTGTTTTTCCCATTCCTTTATCCTAGATGAGCGAGAAGAGATGCTCATCAGGTGTCTAATTAATGAAGCCAGCAGAACTGTGGGAAGTCTGCATATAAGGAAAGGAAATAGAATAGTCTGGGCTCTCCCCAGACCACAGCAAGGTGGCTGTAAAGGGGGAGGCAGGGGTCCTTGCGAGAAGCTGTGAGTGCCCCCCCTCCCCAACAGTGAAGTGCACAGACAAGGAGTCTTAGCACACACAGCAAGAGGCTGCAAACGCTGTGTGTGAACAGTGAGTTAAAGGTTGCAGGACACATGTTTAACTGGCAGGGAAAAGCCCTCTAGTCAGGGCATGCTGGGTCATGTAGTTAGTGACTGGACAGTCTAGGATTTTGTTTGTTCCTGTGTTATGTTTTTATTTATCCTGCAACCTGTCTCATAAAGCTGGTGAGGCGTCAGACTTCTACAAAGAGCTGTTGTTTGCCTGCTGAATGAAGTAGAAACAAGTCCTGTGGCTGTGTCAAGGACGATCCCAGAGCTAACCCCAGAGTGAAATCCTTACACCCCTCACACTATAGGTTTCCTCTACCGCATGTTGTTTTCCCTGCCCCCCTTTTGGCGAACCTTGGGAAACTGAGCTTGTCAAAACGTTTACCCCCTACCCAGTGGTCAACATGCTTCCATCTTTCTCAAAAGTCGGTCATTGCCAATAAAACACAAGAGACTAATTAGAAGGCTTTAAACCGCCGGTATCGTACCCCGGTTCAACTTCATCGCTGGTAACCGCTGGTCCCAGATGTTTGTTGGCTTTGTGGGGTCTCCGTGAGCACTATGTCGCATATCTGGTGGGTTAGGAACAATGGCAAAAAGTTTCCCCTTTAGGCGCAAAAAATTATCCAGATGGAATCAGGCAGGATAATATATTTAAGTAAATATTTTATTTAAACCAATGACGTGTTTCGGGTATACACCCTTCCTCAGATTGGCATAACAAGAAGAGTTCAAACAAGGTATATATATACTCGAAAAACCCACCACAATTTGGCGCGTGAAAACACATATATGCATACAAGACATAAAATACAATTACTGCCATAGTTAAAAAATGCATAACTTCACATAAGATACTATGGAGGGAAATACAACTTAAAATTATATGATTCAAATTTGCTAAAAGAATTAAACTTTTACATAAAAATGGAAGTAGATTGTTGAGTTAAAATGAGGCTTGGTCCGCAAATAGAATGATTGACATGTCGGACTTGCAGAAGATCGGGAATGAGGCTTGGAGCTTCTGGAACACAACTTTCCTGGATGCGGATATGTGAAGCATACAAGGTGAAATAGAGAAAGGTATATCACTATGTGAGAAGAAAAATAGTGGTAGGGGAGGTGCTCAATAAAACTTAACATTTATTAATGTCCTAATAAAATTTAAAATCACGTGATAGTGATGAGTAGTTTGATCAGCTGGGTACAGTGCCACCAATGCGACACTGTTTAGTAGAAAGACACTGTTAATATCATAGGTTATCTCCTAGATTATCCCAGGAGAGTAGAACCCCTATTGAACCCACACTATTCCCAAGGTGAAATAGAGAGAAACATTTGCCCCATATTGACTCCCTTTTGGTCCACGCTTCTACGTGTTGCCCGTGAAGTTATGGGGATTTCTGTACCCAGTTCTCCGCAAGCTGTCTTACTATTTCAGTTCCCTATGTCTTCTACCTCATTCCGAAAGTCCCTCCTTAGTCACATGCTGCAGGCGGAAAAAACTGTCATTCCCCATAGGTGGCGTTCCACTGAACCCCCCACTATTGGTGAGTGGTTGGCGGAAATTGTACTTTCCCAACGCATGGAAGAATTGCTTGCTCTAACCCCTGCGGAGTATGAGCGTTATGTCAAGACTTGATTTGACTGGTTAACCTTCCAGTCCTCCCCTGGGTACCGGGTTCTGCTTACACCCGTTGCGCCTATTACTCCATAGAGCTGTCCCTCCCTTCTCCCCTGGTCCTTCTTTGGTTTCTTTTGTTTCCTGTGCCCCCCTCTTATCTTTGACATGTCTTATACGGTGTTTGTCTTTTGGTCCTTCTTTTTTGCTGCTCTGGATTGCTTCTTTACTTTAACTTGGTCTAGCTCTGTTGGATTTATTTGGCTTTGTTCCATTCTTCCCATTTTCCTTGTTTATTTGCACTTGGATTATTCCACTAGGATGTCCTGCTAATACTGATTGTTTCTTTGTGCCTCATGTTCTCTGCTTGTACAGCATTGTTTGGCATTCATTCATATGTCTGTGACACATTTTTGATGTCCCACTAATACTGATTGTTTCTTTATGCCTCACGTTTTATGCTTTTACAGCATGGTTTGACATTTATTCGCATGTATTTAACATATTTATTGCTGTGTTTCTTTTGTTTGTTTTATCATTTATAAAATAAAAACCTTCTAATCTTAAAAAAAAAAAAAAAACACAAAAAATATTATTTCCAGCTAACCTCTGGCTACAAAAACACACAAGTAAAAATGCCTTGAAATATGCCATGTGTGAAACCATCTTAAAGGATTTTCCATCATGGACCCTTATCCCCAGGGTGTGTCTGATGGTGGGGGAAGGGAGGTGGGTCCTTACCACTAGGACTTTCCCTAGCAATGTTGGGGACTCATACGGCTCCTGCCTGAATGAAATAGCAGTATACTTACTTGAGCGCTATTGTATTCATTTTCTATGGGATTGCTGAAGCTAGTCAAATATATGGTTAGCCTATATTCAGTTCTCCTTTAGAGAATATATGGAGCAGCTGTCGAGTATATGAATTGTAGCTCCATTCAGACTGGAGCTTGTTAGATTTCAGGGGGAGTCCTAGTGGCTGAACCCCACCTCCCCAATCAGACACTTTTTACACTATCCTGTGGAGAGATGATAAGTGTACATTGTGGCAAAACCCCTTAAAGGAAAGAGAAGACAGAGAAGAGAATCCTAAGGAATCATTTTAGAATTGGATGCACAGAGCAGCTTAGACAGAGTTTAAAAAATTAAGTATTTTTTTAAACTAAGCTTTTCGAAGAGGTTGAACCCTCTCCTTGTTCTGACAAAGAGAGGGTTCAACCTCTTGAAATAAGTAGTCCCAATAAAATACTTTAATATTTTCTTTAACTTTGTCCATTGATGGTTAATGGTATCCACATGTTAGAGCCATTCTGAGCATCTGATTCTTCAGTGATTGCTTAGGATTCTATTTTTTGTCCTCTACTACTTCACCTCTCCTCTCTAGGACCCTGGTATTGGATGTAGGCTGCTCCGGACTGCGAGAATATAATTATAAATGTTTTGTATTGTTATTGTGCCAAAGCAGAACACAAGGTGAGTACATCACCTTTTCTACTAAGAGGGTAATGGTACTAGAGAGCACAATGTATGGTGATGTCACCAGGGCAATTCTGCCAGGCAGTCCAGAGAGGCAGCAGCATGGGACCAGGAGGCAGAGGGGTGAGTATAAGGTTTTTTTTTTGTCTTGCCTTTCCCTGCTACCTGGCCATTTTTTTAAGGATTGGAAAATCTCTTTAATTTATTTCTAAATTGGAAATTACAAAATAATAGAGAGACCCCTGAGAAAAAGGTGAGGTTCAGTGGAAGTTAAAAATAATTAACTCCATCCTCTCTTTCTCATTGTAGAGCCAAGGATAACTAGATGTAAAACTGTGATCATTCACAGCAGCCTAAAAAAACTGTGTCAAGCAGCCGCCTAAAAAAACTTTTTTAATGGTTGTTTATGAAATGTGAGTTCCTTCCAGGAAGGAGTTGTGCCCCAAATCCCACTCTTTTTGAAGCAACTTTCACAAAACAGGAGTGAAAGGATCACAATGTGGCATTGTGCAAAATAGCTCTGTAAATGTAGAAATAGAGAAGACGGAAAACTTAAAAGGGGTTATCCAGGATTTGAAAAACAGAGCTAATTCCTTTCAAAAACAGCTCCACGTCTGTCTTCAGGTTTGGTATTTCAACTTAGCTCCATTCTCTTCAATAAAACTGAGCTGCAGAACCACACATGGAGACAGAGTGGGAGTGGTTTTTGAAAGAAATTAGTAGAGATGAGCGAACTTAGAGTAATTCGATTGGTCACAAACTTTAGCCTGCATAAATTAGTTCAGCTTTCAGGTGCTCCGGTACGCTGGAAAAGGTGGGTACAGTCCTAGGAGACTCTCTTCTAGTACTCTCTCCTAGGACTGTATCCACCTTTTCCAGCCCACCGGAGCACCTGAAAGCTGAACCAATTTATGCAGGCTAAAGTCAGCAAACGCTGAGCCGAGAAGTTCTTGACGAATCAAATTACTGTAAGTTCGCTCATCTCTAGAAATTAGCTCTGTTTTCATATTCCTGTATAACCTCTTTAATAATAACATTGTACAAATGAAATATATTGTGTGCTGTGTGCCAACCAGAGGCGTAGCTTTTAGCTTCTGGGCACGGATGAAAAATCTGCAACATGGCCTCATGTGCCAATTTTATTACTAGTCTCTTATGGGGAAGATGTGCCTTGGGGCCTGGGCAACTGCTCCCTCAGCACCCCCTATGTTTACGTCCCTGGTGCCAACAAGCCACTCTGACATGATCAGAATATGTAGTGATATGATCAAAAACTGATATGTTACCCCAGATGAAGCAAAGCCAGCATATTGACCTAGCTATACGATAATACAAATTTAGAGGACAGAATTCTTCTGGAATAGATACATTCACATAAAAACATCTTCCTTTCTTACATAAAGTGTATGTAATATAATCACTATGCTTTGAAGTTCCCAGGTCTATTTACACTGTTTTCAGTGAAGAACGTGTGGCTCTGCCTACAGTCTTCACTGAAAACGCAGGACTGCCCTGGATAGCTCTGTGTCTATGATCATCTGAGAATACGCAGCATGAAATACGCTGCATAAGTGGTACGTGGGACCTTACCCTTATAAGGTATTAGCTTTCTGACTTTTGTGCTATGTGCACTTGCTATGTGCATTTGAAATGCATCACTTTTTCCCCTGTGTTGTATTGTATCCCACATTGTAATGCGGAATAAAGCTTATTACATTTTTATCTGTGAATACAGTGTTTAAAGAAATGGCCTCCTTGTAACATTTCGGGGGAACCTTATTTTCTTACAGACTGACAAGGTTCAGGCGAATTAGGCTAAATGTTATTGTTTACGTAAACCTGGCAAGTAATTTATTTTACCCTTCTGAATAGCAGGATATGATAGAGGGAGAAAAGCTGAGCCCTGTGATCTATATATGTATATGATTTAAGGGAGAACTTTTTTGTAAATAGCAGAGTAAATCCTGACAGGACTCTTAGGATAAAGAGTCCTGCTGACATTGCCACATCCACTAACTGCCAGCCTTCTGTGTACACACACTGATACAGGAGAAGCAGTCAATCATCCGATGTGTGCATGAGGTAGTCATGACTCTTATCTCTTCTAGGAGTTTTGTCAGAATTGACTTAGCTTTTTATTCTGAAATCTTGCTCCAAATCATATAGATTTATACATCACAGAGTTCGGTTTCTCTCCCTCTACGATAGTCTGCTCTTAGATAGGGTGGCATAAATTATCGTACAGGTTCGCTTGAAGTATTTTATATTAAAATATATCATTTGTCTTACTTCTGGAGTTATTTTTGGTGTTGCAGGATTTTTACATCAAGATGCTTTATAGACAAAATGAGTACTAACCAAAGCTCTGTGACACATTTTATTCTCCTGGGTTTTTCTCTTGGCAGTAATACTCAATTATTTTTATTTATATTGTTCCTCTTTATCTATTCCATGACTTTGATGTCCAATCTACTCATCATCACCCTGGTGACATCACAGAGATCACTTCACAAACCCATGTACTTCTTCATTGGAAACTTTTCTTTCCTAGAAATGTGGTATACTACCGTAACTGTTCCCAGGATGCTCAAAGATTTAGGGACTGGAAATAAAACTATATCCTCCCCTGGGTGCATTTGTCAATTTTATTTTCTCTTCTTTCTTGGAGCCACACAACATTTCTTATTGGCGATAATGGCTTATGATCGGTTTCTGGCCATTTCCTATCCTTTGAGATACACCAGTCTCATGAGCAGGTCCACATGTGGAAAGCTTGCTGCTACATCTTGGATTGCTGGTTCCCTATCAATCTCTTTACCAGCTGCTATGATGTCACGGCTAGTCTTCTGTGGACCAAATGCAATTGACCACTTCTTCTGTGATTTCAGTCCTTTGTTACAATTGTCTTGCACTGATACCTGGCTGAATGAGATTATATTTTCTGCCGTGGCATGGACAATAATTCTTGGCTGTATGTTCTTTACTTTTATGTCTTATGTTTCAGTAGTTACTACTATCTTGAGAATACCATCTTCGCTTGGTCGCCAAAAAGCATTTTCTACTTGTGCTTCTCATATAGCAGTTGTTGGCATATTTTTTAGCACAGTCATTTTCATGTATATACGTCCTAAAGCAAAGAGTTCTTCCCCAATTGACAAAGTGGTCTCAGTGTTTTATTCAGTTGTAGTTCCCCTTCTGAACCCCATGATCTACAGCCTACGAAACCAAGAAATTAAAACTGCTCTGTGGAAAGCTCTGGGTAAATTAAAAAACAGCACATAAGTAACACAATGATAGAACAAAAAAATGTTATGAAACTTAAAATGAGTTGGTGGCATTTTCACAGGAGTGAATTCCGAAGAGTTTCTGCATTTTCCCAATGATGAGGATTTTGTTGTCCATTTTCTACAGAATAGGTAGATAAAAATAAATATTTATATAAACACCTTTATAAACACATTTAAAGCACAAGTGTCATTTAAGCAACTTTTGACATGTTGCCAAGACATGTCAAAAGTTGAGCTCTCACTTCTGAGACCTGCGCAGCAGCGCACACCTCACTCCCCAGCTGTCAACTAAGCCTGACCTTTTTTATGCATAGAAGTAAGAAAGGATCAGCCAGTCAGGGAATGAAGCACACTCAGGAGTGAGATCTGACGTG
Organism: Hyla sarda; assembly: GCF_029499605.1. Lineage (NCBI taxonomy): Eukaryota > Metazoa > Chordata > Amphibia > Anura > Hylidae > Hyla > Hyla sarda. The sequence goes on from NC_079189.1 coordinate 406,819,059, forward strand.
ATCTCAGCCTTTGACATGTCTGGGAAACATGTTAAAAGTTGTTTTAAATTACACTAATGCTTTAATGGAGTGGTGAGTAACTAAAAGTAGGCCTCACCCAAGCAGGGCCAACAAAACTACAACTTCCAGCATGTCCTCACTGTAAGGGCATGTTGGGAGTTGTAGTCTTGCAACAGCATGCATTTTTACACCAGGGTGCCTCCAGCTGTTGCTAAACTACAACTCCCATCATGAGTGTTGTAGTTTTGGAACATGGTGCCTCCAGCTGTTGCTAAACTACATCTCCCATCATGGGTGTAGTAGGTTAGCAACAGCGAGCCTCCAGCTGTTGTTTAACTGGAATCTCGCTGTTGCTAAATTACAACTCCCATCATTCAATGATGGGGGTTGTAGTTTAGCAACTGCTAGAGGCTCCACCAACTTTATGGACGTTCTCCCAAGGGGAGAGCGCCATATATGTACTAACCTGTTTTTTGTGTTTTTTTCTTTTAATTTCAGATCCTTGTATCCTGTGGACTACTTCGGATTCAGTGGACTACGTCGATTTTTTTTTATATTAATGAAATGGTTAACGAGGGGTTGTGGGGGTGTTTTTTGGAATAAAAGTTTTTTTTAAATGTGTTGTGTTTTTTTTTTTTTTATTTACTTTACAGGCTTAGTAGTGGAAACTGTCTTATACATGGAGTCCATTACTAATCTGGGGCTTAGCCCTAGCACCAAAAACAGCTAGCACTAACCCCCAACTATTACACCTGTACCCACTGCCACAGGGGTGCCGGGAAGAGCTGGTACCAACAGGCCTGGAGTGTCAAAAATGGCACTCCGGGGCCTATGCTGTAACAGGCTGGCATTATTTATGCTGGGGAGGTCCTCCCCCACCCTGGTAACATCAGGCTGTTTCTGTTTGGTTGGTATCTGGCTGAAATAAAAATAGGGGGAACCTTTTTTTATTACTTATGCAAATATGGTGTTTGGTTACCCATATTTTCATTCTCAGCCAACCAAGCAAGCAGCAACAGCCTGACACTACCGGGGGGGGCAAGGACCATTGTTACTGGCCCTCCCCAGCCTGTTACCGCCTAGGCCCAGGAGCGCCATTTTTGATGCTCCGGGCCTGATGGTACTGGCCTGATGGTACTAGCTGTTTTTGTAGCTAACGCTAAGCCCCATCTTAGTAATGGACTCCATCTATAAGACGGCTTCCACTACTAAGCTTGTAAAGTAAATAAAAAAAAACACAATTAAAAAAACTTTTATAAAAAAAAAACTCCCCCACAAGCCCTCGTTAACCATTTTATTAACATTAAACAAATAAAACGCTGGTCATTGATGTAGTCCACCGAATCCAAAGTAGTCCACTGCATACTCTGATCTGAAATAATAATAAGAAAAACAAACAAAAAAATGGGTTAGTACATTTAGGGGGAAAATAGTGGTTAAAAAAAAGCTGCAATATATAAACATATATATATATATATATATATATTCACAACTGTGACTTTAGAGCAGAGAACTCTCAGAGGAGAGGAGGTGGTGGTCTGAATTTATTTATTGTTTTTTGATTATGTGTGCTAAAAAAAATGGTATTCTAAAGTGATTTATTGTTTTTTGCTTATGTGAGCCAAATTTATCAACCCCCTTTGATAGTATGATAAACATGCCACACATAAGCAAAACTAAAGCACAAAAAAAAAAATAAAAAAAAAAGATTCAGGACTCGCTTACCAAAGCAACAATGATAAATGTAAAAACTGTGGGTGAACTACCTGCCTACTGTGGAGGATATACCTACTTAATGGGGGACCTATTATCCTACCCACTTTTGCTGTGCGGGCATTATTACAAATTGGGGACCAATTTATAGGGAGATTGTGTAGAGGTGGGGAGAGCACTGGAAAATGTGAAGTCTAAGATGCTTGTCCTGCAGATGCCAAAGAGATTACGTTTTTGCTGGAAGAAGTCGTCATAGCGGTCTGAGTCGGAAGTGGAAGAAAAGGAAAGAGTACTACGCTAATCAGAAAAGACGTGACATGGCCATACTATAAAGGGGGGTCTGGTAGAGGATGTCCCCACTCCAGTATTGCCTGAGACTGGGTTTTTCGACTAAACCCATATGCAGCACGAGGCCCCAAAGCGTCCTCATTTTGGCTGCATTGACTAGGAACCAGCCATTGGGCCTAGCCAAAAAGCAGCCCGGGTTTCCGGTGACGAACTGTTGGGAATACATGATCGTCCGCTCCACCATCAGATCGACAAAGTCGTCACTGAAACAATAACTAAAAAAGTCTATTTCAGTGAACCCGACAATGTCAATCTTTATTCCTGAGTCGCCAATAAACTCAGGAATCATAGGCTCGTAGTCTGCTGGCTCAGTCGAGACAAGTTCACCAGTAGGGGGCACCAGTAAACTTGGCTGGGGGGTCTAACTAGTACAAGTGCCAGAGTCAATCGTACTAGCATCGGGAACAGCGTCAGTAGCAAGGGAGGTTTGCGGTCCCGCATGGCGGCATCTCTGCTGCCTTGGTGGCTCATCATCACTAGATGATGAGGAGGATGAGGAAGATAACAAAAAAGTGGGGTCGCCCTTACTGGTGCTTTCAGTGTCGGAGGCAAGTAAGGCATAAACCTCATCTGCTGAAAATGCCCTGCGGGCCATTTCCCTACTCTAATGAGGAAGGGGGTGCTGTGTGTGGTGTGGTGCTGGACTACCTGCCCTAACCCACCACCTAACAAAAAAACAAAAAAAAATTATATATATATATATATATATATATATATATATAATAAAATTAGACAAAAAAATGAAAAAGAAAGTTGTCTAAATAAAAAAATAAAAAAATCGGACTTGTAGCGCAAAAAGCCCTGCGCCAAAAAAAGGGCATTTACCTAATCAGTGGTGTGCGCACTGGTAAGCGATTGGTGGCAGCAGGGGGTGCGGAAGTCAGTGGGGGGTCTGGCCACTCAGCCCAAAACAGTGGCTGGTGGCACAGACACAGACCCCCCCCCCCCCCAAAAAAAAAAAAAAACTTTAAACCCAAAATAAAAGTGGTCAGGGTCTGCTGCTGGTGGCATGAACCGCTAAAAGGTGAAAAAATAAAAGCCGCTTATAATCCCCCAAAAAGCTAAATTGATCAGCGGTGGGTGTGCAATTTTTTAACAGTGGTCGGCGGCTCTTTTATAGGGAAGAGGGTCTGGCCACACAGTTAGCGCAAAAATAATAATAATTTGTGCCCAAAAGAAGGCTGGGGCAGACCGCAGCAACCCTGTAGGGTTCAGGTCACACAGCTGCAGAAAAAAAATATATAAATATATATATCTTTTTTTGTTTGTTTGTTTTTTACCACCTAAAGCTTTCCCTACCTAATCTAACACTGTCCCTATACACTACCGTGCCAGAGGATGGCACTAAATTTACTTTTTACAGGCTCAATAGGGGAGATAGCAGCACGGGGCTCCGTTCTGCACACCAACACACAAAGTGTGAGTGGGCAGAGCGGGGCAGCATGTATTAACCCCCCCCCCCCCTCCCTGCCTCTCAGTGCCGTGATTGGTCCGGTCGCTGCAGCTGGCCAATCACAGCTGTCCTGGGGGGTTGCATCACTGCCACCTCCCAGTACAGTATGGAAGGTGATTGGTGGTGTGTCATACACCACTGATTACCCTCCTTTTCCAGTCATCCGAGACCTGAAAACACTGCAAATCGCCAGTCTGAATTGACCAGCGATTGCCGATATGGGGAGGTTCCCAGGACCCCCCTCGCCAATGTCCCTGGATGCCTGTTGAATGATTTCAGCAGCCATCCTGTTCTGATCACTGCCCGTCGAGTGGCGGTGACTGGAAATCCGCAGGGCGTACCTTTACCTGTATCCATTCTGCAGATCTGATCAATAGAAATGCAGTTTTTCTCTGCCCAAAGTATGGAAAAGGTGAAATGTTTTGAAAAGGGCCTGAGAGCTTGTAAGACTCCTTAGGTATAACACATGTAACAACTCCCTCATCCATCTGGATTAGGATTCCTGTTGGCTCATGCACACTGAAGAATTTCAGCAAGAATTTCCTCAAGAATCAGCGCCGCTTGTAATCATTGTTTATTTCACACCAAAGTGTCTGCAATAAAAGACTAATGGGTTTTTCAGAGCTGGATTTTATCTAAAGAATGAACATGTTCATTCTTTTGGTGGGATCCAAATCCGCGTTGAAACCTCCATAGTGTGCACTAAGCATCACAGGCAGGCTCTACCAATAGAAGAGTCCCAGCAGTGACGGAGGATCAGGAAAGTGCTCCGGCTGCCGGGATCTGACTCACTGCATTACCAATGATAGCTTTAACAAGCATTTAGATGCCGCTGTCAACAGCATCTGCAACTCTAATGCCTAGAGGGGAATGTGGCTCACCCCACCTGAAGAATGGGAATGATTGATTATTACAGGTAAGCTGCAAACCCACAATGGGGGGAATTAAATTGTTGTGCCTAAACTGCAGTGACTCTTGTGCCAAAAAGTGATTCAAGGTATTATCATATAAATGAAGCTGGTGTGCCAAAAAAGAACAGGTACTTAGTTTCCTGCTCCCTTGATTGTGAGGATTTTGCATGTTAACTTTGGAAACAGTTTCACTGATACATTCAAAGAAACAATACTTTTTTATGCAATACTGATGCATGATAAGTCATTTTGAAGCTGACTTAGAGCCATATTACACAGGGTGATCACTTGTCATAAACTATCTGATTAAGTCTGGCAACATTGATCACATGCTCTGGATGCTAACGGCATCAGCTTCGGTGCTCCACTGTTCTTCCAGACCAGGGACTTACTGTTATGGGTCATAGCAATAGGCCCCCAAACCAGAGAAGCATAGAAGCAGAGGCATGGGGCAGAAGCAACTACATGGAGCAGTGTGGAGACCTACAATATTTTGGAGCACAAAGCAGCCACTATTACTGTGTGGGGCAATACACATGGGGAGTTTGGAAAGAGGTGGGCACTGTGCTGGAGAAAGGAGCAAGGAGAAATCTTAACAGTGGTCTAGGCCAAATAGTGAAGAAAAGTAAAAGTGAACGACTCAGAGAAGACGTCACCCATGAGTCAGGGGCTTGGGGAGATAGGGAGAGGAGAACGGGGCCTGGCTAGAGGATATTGAGTAAAGAAAAACATATAAATGTAAAATAACAGAAACAATATTAATTATAAATGATATTAACATAGGGGGAATAACCATTTTCAGAAATGCCTGCCAAGGGGTACTCGGCCAAAAAAAGATTGGGAACCACTAATTTAGGCTCAAATTTTGTAAACAAAGAAATACAGGAAAATCATCATGAATGTGGTAAAACATCAATCGGCCCTTAGAAAGCGACAATCCAGAGCAAAGAAAAAAAAAACTGTTACACCTCATAATTTAGGGGAGTGTATCAGATTTTTACTGAATAAAGCCAGATGTTCTTTTTTTCTAATCTGTTTCAATTTTCTGTCATTTTACATTTTTTTAATTTTATGCAAATTATTATGGGGGTAGACATCTTGCCTCAGCATTAAGTGATATGTTTTACTGCAGGACCTATGTACCATAGACAACAAAGAACAGGACCTGTCCCACTTACATGAGTTGCAGATGCTACTGGGCATTCTCTGTGACCTTTTCAGAGGTCATTTTATAGGCAGGGGGATGTTGAGCTTTGTTGTGGTTTCACTTTTCACTGTGCTCCTAGGCTTTACTAGGAGATGATCTGTACAGAACAGGAAGTCTCAACTTAGTTTTAGGCCTAGTGTACAGAATAGAAACTGCAAGATTTCATAACTATTTTAAAATATACAATCATGGCCATAAATGTTGGCACCCCTGAAATGTTTCAAGAAAATGAAGTATTTCTCATAGAAAAGGATAGCAGTAACCCATTTTGCTATACAAATTTTTATTCCCTTTGTGTGTATTGTAACTAAACCAAAAAAGGGAGGGAAAAAAAAAGCAAATTGGACATAAATGTCACACCAAACTCCAAAAATGGTCTGGACAGAATTATTGGCACCCTTTCAAAATTGTGGAGAAATAAGATTGTTTCAAGCAAGTGATTCTCCTTTAAACTCACCTGGGGCTAGTAACAGGTGTGGGCAATATAAAAAAAAATCACACCTGAAAGCAGATAAAAAGGAGAGAAGTTCACTTAGTCTTTGCATTGTGTGTCTGTGTGTGCCACGGTAAGCATGGACAACAGAAAAAGAAGTGTGTCAGAGCACTTGAGAACCAAAATTGTGGAAAAATGTCAACAATCTCAAGGTTACAAGTCCATCTCCAGAGATCTAGATTTGCCTTTGTCCACAGTGCGCAACATTATCAAGAAGTTTGCAACCCATGGCACTGTAGATAATCTCCCTGGGTGTGGACGGAAGAGAAAAATTGTACAGCCCAGTGTCAGAAAGCTGGGTTTGCATCCGAGATCTTGTGACTTTCAGCAGGACAATGACCCCAAATATAGGTCAAAAAGCACCCAGAAATGGATGGCAACAAAGCGCTGGAGAGTTCTGAAGTGGCCAGCAATGAGTCCAGAGCTAAATCCCATTGAACGCCTGTGGAGAGATCTTAAAATTGCTGTTGGGAAAATAAAAGAGAAAATAAGAGACCTGGAGCAGTTTGAAGAGTGGTCCAACATTCCGGCTGAGAGGTGTAAGAAGCTTATTGATGGTTATAGGAAGCGACTGATTTCAGTAATTTTTTCCAAAGGTTGTGCAACCAAATATTATGTTAAGGGTGCCAATAATTTTGTCCAGCCCATTTTTGGAGTGACATTATGTCCCATTAGCTTTTTTCCTCCTTTTTTTGTTTAGTTCCAATACACACAAAGGGAATAAACATGTGTATAGCAAAACATGTGTTACTGCAATCCTTTTCTGTGAGAAATACTTCATGTTCTAGAAAAAATTCACGGGTGCCAACATTTACGGTCATGACTGTAGATGTAACATTATTAAAAAATAAAAAAAAATAAATCACCAATTTTTTTTAAAGCATACTTGTCATTAAAAAAAAAAGATGCTTATATAATTTTACTCACTAGGTCATGCAGAGGCTTTACATGTCTTTTTCTATGTGTCTGGCTTCTGTGTTTTGTTCACAAATCCCTTGGTTCTGCTGTTCACTCATTCTGATATCCACTGCTCAGGAGGGGGGGGGGGAGGAGGTGTTGAGGCAAGCACTACTGAGCCCGCCCTCACTCACCATGCATTTACTTCTGTCCTAAGTCTGCTGTGCTAGGTCTCTCCCTCTCTAATCACTGCAGGCTGCTCTCTAACCCCCTCCTCTATCACTCCTGTTTTCAGACAGGAGTCTGATCCAACAGTTGCAGCATCTATATAGACAGAAGCACCATTGGATTGGCATAAGTTGTGACATAGGTCCCCTCTAAACCCCATATAGTAGTTATGCCCCATACAGTAATAGGAGGAGGAAGCAGTGTCTCCTCATGCCCAGATGCAATCAGAGAAGGAGAGGGACGCATCAGAAAAGCCCATTGGACCTCCCTCTGTTACTCATCGGCTCCCTGCAAAATGATTGCGGGGCGCCTAAGGTTGCCATAGTAAGCGGAGGCCTGAGGAAGAGGCTGATCTGCAATACTATGCCTGTCAGTGTAACACTGACATTAGCATAATACAGTGCAGTACAGTTGTGATTAGTTATATAAAAGTGACAAATGTATAAAAATGAAATGGGTCGGGGGGAATAAAAATGTGAAAAAATATATATCTAAATGTTTGTGTGTGTGTATATATTTTTTTTTTTTTTTTTTTTTTACATGTAGATTGTGAAATTGAGGCAGGATTAAAGGGGTATTCCAGGCCAAAACTTTTTTTATATATCAACTGGCTCCGGAAAGTTAAACAGATTTGTAAATTACTTTCATTAAAAAATCTTAATCCTTGCAATAGTTATTAGCTTCTGAAGTTGAGTTGTTTTTTTCTGTCTAACTGCTTTCTGATGACTCACGTTCCTATGGGGATATTCTCCCATCATGCACAGCTCCCGGGACGTGACATCATCATTGAGCAGTTAGACAGAAAACTTCAGAAGCTAATAACTATTGAAAGGATTAAAGGACATCTGCAGCGTAATTAACACTTATCGGTGTTTGATCGCGGGGGGTCCGACCGCTGGGACCCCCTGTGATCTCCTGTACGGGGTCGCGGCTATGCCGTGGCTCTCCCGTGCAGGGGGCGTGCCAGCCGCAGCATGACGTTGCAGCCGCCACGCATCCTCCATACATCTCTATGGGAGAGGCGGGGAGGCAGTGTTCCTGCCTCCCCGTCTCCCCCATAGAACTGTATTGGGACGGGGAGGAGACGGGGCGTCACCGTCGACCTCTAGGTAGACGCTATGAGCGCTATTGGCGGCACCCGTTAGGGAGATCGAGGGGGGTCCCAGCGGTCGGATCCCCCGCGATCAAACACTTATCCCCTATCTAGTAGATAGGGGATAAGTGTATATTGTGCTGCAGTTGTCCTTTAAGATTTTTTAATAGAAGTAATTTACAAATCTGTTTAACTTTCTGGAGCCAGTTGATATATATATAAAAAAGTTTTTGCCTGGAATACCCCTTTAAGGGCGATGAAAGGGTGTTTTTCCTAGTCCTCACACAATTGTATCGGTAAAAAAAAAAAAGTTACATCTCATAATATGGTGGTACAAAGATGATTTTTTAACAAATATTTATTTTATGCTATACATGTAATAAAATAAAAGTGTATAAATTTAGTATTGTCATAATCAAAGCAACCTCCAGAGTAAAGTTAACATATCATTTATACTGCATAAGGAATTACATAACAATAAATAAAAAACAACTACAGAATAATTTTTCATTTTATTTGTATCACAAGTGGCAGATGTGCCCTAGAATGGTACCAATGAAAAAATATTTTTGCACCCCAAAGGCCTCTGCAACTTGATATGATAACAACAAAATATGATATTATGATACTATGATATTATGCCCCAGAATCCACACAATGCTTCTTCATATCTGAGGCCATATCAGTCACGTATCGCACAAGGGCCACATATGGGATATTTCTAAATACATCAGAAACAGGGAAATAAATATTGAATTGCATTTTTCTATCAACAGAAAAAAAAAACTTTGGATTAAGATGGAAAATCTTCAAATAAAAATGATTTTTTTCACCTACAGATGCTCTAATTTCTGTAAAACACCTAAAGGGTTAATAAACTTCTTAAATGTCATGCTTTATGGGGTATTCAAATCAATATTCTTGAAAATGTGTTTAATTGCTGCTTAACCCCTTAAGGACACATGACGTTCTCATACGTCTCCATTTCCGAGTCCTTAAGGACACATGACGTATGAGAACGTCATGTGTTTTACCGACCCCCACAACCATCTGGAGCGGAGCCGGTCCCCGATGCCTGCTGAAATCGTTCAGCAGGCATCGGTGCATATCGCCCAGGGGGGTCATGATGACCCCCCATGTCGGCGATGGCCGCAGATCGCTGGACAATTCAGTCCAGCGATCTGCGGCGGATTCCGGGTCAATCGGGTCTCCAGTGACCCGGTGACCCGGAATTATTGGCTGATCGGGGCCGTCAGAGACGGCCCCGAACAGCCAGAGCCAGCAGGGGTGAGGTGGCACTGGTGCCACCTCACGATCGCCCTGATTCGTCGGCCGGATTACCGGCCGACCAATCAGGGCGCCTGCTGCGGGTGTCACTCCCGCAACCCGCTCCACCCCTCTTCCGGAGGACGTGAGCGGGTGCGGGACGTGCACCCCGGGTGCTGGGGACCCCGATCCCCGGCGCCCCTGTTGGGATCGGGGCCCCAGGAGCAGCGGCGGCGGCGGAGACGACGAGGGACTGACCTGTGCGGCGAGGATCGTTGGAGGTGAGTGACAGCCTCCTGCTGTTGCTTAGCAACAGCTCCCAGCATGCAAAAAGGGCATGCTGGGAGCTGTAGTTATGCAAAAGCAGGAGGCAGACCACCACAACTCCCAGCATTCCCTTATGGGCATGCTGGGACTTGTAATTTTGCAACAGCTGGAGGCACATTCTTTCTATGGAAAAGTGTACCTTCAGCTGTTGTGTAACTACAACTCCCAGCTTGCACAATCAGCTAAAGTGCATGCTGGGAGTTGTAGTGGTGCATCTGGTGGTTGCATAACTACAACTCCCAGCATGCCCGTTGGCTGTCGGTGACTGCTGAGAGTTGTAGTTTTGCAACAGCTGAAGGCACACTGAGTTAAGTAGCAAACCAGTGTGTCTCCAGCTGTTGCATAACTACAATCCCCAGCATCCCCAGCCAAAGTAGTATGCCTCCAGCTGTTGCATAACTACAAGACCCAGCATGCCCTTCCGCTGTCCGTACATGCTGGGGGTTGTAGCTTTTGCAACAGCTGAAGGCACACTGGTTGCAAAACACTGAGTTTGTTACCAAACTCGGTGTTTCACAACCAGTGTGCCTCCAGCTGTTGCAAAACTACAACTCCCAGCATGCACTGATAGACTGTACATGCTGGGAGTTGTAGTTTTGCAACAGCTGGATGTTCCCCCCCCCCCCCCCAATGTGAATGTACAGGGTACACTCACATGGGCGGAGGATTACAGTAAGTATCGGGCTGCAAGTTTGAGGTGCGGCAAAATTTCTGCCGCAGCTCAAACTGCCAGCGAGAAACTACTGTGAACCCCCGCCCATGCGACTGTACCCTAAAAACACTACACTACACTAAAACAAAATAAAAAGTAAAAAACACTACATATACACATACCCCTACACAGCCCCCCTCCCCTCCCCAATAAAAATGAAAAACGTCTGGTACGCCACTGTTTCCAAAACGGAGCCTCCAGCTGTTGCAAAACAACTACTCCCAGTATTGCCAGATAGCCGTTGACTGTCTAGGCATGCTGGGAGTTTTACAACAGCTGGAGGCACCCTGTTTGGGAATCACTGGCGTAGAATACCCCTATGTCCACCCCTATGCAAGTCCCTAATTTAGGCCTCAAATGCGCATGGCGCTCTCACTTTGGAGCCCTGTCGTATTTCAAGGCAACAGTTTAGGGTCACATATGGGGTATCGCCGTACTCGGGAGAAATTGCCTAACAAATTTTGGGGGGTATTTTCTGCTATTACCCTTTTTAAAAATGTAAAATTTTTGGGAAAACAAGCATTTTAGGTAAAAAAAATATATATTTTTTTACATATGCAAAAGTCGTGAAACACCTGTAGGGTATTAAGGTTCAAACTACCCCTTGTTACGTTCCCCGAGGGGTCTAGTTTCCAAAATGGTATGCCATGTGTTTTTTTTTTTGCTGTCCTGGCACCATAGGGGCTTCCTAAATGTGGCATGCCCCCAGAGCAAAATTCGCTTTCAAAAAGCCAAATGTGACTCCTTCTCTTCTGAGACCTGTACTGCGCCAGCAGAGCACTTTTCACCCCCATATGGGGTGTTTTCTGAATCGGCAGAAATTGGGCTTCAAATTTTGTGGGTATTTTCTGCTATTACCCTTTTTAAAAATGTAAACATTTTGGGAAACCAAGCATTTTAGGTAAAAAATAGATATATTTTTTTTACATATGCAAAAGTCGTGAATCACCTGTAGGTTATTAAGGTTCACTTTACCCCTTGTTACGTTCCCTGAGGGGTCTAGTTTCCAAAATGGTATGCCATGTGTTTTTTTTTGCTGTCCTGGCACCATAGGGGCTTCCTAAATGCGGCATGCCCCCCAAAAACCATTTGTCGCTCCTTCCCTTGTGAGCCCTCTACTGCGCCCGCTGAAAAATGAACATAGACATATGAGGTATATGCTTACTCGAGAGAAATTGTGTTTCAAATACAAGTAAAAATTTTCTCCTTTTTACCCCTTGCAAAAATTCAAAAATTGGGTCTACAAGAACATGCGAGTGTAAAAAATGAAGATTTTGAATTTTCTCCTTCACTTTGCTGCTATTCCTGTGAAACACCTAAAGGGTTAATACACTTACTGAATGTCATTTTGAATACTTTGGGGGGGTGTAGTTTTTATAATGGGGTCTTTTATGGGGTATTTCTAATATGAAGACCCTTCAAATCCACTTCAAACCTGAACAGGTCCCTGAAAAATAGCGAGTTTGAAAATTTTGTGAAAAATCGGAAAATTGCTGCTGAACTTTGAAGCCCTCTGGTGTCTTCCAAAAGTAAAAACTCATAAATTTTATGATGCAAACATAAAGTAGACATATTGTATATGTGAACCCAAAAAATATATACTTTGAATATCCATTTTCCTTACAAGCAGAGAGCTTCAAAGTTAGAAAAATGCTAAATTTTCAAATTTTGGGATTTTTCACCAAGAAAGGATGCAAGTTACCATAAAATTTTACCACTAAGTTAAAGTAGAATATGTCACGAAAAAACAATCTCGGAATCAGAATGATAACTAAAAGCATTCCAGAGTTATTAATGTTTAAAGTGACAGTGGTCAGAATTGCAAAAAACGCTCCGGTCCTTAAGGCGTAAAATGGCCTGGTCCTTAAGGAGTTAACTTATGAATCTTCTAATGTCCTAAAAAGTGAAAGGATGTTTAACCAAGAATGCCTACACATAGACATATTGCAGATGTAAATTTAATAATTCATTTATTTGGCATGACTTTTTCTCCTATGAGCAGAACATTTCTAATCTAGAAAAATGCTAACTTTTTTACTAGTTTTACAAACTTTAGGAGTTTTTCCCAAAAAAAAACCCACTTAATATAGCAACCAAGATTTACCAAGTACTAAATGCATTTGTTGTCTAATTCTTGTTTTCTTCCCCTAAAATTACTAAGGTGATGGACCCTTTAAAAAATACAACTTGGTATCTGACTAGGGGCTTGGCTGGCCCCTGGGGTTTGTTATGTTGCTTAAATAACTCTACTTCATGTTATTATGATTAGGTCAATGTCATTGCACATGGTCATGTGGCTCTATGGGGGAGATTTATCATTGCTTTTAGAGCATTTATTTTGTCTATGTTTTGGCGCAGTTCAGGCGCAAGCAGCATATTTAGCGACTTTTATGCATCTTTTGATATAGACAGTTTCACTTTTTTTTGCCTACCCGTACAACTTTTTCTTTTTGACCATGCAGTGGTCACATATTTATCATTTGCAACTTTTGTCAAAAGTAGGAATCACTTCTACCTTGCGCAATTCAACCTTTAACTTCTTGTGGATGACAGCGTCCCACTCCCCTTCTTGACACACACTCAGGAGCCGAGTGCAGGTCATAGCTGGGTGGTCCTGGCAGCTATCTGCCACCAGGACCCATCTCTAATGCCAGACATCACCGATCACGGTGATGCCCGGCTTTAACGCCTAAGACACCGCAATCAAATTTAATTGTAGCGTCTAAAATGCAAGTAAAAATGTCGAGTCAGCTCTGTGAAATTAAAGGAGATATCCAATAGTGAAAAAAACGAAATGAAGTACCTGCCACAATGTAGACCTTGTCTCCATCATCACACAGCACTTTTCATTATTTGTCTGACCGCTCCCATTTGTGAGATATGCTGCAGTGAAAATCCCTGTACTTCCTGATTATTGAGCTCAGCTCCCATGATCCTTTTCACTCTCACACAGCCGACTTCCTCCCAAGTACAAAACATAATCTACGCCCCCATACAATAAAATAACGCCCCCAAGCCGTCCTCTAACACCCCCTACTATGCTAAGTCACTGCCCTTCCTAGTGCTCACCAATCACAGTCCTCATAGCTGCACCAATCACAGCACACACATTGCTATGCCGACTGACATTGTATATACGCCCATTCATTACAAGCTGCGCTATCCTGACATAAAAAGATACAAGATGCATAATATGCAGGGGGGAGAATGAGGACTTACACCAGTGGTCCTCAACCTGTGGACCTCCAGATGTTGCAAAACTACAACTCCCAGCATGTCTGCTAGGAGTTGTAGTTTTGCAACATCTGGAGGTCCGCAGGTTGAAGACCACTGACGTACAGAGCTCCTTCCCTCCCCTGCTCTGTCTACATAGTACACACAGAGCAGAAGACAGTGCAGGGGGAGAATGAGGACGTACACAGCCCCTCCCCTCCCCCAGCTCTGTCTACACACAACCTCATTTATCACGGGTAGGTTTCAAGTTTTCACGGGGAAAACACAGAGCAGGGGAGTGAAGGAGCTGTGTACGTCAGTGGTCTTCAACCTGCGGACCTCCAGATGTTGCAAAACTACAACTCCTAGCAGGCATGCTGGGAGTTGTAGTTTTGCAACATCTGGAGGTCCGCAGGTTGAGGACCACTGGTGTAAGTCCTCATTCTCCCCCTGTCTTCTTGTATTATGAAGAGCTGCACTCTCCATCCTCTGGGAGGGGGGGGGGGGGGGGTGAGGGGCGTGGCTTATCTCCTGCAGACCTCGGGCTCTGCGGTCAGAATTTTTCATGGGTTAGAGTATGCTGCGCTTGCGCAGCGAAGCATCAGTGATTGGCTCTGACTACAGAGCCAATCTGCATTGTGGAGGAGAGGGGCTGTACAGGGGGAGAGGGTATAATGAATGGGCCGGGCGAAGCCGTGCACGGGGCGGGCAGCAGAGCAGAGAGAAATGACAAGCTGACCTCAAAATGGCCGCGGGTGAAGAGAATGCGTGGGTTGACATGCTGAATTATGCAGCACTTCCTGTCCAGAGGAAAACCAGGAAAAAAGCTACTTTCCGTTCCACTTGGTTTAAGTAAGTATATTGCAGAGTCATATAACTTTTAAAACTGTTGCTAACGGTATAGAATTTTTCACCATTGGACTGCGCAAAATTCATCATCCTGCTGCACCTTCTTGATAAATAAGATGAACGCTAGTGAAACCCACCACTCAAATAAACGTAGGAAAATAGCTCTACCGTAGACATTCTTTGATAAATTTGGGCCTATGTTTTTATGTAACTGTCGATTTATCAAGATGTACCATGTCGGGATTGTCCTGCCTCATTCTTCTTCCAATTATATTGGAAAATTAATAAAACATTTTTCAAAAAAGTAAAAAATACTATAGGGGAGATCAATCAAAAATTGTGTTAAAATTGTGTTGAGAAAGAGTGGTGCAGTTGCCAATAGCAACTAATCAGATTGCTTCTTTCATTTTTAAAGAGGCCTGTGAAAAATGAAAGCAGCCATTTGATTTGTTGCTATGGACAACTGCACCACTCTTCCTCTGTACAAGTTTTGATCAATCTCCCCCCCATTGTGTAACAAAAAAAAAAAATCTCAGAATCGCTTCAGTCTGTAAAAGCATTCCAAAGATATTACCACACAAAGAGACAGAAGTCAGATTTTAAAAATGGGGCTTGGTTATTAAAGGGGGGACTCTGAAAAACATTTTTTTTATATAATCAACTGGTACCAGGAACATGCGGCAGAATGAGCATTTTTATTTGCGTCTTTGCAAAAAATAAAAATAAAACTGCCAGAAAGTAAAACAGATTTGTAAATTACTTATATTTAAAAATCTTAATCCTTCCAGTACTTATCAGCTGTTGATAACTACAGAGGATTTTTTTTTCTTTTTGAATTTCTTTTCTGTCTGACCACAGTGCTCTCTGCTGACACCTGTCTGTTTTATGAACTGTCAAGAGCAGGATAGGTTTGCTATGGAGAATTTGCTCCTGCTCTTAACAGTTCCTGAGACAGACAGAGGTGTCAGCAGAGAGCACTGTGGTCAGACAGAAAATACATTTAAAAAGAAAAGAACTTCCTGTGGAGCATACAGCAGCTAATAAGTACTGGAAGGGTTAATATTTTTAAATAGAAGTAATGTACAAATCTTTGGCACCAGTTGAATATGTTTTTCACCAAAGTACCCTTTTAAGGTCAAAACAAACCAAGGAGGGAAGGGTTAAGTAATGCTTCAGCTGTCTTTCAGAATCTTATAACGGACATCTTTTGTAAGTTTTGGGGTAAATTTCTAGTGGTATATTTAAATGACATATTAATTTACTAGAGAAGTGTGCTTCAGATTTAATGTCAAAATCAAGTGATTGCTAAACTTGAGAACTGTCTCTTTGGAGTACAAGTTTTGTTACATTTTGTTTCCTAATTGTAACGTTATGTGCTCCGGCCACACACGCTAGTTGTGAGCACATGGTACTGTTAGCTGCTGCTGTTAGCGGGGCTGGGATTCGCATCAAAGGACGCGTCTGCATGCGAATCCCAGTCCATCACTCACCAGGTGCTTCTCCTGCCCCCGCCTCTCTGCTCTGGCGCGCGTGTCCCTGTCCCCTAGGGCGTGCACGCCAGAGCTTTAAGTTTTAAAGGGCCAGTGCGTTCATTGGTGTAGTACACCTGTGGCTCATTGATAAATTCCTCCTCCTCCCACACTTCCCGGCCAGATCTTTGTTGCCTTGTGCCTGAGAGAAAGCATTCCTGAGCATTGCCTTGCTATGTATCTGATCCTTTGCTCTGTGACCTGACCTTGCTCCTCTGCCACCTGCCTACTGACCTCCTGCTAGGTCCTGACTACGCTACTGTGCCGCCTGCCCTGACCTTCTGCTGTCCTGACTATGAGCTGCCTTATCCCTCCTGTGCCTCGCATCTCCTCAGCCGCTGTGTGGTCGAGCCATGCCAGGGGTAGCGACCTGGGTGCCGCCTTCCACTGCAAGTCCATCCCTGGTGAAAACCCGCAACACCTTAGATTCCACTCCCTGGTACGGTCCGAGTCATCTGCCACACAGGTCCAGCGGATCCACATCCACCGATGTTCCTGTCTTCTGAAATGTGAGTGTTACACTAATGCTTATAAGATGTTTAAAGGGTAGCTCCCACCATCCTATTTTTTTTTTTGCTAGCCCGTACCCCCCCCCCCCGCTACGGCACTAGCCCGTTCACTCCTCAGCCCCCAACCCCCCCCCCCCCGCCCCGCATACCCCGTTCCCTCATTACACTTGCAGTTACTGCAGAGTCTGGCAGCGGGCGTGCAGGGACAGTGGCGGCAACGAGGCGGTGGCAGCGATGTGCGGGAGGAGTGGTCTCCCAGCCAGTGGCCGGGGAGCAAATGTGCTCGCTCCCGCCTGTCTAATTGACAGGCAGGGAGCGAGTGCAGCCTAACTGAAAAAGGACTGATTGCCACTCCAAAATCAGTCCTTTTTCAGTGGCCGTTTTTTAATTGTAAATTAAACCTTTTTAATGAAAAAAAAAATTATAAAAGTATATTAGAGATATGTTTTAGTACATAAGTACTACAACATATCAAAAAATAAAGTTGGTGACAGTGCCCATTTAAGGTCCAGGCTGTCACAGACTGGGTACATCCTACTTCACTGAAAGCCCTACAGAGGTTCTTGGGGTTCACAAACTATTATTGTAAAGTTACACAAACATTTTCTGTGATTGCCAAACCATTAATTGACTTGACACTTACAGGGGTGGATTTGGCCTGAAGCCTAAGGCTATAGAGGCTTTTGAGAATCTTATGAAAAACTTCACTACTGCTCCTGTCCTCATTTAGTCAGACTTGACAAATCCCTTTACTGTGGAGGTTAATGCCTCTTTAGTAGGTGTTGGAGCAGTTCTCCCACAAGGAACTCGTTCTCACACTCATTTGTGGCCTTGTGTCTTTTTTTTTTTTTTGCGTAAATTTTCTTCTGCTGAATGCATTTATGACATGAGGAATAGAGAATTGTTGACCATCAAATGGGCTTTTGAGGAGTGGTACCATTTCTTGGAAGGAGCTATGCATACAGTTACAGTTATTACTAACCATAAACATATACCCTTCCTGGAATCGGCAAAACACATCAATCCACGCCAAGCTCGATGGGCCTTGTACTTTACCAGGTTTGATTTTGTCAGTACGTATCAACCAGGTTCCAAAAATGTGAAAATGGCACCTTGTCTAGAAGTTTTGTGCCAAGTAAGCCTTCTAACCCAACCCTGAGACCATACCCCCAGGGTCTTGTGGTTTCTACCATATTACCACATCTTACGTGTAAGATTAGGGCTGATCAGAGAACAGTACTCCTAAAAACAGTGTCTGACAAACTGTACCTTCTCAACTCTGCCTCAGAGTCCTCGATGCATGCAATACATCACCCCTAGCAGGTATCTAGGTATTGCAGGAAATAAAAATTTGGTGCAAAGGAGTTTTTAGCAGCCTACCCTTTGTATTCACCTGTGAGACTTATGCCCGAGACAAACCCCCCCCCCCCCTACTCGGTATGCAGGAGAGTTGTGCTCATTGCTCATTCCTGATAGACCATGGACCCACATATTTGGATTTCATTATCGATTTCATGATGGATCTGCCCCTCTTGGAGGGAAATGATGGTATTATGGGTGATGGTAGATAGATTTAGCACACAATGTCATCTAGTTCCATTGAAAAGACTCCTTTTGGCCAAGGTTCTTGCAAATATTTTCAATAACGATATAGTTTGTTACCATGGTATTCCAGTTAATATTTTGTCTGATACGGGGGGGGGGGGGGGCAGAGAGGATGAATCAAAATGTTAAACAATACTTAACCCCTTCCTGATACATGTATGTCATGGGTCGGGTGAGCGGACATGGCGCGGACGAGGTCCGTGTCATAACTGGGAGATGTCAGCTACTATCAGCAGCGGACATCTGCCGGTAATTACAGATAATGGAGATCGCTCCAATGTCCATAATTCAACTGGTTAAATACCGTGATCTATACAGATCACAGCATTTAAACATTAAATGCCGCTATTCACTGGTGTCTAGGAGGGGGCTATGGGTTGCTAGGGAAGCCCGAGGCCTTACCTTGTCCTTGGCGTCTTCCCTGGCTCTATGATTGCTTAAGGCTACCTTTGGCAGGCCTTAGCAAAAGAGCAAAGATTTCATGAATCAGTGTAATGCAAAAGCATTACATTGATCTATGTAAGCCATCTGATGATGGCTTATGATAGGTCCCATGCTGTGCAACAGTAATTAAACCATAGAATTATCATCAGGATTGCTAATTTTGGAATCAGATCAAGAAGTAAACCGAGGATGAAACCAACCGACACAATCTGAAGGAGACATCCCAATACAATAATCTTTTGTGATTATTAGTGGCAAACTTGACAAGAGACAAAAACGAAACCCACTCATACTGCAGATGACCCAACAAATTTTTTTTTTCTGGCTCACGTTTTTTTTTTCCTCCTTACCTTCTAAGACCGATAACTTACGTAGCCAGGAAAAAAATTATATGTAGGGCAAATTGAAAAAAATACGAATTGCACAATTTTGTAGGGCAATCATTTTTTCAGTTCAAAATACGGTAATTATGACATGCTATCTTTATTCTATGGGTCAGTACGGTTCCAATGATACCAAACTTATATAGGGGTTTTTTTTTTGTACACTTTTGTGTATTTCTGTGTTTTTGATCACGTTTTATCATGTTTTTTTACTGGGGGGGATGTAATCTAACCAAAAATTAGCAATTTCGGCGTTTGGATTTTATTTTTGCGTTTACGCCATTCACCATGCAATAATTGAATAGTTCAGATAATTACGCACGCGGTGATACCAAGTATGTGGGTACCCTAAGGGTACGGTCCCATATACCACTTATCCAGCGTATTTAACACTGTGCAAAATAGACTGCAGCAGCAGGAAATTTGCTGTGTATTCTCAGATTATCATAAACACAGGGCAAGCCGGCAGCAGCCTTGCGTTTTCTGTGAAGATTGGAGGCGGAGACACGCGCCGGCAAGACTTTAATGCGCAGCCTGCCTCCAATTGAAAATGTAGGGCTGCTGCCGGCTTGCCTGTGTATACGATCATCTGAGAATACGCAGCATATTTCCCTCTGCTGCAGATGATTTTGCACAGCGTGTAATACACTGTATAAGCTGTAAGTGGGACCATACCCTAAAACATAACTGAGCCTCCTCCATACTTCGCAGTAAGTATGCTTCATTTTTGCATCTGTGAACAATAAAGGTGGAATGAAATGGCACAGAGAGTGGTAAAGAGGGAATAAAGGGGGAATAAAATAGCACAGGGGAGGGGGATTAAAGTGAAATTATGTGGCACAGGGAGTAAGGGGGAATGATTTGGCACTAGGGAATAAAGTGGCACACGATATAAAGGGGGAATGAAATGGTACAGGGGGTCATAAGGGGTGATTAAATAGCACTGGGAGATTATACTGTAATATTGCATTTTATCATGTTTTATAGGTAATTGCACTCTGGAGTAAGTACAGTACAGTATTCGTTCATTTAGAAAGATTTTTGAACCTTTTTTTCTCAATAGCGGATGTTTTTTTATTTTTTATAAAAAGTGAATGTCTGCTATTGGGAGATTCTACTGTATTACATGTTTCATATTCTAATGATTAGTAGTGTTGAGCAGCATAGGCCATATTCGAATTCGCGAATATTCGCGAATATATGGACGAATATTCGTCATATATTCGCGAATATTCGTTATATTCTCGTTTTATTTTCGCATATGCGAATATTCGCGTATGCGGAAATTAACATATGTGAATATTGTCATATACAAAATTAACACGCGCGTAAATTCGCATATGCGAAAATTAGTATATGCTAATTTTCGCATATGCGAATTTTCGTATATGCGAATTTTCGCGCGTCAGTCTCACACAGTAGTATTACAGCCTTCTTTACACCACACAAGCTGGAAGCAGAGAGGGATGATCACTGTGATGTGTACTGTGAAGAAAAAAAAAAAAAAAAAAAAAACGAATATTCGTAATTACGAATATATAGCGCTATATTCGCGAAATTCGCGAATTCGCGAATATGCGATATTCGCGAATAATATTCGAATTGCGAATATTCGCGAGCAACACTAATGATTAGTGGTTTAGCCCACTCACTCTAATCGGTCATGTGAAACAACCAAGTGTCAAAATGCATTACATTATGTTCATACTTAGAGATCCTTATATACAACCAAAAGCCTATATATAAATCTCTTAGGGGAAGAAGAGGGCTCCACATTTCCTGATCATGTAGTTTTATTCTCTATCCAACCATACAATCAGATCTTACATAGTTCCACATTACTGTCTGTTTGTAAACAATGCTCTGTGCGCTCTGATAGGCATGTAATCTCCCATTCATGACTCCACTATGGCCCAAGCCATCAGTGCTCACATAGTGTATGTCTCAAAGGACTCCGATTTCCTGTAGCTGCGCAAAGTGGCAAGCGCTGTGCTGGAAATGGATGGCTGAAAACACTCTGAAGACTAAACAGGTGACTAGGGGGTAAGTAAGTATGTAACGTTATTGATTTTATATGTGATGCATATTTATAGGTGTCTTTTTTTAACTTTATTGCAGGCTCTAGTACTTTAACACATCTTGGACCCGGAGGAAAGGGGATTCCCCATTGCCATATATAGTCCACCCATATAAATATTGTACTGTATATGTATTTCACAGCATCTGTGGTTATATATGTCCTGTCATCCATGCAATATCTATTGCCCCTATTCATATGTTTAGTCTTTAGAGTGTTTTCAGTCAATGATTTCCAGCGCAGAGCTTGCCACTTTGTGCAGCTGCGGGAAACTGGAGTCCTTTGAGACATACACTGTGCAAGCACTGAAGGCTTGCGCAAGCGCAGTGTAGTTTCAGTGTAGTTAGAATGTGTGCAGAAGTATAGCGGAGTCATGAACAGGAGATCACATGCCTATGACGGTACATCAGAGTGCAAATGCACACTAGCTTTGTTTATAAACAGACAGTAACGTGGAACTATGTAATGATCTGAATGTATGGTTGGATAGAGAATGAAACTACATGATCAGGAAATGTGGAGCCCCCTTCTTCCCCTAAGAGATTTGTATATAGGCTTTTATACATTATACTAGCTGAGTACCCGGCGTTGCCCGGTTTTTCCTTCCTAATCCTTTTTGGGGAGGAGAATAAACAAAGGAGGAAGCTTTTGACTTCATATGCAGTCCTCATATATTGTTGTCATATCCCAACCCCACATCCCGACCTCCTATCCCGTCCTCCTATCTCGACCTCCTATCCCGACCTCCTATCCCGTCCTCCAATCTCGAGCTCCTATCCCGACCTCCTATCCAGACCTCCTATCCCGTCATCCTATCCAGTCTTCCTATCTCGACCTCCTATCCCGACCTCCTATCCCGACCTCCTTTCCTGTCCTCATATCTCGACCTCCGATCCTGACCTCCTATCCTGACCTCCTATCCTGACCTCCTATCCTGTCCTCCTATCTTGTCCTCCTATCCCGACCTCCTATCTCATCCTCATATCCCGTCCTCCTATCTCAACCTCCTGTCCCGTCCTCCTATCTCGACCTCCTATCCCGACCTCCTTTCCAGTCCTCATATCTCGACCTCCGATCCTGACCTCCTATCTCATCCTCCTATCCCGACCTCCTTTCCCGTCCTCATATCTCGACCTCCTATCCCATCCTCCTATCCCGACCTCCTTTCCCGTCCTCATATCTCGACCTCTTATCCCAACCTCCTATCCAGACCTCCTATCCTGTCCTCATATCCCGACCTCCTATCCCGACCTCCTATCTCGTCCTCCTATCCCGTCCTCCCATCCCGACCTCCCATCCCGTCCTCATATCCCGACTCGTAATATGTGTACCAGGTAATGAAATAGCTCCAGCCGTACGGAAATTATATGGGAACATGGGACTTTAAAAAAAAGAAAACCCTGATCCTCACATATGGGGGTAGTTAAGGGTTAAATTAACTATCCTATATTTTAAGTGGACATATAAGTAACATGTGACCAAGTATTATCGAAATATCTCCAGCCGTTTGGAAGTTATGCAGTAACATATATTTCCCATTGACTTTAAACATAAGCCCCGCCACTGGCAAATGGGGGTGAGTAAGGGTTAAATTTCCTATCCTATGTTTGTTGTTGACATATAAGTAACATGTGTGCCAAGTTTCATGTTAATATCTTTAGCCGTTTGAAAGTTTTTGTGGAACATACATACATACACACACACACGTTGAGTTTTATATACGGTATATAGACTAGCTGAGTACCCGGCGTTGCCCGGTTTTTCCTTCCTAATCCTTGTTGGGGAGGAAAATAAACAAAGGAAGAAGCTTTTGACTTCATATTCCGTCCTCATATATTGTTGTCATATCCCAACCCCATATCCTGTCCTCATATCCCGACCTTCTATCCCGTCATCATATCCCAACCTCATATCCCATCCTCACATCTCATCCTCATATCCCAAACTCTTATCCCGTCCTCCTATCCCATCCTCCTATCCCGTCCTCCTATCCCGACCTCCTATTCCGACCTCACATCTCATCCTCATATCCCGAACTCTTATCCCAACCCCCTATCCCGTCCTCCTATCTCAACCCCCTATCCCGTCCTCCTATCTCCACCTCTTATCCCGACCTCCTATCTCAACCTCCTATCCCGTCCTCCTATCCCGACCTCCTATCTCAACCCCCTATCCCGTCCTCATATCCCGACCTCCTATCCTGTCCTCCTATCTCAACCCCCTATCCCGCCCTCCTATCGTGACCTCCTATCCCGACCTCCTACCTCGACCTCTTATCCTGTCCTCCTATCTCCACCTCATAGCCCGACCTCCTACCTCGACCTCCTATCCCGTCCTCCTATCTTGACCTCCTATCTCGACCTCCTATCTCGACCTCTCATCCCGTCCTCATATCCCGACCTGTAATATATGTACCAGGTATTGAAATATCTCCAGCCGTACAGAAGTTGTGTGAGAACATACATTTCCCATTGATTTGCATGGGACTTTAAACAAAACCCCCGACCCTCACAAATGTGGGTAGTTAAGGGTTAAATTAACTATCCTATATTTTAAGTGGACATATAAGTAACATATGACCAAGTATTATTGAAATATCTCCAGCCGTTTGGAAGTCATGCAGTAACATATATTTCCCATAGACTTATATAGGACTTTAAACATAAACCCTGCCCCTAGCAAATGGGGGTGAGTAAGGGTTAAATCACCTAGCCTATGTTTGTTGTTGACATATAAGTAACATGTGTGCCAAGTTTCATGTTAATATCTTTAGCCGTTTGGAAGTTTTTGTGGAACATACACACATACATACATACATACATACATACACACACACACACACACACACACACACGTTGAGTTTTATATATAGATTATATAGGAGGATCTGTATGTATGATCATAATGTAATGTATTTTGACACTTGGTTGTATCCGAGTATATTGACTGATTATATTGACCGAGATGAGCGAACTTTTGAAATTTCGATTCGGCCGATTCGCTGAATTTTCCGAAAAAGTTTGTTTTGATCCGAATTTTTTCGTGACTAATCTATATTTAAAAAGGGTATTTCTAGCCTACAGACAGCCTCAATAGGGGTATAGAACACTTTGCTGTGTTTTAAAATGCATATGGAGTGTGCTGGGGTAGTAAAATAATACTGTTATTCAGAATAATATGCAGATTACAGACATCGCTTGTAGAATCACAGCCGCACAGCAGCACAATGACAGAGCCTGGTGGTAGCATCAGTGTTAGGAGACCATATAGTGACTGAATGACACAGCGTGGAGATGTTGGCAGCTTGAGGACACCATATAGTGGCTGAATGACACAGCTTGGATGAGGCTGAAGCATGAGGACACCATATAGTGGCTGAATGACACAGCTTGGATGAGGCTGAAGCATGAGGACACCATATAGTGGCTGAATGACACAGCGTGGAGGTGTTGGCAGCATGAGGAGACCGTATAGTGGATGAATGGCACAGCCCGGAGTTGCCAGCAGCATGAGTAGGCACTAGGCCTTCACAATCCCCAAGATTAAAAGCTGAATTTAGAAATTTAAACCGAAGATTTTGCATAGCGGGTGCTACCTATGATAAAATTTGAAATTCCCAGACCCAGGCCCAGCAGCATCATCAGTAAACTATATATTGCCTGAATGACACAGCCTGGAGTTGGCTGATGCATGAGGAGACCATTGAAATGTCTGATTTTCTCATTTGAAATTTAAATCAAACTTTGAGTGTCCCGGACCCCAGTGCGTGGGTACGAAGGACCAAATCCAACAAGCCCCCACAGGGCTCATGTGGCCGTGAGATGTAGGCACAACGTCTCCATTGCCCTGACTGGACCATTTTTTTTTTTGTACCTTTGTTTAAGAACAAGCGCATATCCAAGAGTCCAGAAGACTCTATAATGCAGGACGGTGGGCCACAAAAAGACATTCTTCTCTAAAGTAATGTTTTCTGAAATAAAGAAGCATAGGTCATCCATCTCCGTATTATTTTTGAAAATTTTAATTACAAAATCACACACAACAAGTGTTCAATGGTGTATTGGTTATTATTCTGGAAAATCCTAAAATTAAAGACCCAAGCCCAGAAGCATCATGAAGGCAAGTAGTTCCTGAAAAACAAAGGAGCAGTCAGGAGTAGGCATCAGCAGTACCCAAGAGGCTTTCATAACCCCTTACATTGCACGATCAATCACAAGATCGAGCAATAACAGGTGTGTGATGCCCTCAGATGTCCGGGGCTGCACGCGTGCTACACTGAAGGGACCAGCGTATGTCTATCCTTCACTGACTAGTGCGGGTAACCCACTGAACCCCGTTCGTGATAGGGATTGCAATTATTTGCCATGAAAGAAGAATTCCAACTAAGTGCAGGTCATAAGCTCGTGTTCATTAAGTCCTTGCCCTTTGTACACACCGCCTGTCTCTACTACCGATTGGATGGTTTAGTGAGGTCCTCGGATCGGCCCTGGCGGGGTAGGCAATGGCCTTGGCAAAGCGCCGAGTATTTAAAGATCATTGTCGAAATTAGCATTAAGCATGTATTAGCTACTGTTAAACTTCCCAAAATTAAAGGCTCAAGGCAAGAAGCATCAGTGAGGTAAGAAGTTCCTGAAAGACACAGGATAAGTCAGGAGCAAGCATTCGCAGTACCCAAGAGGGTTTCATAACCCCTTCACTAAAGATCAATGTTAAAATTTGCATGAAGCATGTATTTTGCTACTGCTAAATATCCAAAAATTAAAGGCCCAAGGCCAGAAGCATCAGTGAGCCAAGTAGTTTCTTAAAGACACAGGATGAGTCAGGAGCAGGCATTCGCAGTACCCAAGAGGGTTTCATAACCCCTAACATTTAACCCCTTAAGGACTGAGCCCTTTTTCACCTTAAGGACTCGGCCATTTTTTGCAATTCTGACCACTGTCACTTTAAACGTTAATAACTCTGGAATGCTTTTAGTTATCATTCTGATTCCGAGATTGTTTTTTCGTGACATATTCTACTTTAACTTAGTGGTAAAATTTTGTGGTAACTTGCATCCTTTCTTGGTGAAAAATCCCAAAATTTGATGAAAAATTTGAAAATTTTGCATTTTTCTAACTTTGAAGCTCTCTGCTTGTAAGGAAAATGGATATTCAAAATAATTTTTTTTTTATTCACATATACAATATGTCTACTTTATGTTTGCATCATAAAATTGATGAGTTTTTACTTTTGGAAGACATCAGAGGGCTTCAACGGTCAGCAGCAATTTTCCAATTTTTCACAAAATTTTGAAACTCGCTTTTTTTCAGGGACCAGTTCAGGTTTGAAGTGGATTTGAAGGGTCTTCATATTAGAAATACCCCACAAATGACCCCATTATAAAAACTGCACCCCCCAAAGTATTCAAAATGACATTCAGTAAGCGTTTTAACCCTTTAGGTGTTTCACAGGAATAGCAGCAAAGTGAAGGAGAAAATACACAATCTTCATTTTTTACACTCGCTTGTTCTTGTAGACCCAATTTTTGAATTTTTGCAAGGGGTAAAAAGGAGAAAATTTTTACTTGTATTTGAAACCCAATTTCTCTCGAGTAAGGACATACCTCATATGTCTATGTTAATTGTTCAGCGGGCGCAGTAGAGGGCTCAGAAGGGAAGGAGCGTCAAATGGTTTTTGGGGGGCATGTCACCTTTAGGAAGCCCCTATGGTGCCAGAACTAAAAAAAAACCCCACATGGCATACCATTTTGGAAACTAGACCCCTCGGGGAACGTAACAAGGGGTAATGTGAACCTTAATACCCCACAGGTGATTCACGACTTTTGCATATGTAAAAAAAAAAATATATATTTTTTACCTAAAATGCTTGGTTTCCCTAAAGTTTTACATTTTTAAAAAGGGTAATAGCAGAAAATACACCCCAAAATTTGAAGCCCAATTTCTCCCGATTCAGAAAACACCCCATATGGGGGTGAAAAGTGCTCTGCTGGCGCACTACAGGTCTCAGAAGAGAAGGAGTCACATTTGGCTTTTTTGAAGGAAATTTTGCTCTGGGGGCATGCCGCATTTAGGAAGCCCCTATGGTGCCAGGACAGCAAAAAAAAAACACATGGCATACCATTTTGGAAACTAGACCCCTCGGGGAACGTAACAAGGGGTAAAGTGAACCTTAATACCCTACAGGTGTTCACGACTTTTGCATATGTAAAAAAAAAAAAAAAAATTTACCTAAAATGCTTGGTTTCCCAAAAAATTTACATTTATACAAAGGGTTAAAGCAGAAAATACCCCCCAAAATTTGAAGCCCAATTTCTCCCGATTCAGAAAACACCCCATATGGGGGTGAAAAGTGCTCTGCTGGCGCACTACAGGTCTCAGAAGAGAAGGAGTCACATTTGGCTTTTTGAAAACAAATTTTGCTCTGGGGGCATGTCGCATTTAGGAAGCCCCTATGGTGCCAGGACCGCAAAAAATACCCACATGGAATACCATTTCGGAAACTAGACCCCTCGGGGAACGTAACAAGGCATTAAGTGAACCTTAATACCCCACAGGCGTTTCACGACTATTGCATATGTAAAAAAAAATAAAAAAATTTTTACCTAAAATGCTTCTTTTCCCAAAAACTTTACATTTTTAAAAAGGGTAAAAGCAGAAAATACCCCCCAAAATTTGAAGCCCAATTTCTCCCGAGTACGGCGATACCCCATATGTGACCCTTAACTGTTGCCTTGAAATACGACAGGGCTCCAAAGTGAGAGCGCCATGCGCATTTGAGGCCTAAATTAGGGATTGCATAGGGGTGGACATAGGGGTATTCTACGCCAGTGATTCCCAAACAGGGGGCCTCCAGCTGTTGCAAAACTCCCAGCATGCCTGGACAGTCAACGGCTGTCCGACAATACTGGGAGTTGTTGTTTTGCAACAGCTGGAGGCTCCGTTTTGGAAAACATGGCGTACCAGATGTTTTTCATTTTTATTGGGGAGGGGAGGGGGGTTGTATAGGGGTATGTGTATATGTAGTGTTTTTTACTTTTTATTTTATTTTTTGTGTTAGTGTAGTGTAGTGTAGTGTTTTTAGGGTACAGTCGCACGGGCGGGGGTTCACAGTAGTTTCTCGCTGGCAGTTTGAGCTGTTGCAGAAAATACCTACTGTAATCCTCCGCCCATGTGAGTGTACCCTGTACATTCACATTGGGGGGGACCTCCAGCTGTTGCAAAACTAAAACTCCCAGCATGCGCTGACAGACTGTACATGCTGAGAGTTTTAGTTTTGCAACAGCTGTAGGCACACTGGTTATGTATCACGGAGTTTGTGACCTTACTCAGTGTTTCAAAACCAGTGTGCCTCCAGCTGTTGCAAAACTGCAACTCCTAGCATGTACGGTGCATGGTGTAAGGTGACTGCTGGGAGTTGTAGTTTGCAACTGCTGGAGGCACACCGGTCGTGAAACACTGAGTTAGGTAAAAAAAAAAACTCTAAGTTTCACAACCAGTGTGCCTTCAGCTGTTGCAAAACTACAACTCTCAGCAGTCACCGACAGCAAACGGGCATGCTGGGAGTTGTAGTTATGCAACCAGCAGATGCACCACTACAACTCCCAGCATGCACTTTAGCTGTTTGTGCAAGCTGGGAGTTGTAGTTATACAACAGCTGAAGGTACACTTTTCCATAGAAAAAATGTGCCTCCAGCTGTTGCAAAACCATAAGTCCCAGCATGCCCATAAGGGAATGCTGGGAGTTGTGGTGGTCTGCCTCCTGCTGTTGCATAACTACAGCTCCCAGCATGCCCTTTTTGCATGCTGGGAGCTGTTGCTAAGCAACAGCAGGAGGCTGTAACTCACCTCCTGCTGCTGCTCCATCGCAGGCTGTCCCTCGCCGCCGCCGTCGCTCCTGGGGCCCCGATCCCAACATGGACGCCGGGGATCGGGGTCCCCAGCACCCGGGGTCGTCTTCCCGCACCCGCTCACGCCCTGACAGGCGCAGCAGGCGCCCTGATTGGTCGGCCGGTAATCCGGCCGACGAATCAGGGCGATCGTGAGGTGGCACCAGTGCCACCTCACCCCTGCTGGCTCTGGCTGTTCGGGGCCGTCAGAGACGGCCCCGAACAGCCAGTAATTCCGGGTCACCGGGTCACTGGAGACCCGATTGACCCGGAATCGCCGCAGATCGCTGGACTGAATTGTCCAGCGATCTGCGGCGATCGCCGACATGGGGGGGCATAATGACCCCCCTGGGCGATATGCCGGGATGCCTGCTGAACGATTTCAGCAGGCATCCGGCTCCGGTCCCCAACCGGCTAGCGGTGGGGGCCGGAATTCCCACGGGCGTATGGATATGCCCTGCGTCCTTAAGGACTCGGGATGCAGGGCGTATCCATACGCCCTGCGTCCTTAAGAGGTTAAAGATCAATGTTGAAATTTGCATTAAGCCTGTATTTAGCTACTGCTAAACATCCAAAAATTAAAGGCCCAATGCAGAAGCCTCAGTGAGGCAAATAGTTCCTGAAAGACACAGGATGAGTCAGGAGCAGGCATTCGCAGTACCCGAGAGGGTTTCATAACCATAATTGGGAAGTGTTGGTATAGTAACATGGTCAATCTACTCTGAGGCATCTGGCATTGGTGGCTGGAAATCCTGGCTGATCCATCCCTGATTCATCTTGACAAACGTCAGTCTCTCCACATTTTTCGTGGACAGACAAGTTCGCCTTGGGGTGACTATGGCCCCGGCCGCACTAAACACCCGCTCTGATGGCACACTACTGGCCAGGCAGGACAGCTTTTCCAGGGCACACTCTACTAGTTGCGTCCATAAATCAAGTTTGGCTGCCCAGAAGTCCAGCGGATCTTCAATGTTTCTTGGCATGGCCATGTTAAGGTATGCCATCACCTGCTGGTTCAGGTCCTGCTCCATGTCTACCTGCTGCTGATGAGTTGCTTCACTATGCGAGTGAAGAAAGTTACTCATCAGCGACTGTAGACTCAGGCTGCTGCTGATTGAGCTGGTACTGCTCCTGCCACCCCTCCTCTCCCCTCCCCAGCAGCCATGGCAGTGGAAGGTGAGCGCAGAGGGCCCCGAGGAGGATCTCTCTGTAGTAGGTCAGTTTGTCCTCCCTCTCAGTGGGTGTAAAAAAGGCCCCCATTCTGGGACGGTAGCGAGGGTCCAATCAGGTGGAGATCCAGAAGTCATCCCTCTAACGAATTTTGACAATTCAGGGGTCACTACGCAAGCAACTGAGCATGTATCGTGCCACTTGTGCCAGTGACTCGGCGGGACTACCTGCCTCCATCTCCACTGCATACTGCCACAGTGTGTCTGGGTCCTCTGTCTCGCCTTCCTCATAACCCTCTAGCTCCTCTGGCTGCTCCTGCTCCTCCTCTCCTGTCCGATGACTAGAAACACCGGCCATCTCATCCAACCTAAACTGTGCTCCCCTCTGCCCCTCATCCTCCTCCTCCAGTTCAGCCCCCACAGGGCTCATGTAGCCTTGAGATGTAGGGGCAACATCTTCATTGTCGTGACCAGCCATCGTTTCAATCATTTGTTGTAGGAAATGTAGGAGTGGAATTACGTTGTTCATGGTGTAATCCAGGTGATTTACAAATAATGTGGCTTCCTCAAAGGGCCTCAAGCAAACGGCAGGTGTCACGTATGAGCTGCCACTGGTTCACATTGAAGTTACACAGGGGAGTACTCCTATCTGCTTGGATCATCAAGAAATCGGTGATGGCTTTTCTTTGTACATATAGTCTGTCCAACATATGGAGGGTGGAATTCCAACGTGTGGCAACGTCACAAATAAGACTATGTTATGGGATACTGTTCTGATGCTGCAGCTCAAGGAGGGTGTGCTTTGCGGTGTACGAGTGGCTGAAGTGCTTGCACAGTTTCCTTGCCATTGTCAGGATGTTTTGCAAATGGGGTGAAGACTTGAGGAAGTGCTTGACAACCAGATTGAACACGTGTGCCATGTCGCAGCACGGACACGATGTTCTTCCCGTTGTCGGTCACCATGGTTCCCATTTCCAGATTTCGTGGAGTAAGCCATACTCGGATTTCTTTACGAATGAATTTTAGCAGTTCCTCCCCTGTGTGACTCCATTCGCCAAGGCAAACCATGTGAAGAACAGCTTGACACCGCCATACCCTACAAATGGTACGATGAAGGGTCACCGAGATTTGTACGTGCAGTGGAGGCAGAGGACACGGTGGAGGATGAGGAGGCAGAGTCGCATGACCCTTTTCCTATTGAAAAAACAAAAATTGGATTCAAAATGGCCGCCATGGTCACCACCCATCTTGAAAAGTTTCCCCCTTCACATATACTAATGTGCCACAAACGGGAAGTTAATATCACCAACCATTCCCATTTTATTAAGGTGTATCCATATAAATGGCCCACCCTGTACATTATATAAAAAGGTTTTGCTAATGACAGGTACACTTTAAGGGCAGGGTCACATCCGCAGCATATTTCACACTGCTGATGTGCCAACGGCAGTCACAGAGGGACTGCAGAGTAAGCTCCAGGCTACGGCCGGGTAGCTCGGTGTGTCCACTCGTAGTGGAGGATTACCCGCTGTAGAAATCTGCCACTACGAGCGGACAAACAGAGCTACCCAGCCGTAACCAGGAGCTTGCTCTGCAAACCATCTGTGACTGCCATGGGCGCATCCCCAGCATGAAATACACTGCAAATGCGCCCCATGTGACCCTGCCTTAAAAGGTTTCAAATTTACACTGCTTAAAAAAAAATAAAAGATAACACATCCTAGATCTAAATGAACTAATCATATGAAATACTTTCGTCTTTGCATAGTTGAATGTGCTGACAACAATATAACACAAAAATTATCAATGGAAATCAAATTTATCAACCCATGGGGGTCTGGATATGGAGTCACACTCAAAATCAAAGTGGAAAACTACAACTTTGATGTAACGTCCTTAAAATAAGTCAAAATTAGGCTCAGTAGTGTGTGTGGCCTCCACGTGCCCATATAACCTCCCTACAATGCCTGGGCATGCTCTTGATGAGGTGACGGTTGGTCTCCTGAGGGATGTCCTCCCAGACCTGGACTAAAGCATCCCGGAGGCATGATGTCCCGGATGTGCTCAATCGGATTCAGGTCTGGGAGATGGGCAGGCCAGTGCATAGCATCAATGACTCTTGCAGGAACTGCTGACACACTCCAGCCACATGAGGTCTAGCATTGTCTTGCATTAGGAGGAACCCAGGGCCAACCGCACCAGCATATGGTCTCCCAAGGTTTCTGAGGATCTTATCTCGGTACTAATGGCAGTCAGGCTACCTCTGGCAAGCACATGGAGGGCTGTGTGGCTCCCCAAAGAAATGCCACCCCACAGCATTACTGACCCACCGCCAAACCGGTCATGCTGGAGGATGTTGCAGACAGCATAACGTTCTCCACAGCATCTCCAGACTCTGTCACGTGTCATATGTGCTCAGTGTGAACCTGCTTTCATCTGTGAAGAGCACAGGGCACCAGTGGCGAATTTGCCGATCTTGGTGTTCTCTCGCAAATGCCAAACGTCCTGCACAGGGTTGGGCTGTAAGCACAAACTCCACCTGTGGATGTCGGGCCCTCATTCCACCCTCATGGAGTCTGTTTCTGACCGTTTGAGTGGACACATGCACATTTGGGGCCTACTGGAGGTCATTTTGCAGGGCTCTGGCAGTGCTCCTCCTGCTCCTCCTTGCACAAACGCGGAGGTAGACATCCTTCTGCTGGGTTGTTGCCTCCCTAAGGCTTCCTACACGTCTCCCGATGTACTGGCCTGTCTTCTGATAATGTCTCCATGCTCTGTACACTACGCTGACAGACACAGCAAACCTTACCACAGCTCGCATTGATGTGCCATCCTGGATGAGCTGTACTACCTGAGCCACTTGTGTGGGTTGTAGTCTCATGCTACCACTAGAGTGAAAGCACCGCCAGCATTCAAAAGTGACCAAAACATCAGCCAGGAAGCATAGGAACTGAGAAGTGGTCACCCCCTTCAGAACCACCCCTTTATTGGGGGTGTCTTACTAATTGCCTATAATTTCCACCTGTTGTCTGTACCATTTGCACAACAGCATGTAAAATTGATTGTCAATCAGTGTTGCTTCCTGAGTGGACAGTGACTTGGAGTTACATTGTGTTGTTTAACCCCTTAAAGGATACCTCTCATCAAATAAACTTTTGATATATTTTAGATTAATGAATGCTGAATAACTTTCCAATAGCATGTTAATGAAAAATATGCTTCTTTCTATTGTATTTTTCCCGATCAGTCCTGTCAGCAAGCATTTCTGACTCATGCTGGAGTCCTAAACACTCAGAGCTGCCAGCCTGCTTTGTTCACAGCCAAACAGGCTTTGTGAACAAAAGTAGACTGGCAGCTCGTAGTGTTTAGGACTCCAGCATGAGTCTGAAATGCTTGCTGCCAGGACTGGTAGGGAGACCCCTAGACCCCTAGTGGTCATTTCTTCAAAGTGGAAAATTAAATAGAAAGAAGCATATTTTTTAATAACATGCAATTGTGAAGTTATTCTGCATACATTAATCTATAATATATCAAAAGTTTTTTTGATAGTTTTTCAGTTTTTGTATTTTCGTTTTTTTTCCTCCATACCTTTTAAAAATCATAACCCTTTCAATTTTTCACCTAAAAATCCATATTATGGCTTATTTTTTGCATCACCATTTCTACTTTGCAGTGACATTAGTCATTTTACCCAAAAATCCACGGCGAAAAGGAAAAAAAAAATCATTGTGCGACAAAATCGAAGAAAAACCGTTTCTACGCAGTGCATATTTCGGTAAAAATGATACCTTATTATTCTGTAGGTCCATACGGTTAAAATGATACCCTACTTATATAGGTTTAATTTTGTCGTACTTCTGGAAAAAATCAGTACTCTGTCTCCCCCCTTGGTCTGCCTCATGACTTCGCTGACTGGCTTGCGGCCAACACACAAGACAGGTAAATAAATGTTCTTGCTTGGAGTCATTTTGCTGAACCTGTTGTTCTTGAACAAGCATGCATACAGGAAACATATCGCGAGAAGTCCCTCTGCCTAGAAGACATTTCCGTGACCCTCCCTGTCATAACTGTTTGTGTGTGTGAATGGGATCCCAGTCAGAAGGACAAAAGTCTCAGAGATTGAGTTCTGGAGAAAGCTAATAATCAACTCCAGTTAGTCTGTGAGAGAAGAGATTAGTGAATTTGGCAGGACGCCAGTTGTTTGAGACACAGTGTATAGTTAGTGTCTCTGGTACGTGCACGCGCACAGGATTTCTCTGATAAGACATCTCTGTGACTTGTCCTAGCATGTATATTGTATGTTATCTGTATATGTGTTATGTCATGTCCAAATTGTGTCTGTGGATTAATGTTAGCAGTTGCTTAAAGTGATTAGCCCAGGTTATCCGAGTGAACTGTTGAGACGTCACCAAATTATACCAGAGATGGAAGAGTTAGAGTTGGAAGAGTTAGTGGTTTTTAGCCTGAATGTACACTTTCCAATAGAGCATTGAGAGCATGGACTATCTTTGGAAGAAATAGAAGGGAAAGCAAGAGAGAAGGGGAGTGAGCCAGTTAGGTGCCCCTGCCACCAAGAACACCCAGAGGACTGTGAGATGGAAGAGCAGAATAGAGCAGCAGATCTGTTTGGGCTCCCATTGGGAGGTCCAAAGAAGTAAGGATGGGACAGAAACAGGTGAAGCCGGGGAGAAGAATTTTAGCATGTGATCTGATGGCAGAGAGAGAGAAGAAAATGTGAAAAAGCTGGGTAAACTAATGAAAATATGTGATATGCAACCAGTAATGGGAGGAAGGTTGCAGGCAGAAATGTGGTGGAAAATTCTAAGAGAGAAGAAAGGATTATTAGTTGATAATCTGCTGAAGACGGTAGGAGCATGGTTTAATACAGCTAAATTTGTGCACAAGGAAAATTGATTAGAACAAGAAATAGAACAGGGGGATAAGAAGGTATGTGTGTACCATAAATGTCTTAAAGGAAAACTGTCACATGTTTTCTTATGCGCGTCAGGCCCGATGCTGACATCACTATGGCACATGCGCAGATGATCCTCCGGAGCGAGGACCAACTGCGCATGCGCCCATCACGGCATCCGATTCGCCGAAAGCAGCCCAATCCGCATTCAGCTTAGAAGAAGCTGAAAGTAAGGAGGGTGCGCGCTGATGACGACCAAGGATTCCGTCGTGCGGGAGGCGGGCACGTACGGAGCGAGGGGCAGGCCGGCCTCCAACACACCACCCTCCACGGTGACGTCCCGATGCCAAGACGGCGGCGGAAGAAAAGAAACAAAGTGGTCGAGGCAAGGCAGGAAGCAAATGAAGAAACCAGCTTACGGGTCTGGAAAAAAGGTAAGTAAAACACCACATACAGAACCATTAGCAACATGAAAAAAAAGCCATAATAACATATAGCCACAGAACTAACTAACTGCCAAAAGTAGGTTAAGGCAGTGGAGAACCCCTTTAATAGCTCGGTGGGAGCTCCCCTTGTCTGAGCGCTTTCACTACCTGCAATTGCGGCATTATATGTCTTCCATGACTGGCTCCGCTGTGGTTTCTCTACCTACCGGCTTTGAAAGGTTATGCCATGGTGGGCCTCAGACGAGGGGCCTTCTCTCCGATATTTATTTCTTGCTTCTTTACCCCCCTAATGGCGACCCTCTATTGTACCGTTACATGGGCCTTTGGGAGGATGTTCTGAATACTACCATTACTTTGTCACAGTGGCGTGTCATATGGGAGAGGGCTTCAAAAGCTTCAATTTGTACTGCTTATAAGCAAACCCAGTATAAACTGATTATGGGCTGGTATCACACTCCGGAGTTATTGAATAGACTGAACCCTGACATCCCTCCTCAATGCTGGCACTGTGGGGTGGGGTTGGGTACGGTGTTTCATATTTTCTGGTCCTGTCCTCTTCTCATAGATTACTGGAAATTGGTTCAGCATTTAATATCTGATGCCCTGGGTGTTTTGGTCCCTCTGGACCCCCTGACTTACCTTCTTCACCTCTCTCCTCCTACTCTAAGAAGCCATTTAAGCTTTTCATGCATATAGCCTTGGCCACTAAAACTCTTGTAGCTAAGTGTTGGAAGAGGACCCTTCCTCCCTCTGAATCTGACCTGTTGACCCGTATACGTGAGATCTGCTCCTTGGAATTCCTCAAGGCCTCTTTAAATAATTCTATCCCCTCCTTTCTCTCTGTTTGGGAAAAATTGGGACTGCTTCTCTGATCGACAACCACCTTGATTTCTCAGTCTCATTCTCTTTTTCTTTTCCTCTCTCTTTCTTTCCCCCCTCACCTCCTCCCATGTCTCGCAATTTGTTATGTGTTTGTCTTATGGTCCATTTTTGTTTTATTAGCACCCCATTATCGGAGGCCTCTATTCACATGCATATGGTGTTATCTGCCTACAGTGGTCCTCCCTATTGTTTATTATGTTTTCCATGACAAGCTGACTGTTATTGGGTCTCGATCACAGCATCTGCCGCATTGCGGTCACTTAAAGGAAATCTGTCATCAGAATCACCCGCACTAAACCTGTCACACAGGCTTGTAGTGCGGTTGATCCTGATTAAAACGCTTCTTACCTGGTTAAGAAGCTGTTCTTCAGATATCTTTATTTTTAGTTTTCTGTTATTCCCTGGCTTGGGACTCAGTGGGAGGTGTTATCATCTCGGACTCGGCTACACGTCATTCTAGCTGGGCGGAGCGGCCGCCCGGCTCATGAATATTCATGAACTTATCCTCGTAATCTAACTCCTTTTTCTAGGTCTGGTGGGGAGGGCCGCGCATGCGCCGCGTTCAGTACACCCGGAAGCGGCGTTCTCCCCCCCCGCTTTTCACTCATGCGGCCTGTCTTCTTACTTGTATCGGGCCGCAGCTCGAGTGAAGCCGGGGGGAGAACGCCGCTTCCGGGTGTACGGAACGCGGCGCATGCGCGGCCCTCCCCACCAGACCTAGAAAAAGGAGTTAGACTACGAGGATAAGTTCTTGAATATTCATGAGCCGGGCGGCCGCTCCGCCCAGCTAGAATGACGTGTAGCCGAGTCCGAGATGATAACACCTCCCACTAAGTCCCAAGCCAGGGAATAACAGAAAACTAAAAATAAAGATATCTGAAGAACCGCTGAACTATTTTTAACCAGGTAAGAAGCGTTTTAATCAGGATCACCCGCACTACAAGCCTGTGTAACAGGTTTAGTGCGGGTGATTCTGATGACAGATTTCCTTTAAATGGATGTTCGGATCGCCCGTAGCGCTGCCACGGCGATCCAATCGTCCAGTACGGCAGGCGGAGGTCCCCTCACCTCCCTCCGCTGCCTTCCGGGAGTCTTCTGCTCTGATCTGCCTTCCCGCAGACCAGAGCAGAAGATGACCAATAACCCTGATCAGTTCTGTGTCCTATACATAGCACTGAACAGCATTAGTCCCTATGGGGACTATTAAAGTGTAAAAATAAAAGTAAAAAAATAAAGTAAAAAAAATTTGAAACCCCCCCCTCCTTTCACCCCCAAAAAGTGTTTAAAAAAATATTTTATATACATATTTGGTATCGCTGCGTGCGTAAATAACTGAACTATTAAAATAAAATGTTAATGATACCATACGTGTACGGCGTGAACGTAAAAAAAAAAAAATAGTCCAAAATTGCTGCTTTTTAATAACAAACATTTTATTCCAAATTTTTTTTTATAAAAAATGTATTCAAAGTTTTATATAAGCAAATATGGTATCAATAAAAAGTACAGATCACGGCGCAAAAAATTAGCCCTCATATCGCCGCTTATATTGAAAAATGAAAACGTTATAGGTCTTCAAAATAGGGGGATCTTAAATGTACTAATTTGGTAAAAAAGTTTGTGATTTTTTTTTTAAGCACAAGAGTAATAGAAAAGTATGTTATCATGGGTATCATTTTAATCGTATTGACCCAAAGAATAAATAACACATGTCATTTTTACCGTAAATTGTATGGCGTGAAAACAAAACCTTCCAAAATTACGGTTTTCTTTTTAATTTCCCCACACAAATAGTATTTTTTTGGTTGCACCATACATTTTATGGTAAAGTGAGTGATGGCATTACAAAGGACAACTGGTCACGCAAAAAACAAGCCCTCATACTAGTCTGTGGATGAAAATAAAAAAGAGTTATGATTTTTTGAAGGCGAGGAGGAAAAAACGAAAACGTTAAAATAACATTTTCTGTGTCCTTAAGGCCCAAATGGCGTCCTTAAGGGGTTAATGTTGCGTCCTTGACTGGTAGGGAGGTATGCTTAGCCATCTTAGCAGTGGGAACATGAACTTTAGAATAGAATCACTATTAGCTGTATCAGCATCACTGAGCAAATACTGTCTTTTGAGACCATTAGAGATCAAATTATTTATTTTAAGCTTAAACCATTCATTTTTGATTATTGTATGTAAATTTTAGTGAACTGGGAAAGCATGAGTACAGTGATCCCCCGACCTACGATGGCCCCAACATACGATAATTTCAACATACAATGGCCTCTCAGAGGCCAAAGCATATTGAAGGCAGCATCAACATACAATGCTTTTGTATGTTGGGGCCATCGCATAAACGGCTATCCGGCAGCGCAGACTGCATTTAATGTGCCCTGTGTGGTCCGGTGAGTGTCACTCACCTGTCCCCCACGTTCCAGACGGTCCTCTTCGGGCTCCGCTGCATGGCAATTGCTCTCCTTCTTCGTCATCACATTGCCGCGCACGCCGTCCCGTCATCCAATATGAGCGGCGTGCATAGCGTAGTGATGATGCGATGGAGAGCGACGATCCAGGGCAGCGGTGACTGTCCGGAGCGGCGGGGACACGCGAGTATAACATTCTATATTACTATCGCACGGATCCCTCAACATACGATGGATTCAAGTAACGATGGTTCATTTGGAACGAATTACCATTGAATGTTGAGGGATCACTGTAT
The DNA here is from genome assembly GCF_029499605.1 of Hyla sarda. Taxonomy (NCBI): domain Eukaryota; kingdom Metazoa; phylum Chordata; class Amphibia; order Anura; family Hylidae; genus Hyla; species Hyla sarda. The sequence continues at coordinate 406,858,317 of NC_079189.1, forward strand.
TATAAATTCCAAAAAGCCCAGACCTGTACCATGAGCTTGTCAGCAAAGAGTCAATACCAGGGTACACAAGAACTCAGAGCCTAGGTTGAATTCTGTTACCTCAGCCTATCTTTGTTACATTTTATTGATCCTTATTACTCTTATAATTTCAAGACAAGGAGCCTGTGGTAACTCTGGCTAAGCCTAAAGCATCGAGCTTACACAATTTTTTTTATTTGCTATACTCCCGTCCTTCAGGCCGGATTGCAGTCAGAACTCCGAATAGCAGAGTCCGATGGCAACGTGAACGAGACCTTACACAGTACTATATCTTGCCATCAGGGACTTGAAGTCTGATGAAAACAAACAAAAAAACTTGGAATCAGCCTACAACAGAAGTATCCCAAGTATCATCTCAGCCTGAGAAAGCCAGTCCTCAGTCCATTTTTTCTTCCCCAGGAGACCCACAGTCTCCAGCACCTCTCAGCTATCAGGCCCTTAGCTCTGCTGACCTTTTCGTCAGACCAAAATGTTGTATCAAATTACTGCCAATGCTCAAGCATATTTGATACATTATTAAGTCTATACACATCACTGTGCTTAGGTCTGTGGCATGCAGCTCTACTTCCTCTTACCATTACTTCCTCCTTTGTTTAATCCCTTTTAGACAACAATAAAATGTGGGTCCACTTTTTTGTCACAAAGAAAACCCCAGTGAAACCATCACCGGAGTTTCATTGTATGGTCAGGCATCCTACATCCCTATAAAGAAGTGAAGAAATCCCTACACTCAGGTATGCTGAAGAAACGTTTTCTTTATTCAAGCACAAACTGCATATACATGACAGCATGCGTTCCAGCTATCATAGCCTTTATGAACTGCATACAATTCAATGGAAAAAGACGCTATTCACATACAATACACATCATCCTGCTCCCAGAGCCCTCCCCCGTAGTGCACATTCCAAAACACATGTGATACATTTTATCAATTAACATAAGACCGTAGTATTTGGATGCAGTATCTCAAGAAGGTCGCTGCAGCTATAAACGAAAAGAAAAACAGGTAAGTAAGGCATGAACAATACTGTATTTAGTACAACAGTTTGGACAGTTCATACAGTAATTGCAGTTCGAACCTCCCCTCCTTAGTGGAATAACTTCATCAATCACTTGGTATCTTTACTGTGCAATGTTATGACCTTTTTCATTAAAGTGACTGTGGATGGGTAACAGTAAATTCTTACAGCGGATGCTTGACTTATGTATATTGATGCGGTCTCCTACACGCTGGGTGGTTTCCCCAATGTATTGGAGACTGCATGGACATTTTGTTAGGTAAACCACGTTCTTGGAATGGCATGGACAAATGTATTAGTAGGAAAGGTATTTCCAGAGTGGGGTGAATAATTTTTTTTACCCTTCATCGCATTGATTCATTGCACGAAGCTTAGACACGGATAGGTACCAGTTTTTGTGTACTTAGAAATGACTGCCTACTTTTTTTGGAGCTACTTACATCAACCCCAATTAATTTCTTTTATATTGGGTGCCCTCTTGTTACAGATCTAAGTGGCGTCGAGAATTCCTCAATCTCTGGGTATGACCTACCCAAGATCTGCCAGTGGTCTCTAATAATTTTATCAATCCTGGAACTCAAGGGATGATAGGTTCTTACTAAGGGGATTGATTTCTGTTGTGTTCTGGGAGTTCCTTCCTCCCTTGCCTGGGGGCCCATGGTTAAGATTCTATTAGGATAACCTAATTGTCTAATTTTAGCCTTGAGTTCCTGTAACCTTCTGTTCTCTTATTTGGGGATCTTTAAAAGGGGTTATCCAGGAAAAAACTTTTTGTTATATATCAACTTGCTCCAAACAGTTAAACAGATTTGTAAATTACTTCTATTAAAAAATCTTAATCCTTTCAGTACTTATGAGCTTCTGAATTTAAGGTTGTTCTTTTCTGTCTAAGTTCTCTCTGATGACACCTGTCTCGGGAAACGCCCAGTTTAGAAGCAAATCCCCATAGCAAACCTCTTCTAAACTGGGCGTTTCCCGAGACAGGTGTCAGAGAGCACTTAGACAGAACAACCTTAACTTCAGAAGCTCATAAGTACTGGAAAGATTAAGATTTTTTAATAGAAGTAATTTACAAATCTGTATAGAAAAAATATTGCCCGGACCTTCCAAGGTAGTGTGATTTAATTATATGAACAATAGATAACTGGGTCGTACTCCAATAATAATTCAATGGTTATTTATTTAAAATGTATAGTGCATTACTCCTCACAGGGCCCTTGTGAGAAAAAACACATATAGTAGAAATACAAAATTAGATATATAAAATTAAAATATAAAAATATTATAAAAATGTATCACTGGCATATAGAATAGCTCTATGTAGATGAATTCATATAACGTCTTTAGGGTATTGTAAAGGTATAAATGTCCTTTTGTGTGACAATTATAAGTCAAAGTGGATACTCTGTTACCGGTCCTGAGTGATGTGACTGTGTCAGCTCCCGTGCCCGGATGGCGGTCAACGGTCCTAGATGGTGCTGTGGCTTTATCTTTCAAGATCCAGGTGTTATGCGGTAGTGGTCGTCCCAGGCTGGTGGCACTGGCAGGTGCCGATGGCGAATTCGCCGGGAGGCCGTGCGCTGGCAAGCGCTGCTGGAAAATTTGTCAGGAGACCAAGCGCTGGCAGGCGCTGATGGTATCGATCTCCTCACCGCTGGACTTGGAAGCCGGAGACTACACGCTGGGTAGATGGAGCTTGCCTCGTGTAGATGGCGTGTGACGTCAGCTTGAGCCGGAGCCGACCAGGTAAAATCAGGACCGGACACTAGTCTAGGTCGACTAATGCGTAGGGAATCCACAATGTGATGAATTTGCTCCGTAAGCTAGAGCTTAAATTCATAAAGAGCATAAATGCCAGTGAGCAAGATCGGTGCATAAGACTAGACGCGTTTCAGGGTTCTCAGATACGACCCTTTCCTCAGTAGTCATGACTACTGAGGAAAGGGTCGTATCTGAGAACCCTGAAACGCGTCTAGTCTTATGCACCGATCTTGCTCACTGGCATTTATGCTCTTTATGAATTTAAGCTCTAGCTTACGGAGCAAATTCATCACATTGTGGATTCCCTACGCATTAGTCGACCTAGACTAGTGTCCGGTCCTGATTTTACCTGGTCGGCTCCGGCTCAAGCTGACGTCACACGCCATCTACACGAGGCAAGCTCCATCTACCCAGCGTGTAGTCTCCGACTTCCAAGTCCAGCGGTGAGGAGATCGATACCATCAGCGCCTGCCAGCGCTTGGTCTCCTGACAAATTTTCCAGCAGCGCTTGCCAGCGCACGGCCTCCCGGCGAATTCACCATCGGCACCTGCCAGTGCCACCAGCCTGGGACGACCACTACCGCATAACACCTGGATCTTGAAAGATAAAGCCACAGCACCATCTAGGACCGTTGACCGCCATCCGGGCACGGGAGCTGACACAGTCACATCACTCAGGACCGGTAACAGAGTATCCACTTTGACTTATAATTGTCACACAAAAGGACATTTATACCTTTACAATACCCTAAAGACGTTATATGAATTCATCTACATAGAGCTATTCTATATGCCAGTGATACATTTTTATAATATTTTTATATTTTAATTTTATATATCTAATTTTGTATATCTACTATATGTGTTTTTTCTCACAAGGGCCCTGTGAGGAGTAATGCACTATACATTTTAAATAAATAACCATTGAATTATTATTGGAGTACGACCCAGTTATCTATTGTTCATATAATTAAATCACACTACCTTGGAAGGTCCGGGCAATATTTTTTCTATACATATTTTGTTATTTTTTGCAGCTGTGGTATAGTTGCATGCCCTGTTGACCTCAGGCAGTGTTTACACACCAATTGTGAGCTGCACTTGCACCCCTTTTTTTTTCCTAATTTACAAATCTGTTTAACTTTCTGGAGCCAGTTGATATATGTAAAAAAGTTTTTTCCTGGAATACCCCTTTAACAATTCTGGAGACACGTTGTTTTTGAGACAATGGGATCGCTCTTTTCACTGATGGGAGGGTGGGCACTTGTGAATTTAAAGGGGTACTCTGGTGCTTAGACATCTTATCCCCTATCCAAAGGATAGGGGATAAGATGCCTGATCGCGGGAGTCCCACCGCTGGGGACCCCCGTGATCTTGCACGTGGCACCCCGTTTGTAATCAGTCACCGTAGCGTGTTCGCTCCGGGTCTGATTACCGGCGACCACAGGGCCGGCGGCGTATGACGTCACGCCTCCGCCCCCGTGTGACATCACGCTCCGCCCCTCAATGCAAGCCTACGGGAGGGGGCGTGATAGCTGTCACGCCCCCTCCCATAGGCTTGCATTGAGGGGCGGAGCGTGACGTCACACGGGGGCGGAGGTGTGATGTCACACGCCGTCGCCCCTGTGGTCGCCGGTAATCAGACCAGGAGCGAATACGCTCCGGGGACTGATTACAAACGGGGTGCCGCGTGCAAGATCACGGGGGTCCCCAGCGGCGGGACTCCCACGATCGGGCATCTTATCCCCCATCCTTTGGATAGGGGATAAGATGTCTAAGCACCGGAGAACCCCTTTAAGTAGGCTATTCTTGTCCGTTGTCTTTCTAAACAGATCTGTACAAAGACCACCTTTTCAATCCTTCTGTAGTAAGGTATCTAAAAAACTGACACTTGTCTTGTCACACATTACAGTAAATTTTAACTCGGATCTGATGCTGAGATAGTCAAAAAATTCCATTAGCGACGAATGTGGCCCTCCCATATGCACACTATATAGTCTATAAAACGTCTCCATATTTAGGCATACTGTCTAAAAAGCTTGTTAGGATACAAGTATAGACTTTCAAAGTGTGCCATATAGGCGTTAGCATATGGGGGGTGGCACATTCGCCCCCATTGCCGAACCTCTCCGTTGCTGATAGAAGGCATCCTCGTATAAAAAGTAATTCTCTCATAGAACAATATTAAGCATATACTCAAAAAAATCATTTTGTTCCATGGTGTAATCACTATATTCAGGCAAACCACTTGGATGCCTTAATCCCATTATCATGTTCAATTGACGTATATAAACTAACTACGTCTATAGTAACTAGTAATGCGTCTTTTGTGATCCCTGTCACCTTTTCTATAGTCTTTAGAAAATCTGAGGTATCTAACAAAAAAAGCTGGGTTGAATTTCACACATGGTGTAAGTGATTTTTCTAATACAATAGAAAGAGGAGACAATACAGATTCGGTTGATGCCACAATGGGGCGACCTGGGGGACCGGTCAGCCCATTGTGTATCTTTGGTAATACATAGAACACAAGCGTGACATGGTAATCCTTCTGTAAATAAGTTGCTAGTTTTTCATCAATAACCCCTGATTCTCGGTATTTACTAATCAATGTGGAGATTAAACCCTGAATACGGGGTAAAGGATCTCTTTCAACCCTTTCGTAGTTTCCCTGTCTGCCAACTGACATAAAATTTCCTTCTTGTAATTTATAGTGTCCATGACAAATATCGATCCGTCCTTTATCGGCTGGCTTAAGGCTGGAACTCCACTGAGGTTTTTTTTGCAAAAACGCAGTAAAAAACGCCAAATTTCCCGCATGGTGTTTTTTCAGTGAAAAAAAGCTGTGTCCAGATGTTAGCTGCAAGTCAATAGTAAACTGCAAAGTGCCAGATTCACTTGGCGTTTTTCAGTTTGGCATTTTTTTTAAAACCTTTTGGTGTTTTTCAGCAATTTCAGTCTCAGAGGCTGGATTTTCAAAACTCCCGACAAAACCTAGTTTGGCGTTTTTTGCCCTGAAATTGCCAAATGTTGGTTTTAAATTTTGCGTTTTTGCAGGCGGTTTTTATTCTTTTTGAGACTTTAGCGATCCAAAAAAATTATGGAGATATCTTTTTTATTAAAATTTCGTAGGGTACAATAAAAAAAAAATTATAAACAAGATACAGTAGTGATGGAAAAAATTGTATTTAACAAAATTTATCTTTTTATTATGAAATGTTTATTAATTCTTAAACAGGGATCAATTTATGTGGGCGGGTAAAGCACTAAAAATGTAGCCGACAATAATAAAAATGTAGTGTGTGTGTGTTTTTCACATTTTTTTTTTTTTTTTACATTTTTTAGGTAGTACTACTACTCCCAGCATGGAACACACTGTTCCATGATGGGAGTAGTAGCACCTGTACAAAATGACAGATTGCCCGTTGCGATCCTCCTGTATAAAGTATAGATGCGGCGGCCCCTCTTCTATGGTCCCCTGCACTGCCGTATATATACACCTATTCATATTTCCCGCAGAGAAATGTGATTGGACAGATGGTTCCAGCCAATCACAGCTCTAGGAATATGTGTATATATAAGGCAGTGCAGCTGACCATAGAAGAGCGGCCGGTCGCATCCATACATTATACCGGAGGATTACAGCGGGTGTCAGGAGTGATACCCGCTGTGATCTTTCCTTAACTACAAGTACTACTACTCCCAACATGGAGTACACTCTGCTCCATGCTGGGAGCTGTAGTACCTGCATTAATAGATAGATTGCAGCAGGTGTCAGAAATTACACTCGCTGCGATCTGTCTATTAATGCAGGTACTACAGCTCCCAGCATGGAGCAGAGTGTGCTCCATGTTGGGAGTAGGAGTACCTGCAGTTAAGGACACATCACAGTGGGTGTCACTACTGACACCCACTGTGATCGTCCTGGCTATAGCAGAGATGCAGAACGGCTGTATACATCGCTTGCATCCCTGATCTGCATTATACTCCGGGCCAGCCACTCATTCATTAATCTTTTCCTCAGAGCTGTGATTGGCTGCAACCATCCGGCCAATCACAGCTCTGGGCCAGTGATGTGAATAGAGCAGAGATGTGAGCGCTGTATAGAGCCACATCACTGCTATATTATGCACGATAGGCGATATGTCTATAGTACAGGTACTACTACTCGCAGCATGGAACAGTGTGTTCCATGCTAGGAGTAGTGGTACTACATAAAAAATGTAAAAAATAAAAAAAATTATAAAAGAGAGAAAAAAAAAAGTTAAACACACACACACACACTATATAAAAAAATTTATTAAAATTTTGTGATAAAAAAAATAAACATTTAGTTAAATACATTTTTACATCCCTACTGCATACTTTTTTTTGGTACCCAACTATTTTGTAAAATAAAAAATAAAAAAACACAAAAAGGGGCCAAAAAAGGCAAATTCCACACAAAGGTAAAAACGCAAGAAAAAACGCCAAAACGCAGGGGAAAACTGTGGCAGTTTTACTGGCGTTTTTATGCCACAAAAATCTCGGTGGAGTCCTAGCCTAATGGTAACATTCTTGTCGGCAGAGAGGGAATCCAGAGCACATCTTTCTAACACAGAGAAGTTATCAAAAACAGGGCATTTTCCTCTCTCTATTTGCTTAGTCACTTTATTTACATCTGTTTTTACAAGGCTTACAAATGTCTCAACAGGATGATGTAAATTAGGTGGACTATATCGACTTTGCAGTCGTAAGTTGAATCCCTCTAAGGTCATTACATTACCAGTGTTGTTAGAACTAGTGGATACAGCAGTCTCAGATCGGAGGTTTTCCACAGCAAAATGATTTTTCAGTCTCATCAGGCAAAAAAAACCTCTCCAAGTCTATATCTAACTGGAATGTATCCAGTTTATTCACCGGATTGAATGAAAGTCCCTTCTGAAGTACTGCAGTCTCCATAGGTGACAGACATCTATAGGATACATTCCTATAAAGAACCCCTGGGCCAACTGATCATATGTTAATATGCCCTTAAATCAGCTTGTTTATATACCAAACATGAGCCAATGAAATGTCAAATTAACATGTGACAGCAAATGCTAAAAGTCATGGATACTTTTGCACCTTTGTTAAAAAAAACAACCAACCATTTAAGATGTTAAACAGACGTTAAACATAAGAAAACCGCCCCTGATGTGGAACGCACGTAATATATAGGAGAGTATTAACGGCCATTAGATATACATAGACCAGTCAGTAATAATGGGGCTTTGCCAAAATGGACATTAAACATAAGAAACCGGCTAGGACCTGTAGTATATAGGGAAGCTGAAGACCAATGGGCCCCATTTCTGAGGAAGGAAAACACAATTTTCAAAACACGTTAGGCCAAGTTTGACCCTTGTTGGTAACCGGAGTGACGTCACTCACCACCAGAGGTCTTCGGCTCCAACCTCTAGTTCATGCAGAAACTGGTTGCAGACACCGCCGGCCGGGGTAGTCTCCCAGGGCACGAACATACAGTAACCAGAAGATTGTTCAGATCTCTGCAGCAGGAACTGACAAGGAGTAACCAGAACATTGTGCAGATTTCAACAGCAGTAAGAACGGACGAAGAGGAACAGCAGTGTACAGACATAAGTTGTACTACATGTATAGTAATAACTGTACTACATGTATAGTATTTTAGTCATCTAATTAAAGACCAACTATATTATTGCCGTCTAAGCTATTCAGTATTATAGAAATTGCACTTTCTGTATTACAACCTTAAAACGGAAACCAACATATATATATATATATATATATATATATATATGTATTAGCACTAACACCACCTAATAAGGTTGTTATTTTTACATCTATAAGTTAATGGTTTAACAGGGAGCCATTCAGCTACATTCCCTTTTCCATAGCGCCGGTGTTTCAAGTATTATATAACATTTAAGATCAGATATGATGAAATTAATGTTGATCAACAGTTGGTTAGGAAATATAGAAGAATTTGAGGAGGTTTGCTGTAACTACAATAAAGTTCTGTTCTGGAGAATGTACTAAAGTGATGACTAGCTGTTTGGTGGAGGTCCAAATGCTGGAACCCCAGTGAGCACTAGAACATTGGTCCCTTGTGTCAATAGAGCTACAGCATGCAAGTGTTCTATACCAAGTATAGAAGGGAAACTGAAAACAAGACAGTGTAAGGATGTGGTACATTTGATTTGGCTAAATTTGTGATTGCTTTTATGACAAAAGCAAAAGAAAAACGCTTCAGAAGTGTGTTTAGAAATGAAATCTGCATACATTTGCTGTGTGGGCTTTATGCAGGAATTGTCCAGTGAAAAACCACAGGATAGAAGATAAGTGTCTGTACGCGGGGATGTTCAGATCGGGGCCATGGACGCAATTCATTTATTTCATTGGGAGCACCAAATATACAGCACTCTTCCGTGCTCCCATAGAAATGAATGGAGCACGTGTCGTCTGCAGCATCAGTGGGGGTCTCCTTTCTGGAAAATGCGAGGGGGTCCCAGCGGTCTGACCCCTGCGATCACTTATACCCTATCCTATCCCCTATCTTTCACCAGACAAATCCTTTAACTTGAAAAAAGAGTGAGATGCAAACTATTAGAATTTGGCATGAAGATGGTTCATATATGAGGCAAAAGTGAGATTCCCCACACTGCAATATAGGCATAATCCAGAATAGGGCTGGGCGGTATACCGTTTCATATCGGATACCGTTTTTTTCCCCCCACGGTATGGATTTTTGCCCCTACCGCTATACCAGTCGGGCCCCTCCCCCACTCTCCGAATTAATTATAGAGCCCAGCCAGCAGTGCGTGATGAGCGGAGAATCCTGTAACCGGCGCCCCTCTCCATGTAACGCGCTCCCTCCCTGGCGGTATACTAGAATTCTCCCTCCCTCCTTGAAAAGCAGCTACCGGCCGACATCAGCCGGTGAGACCCGTGAGGAGGCGGGGTGAGTGCGGGAGAGTCGGGGATGACGTGTAGCCACGGGGGGGGGGGGGGGGGGGGCTAGGGGGGGGTGTAGGAGAGCGGTAATACCTTGATACCGCCATAATTAAAAAAAAAACATGATATTAATTTTAGGTCATACCGTCATACCGCCCAGCACTAATCCAGAATGTTAAAGCTGGGCCAGCATGCATGCGAAAACACTGTTAGGCAATGTTCACATGGCAGAATGTCCACCCGGAAGATTTCTGGGCAGACATTCCACAGACAGCTAACACCGCTTGGAAATGCACCGTCTCCATAGACAGCAGTGCATTTCCGAGCGGATTCCGCAGAAAGAATAGACAAGTCCTGGAAATACTGCTGTATGCACAGTGCAGCAGAATCCCATTTAAATCAATGGGACCATGTGGAATATTCCACACGGACACACGACATTCCGCCGTGTGAAAATACCTTTGGGTTGAGGAACTATGTGGGGGGACTTATCAAAATTTGTGCATAGGACAAGTGGAGAAGTCCATAGTAACCAATCAGATTTATCAAAGGCCTTTTAAACGCTCAACCTACCATTTCCCAGGCAAGGTTTCATGGTTCCCCACCAGTGTTTAGTTATGACTTGATGGGGTGGTCACGAGTAAACCCATTATCACAGAAGGTGATTGGTAAGTGAATATTCAAGTTATTTCTTTCCCAAAAAAAAACTTTCGGCGGTGGAATCCCCGCTGTGGAAATCTGCTGGGGAAAGCCCAAACACGCAGTGGGAAACACACTGCGAGTTTGAAAGTAAATCTGCTCGTGTGAACAAGTCCTTAAAGGGGTATCCAAAGGAAAGGGGATAGGATATCTGATCACGGGGGTCCCACCGCTGTCATTGCGCACCCACCTTTGTGAGCTCTCCGCATCGCTGGAGGCTCCTAGTGTGAAGCATGACGACCACGGGGCCGGAGTATCGTGATGTCACGACTCAGCCCCCGTGTGATGTCAGGCGCCGCCCCCTCAATGCAAGTCTAAGGGAGGGGGCCTATCTTTTGGCTAGGGGATGAGATGTATTAGGGCCGGAGTACCCCTTTAAGGTGGAAATTGCAGGTGTATTTTTTGTCATTTTTCACAGCAGTTCTTTGGCCATGTTTTCTGATTCACTAATTTTGTATCATAATTGGACAAAAAATCCTGACACTTAATGGGGATGTCCAGTGAAAAACAACCTATACCACATCCACAGGATAGAGGAAAAGCTGGGAACAGGGCCCCAGGCTCTCTGCACATCACAAAGCATATGTGCTGCAGACGGCATGCGCTCCATTCATTTCTATGGGAGTGCAGAGTATACTTGAGTACACCGCGTGCTATCTGTGTGATTCACAGAGAGTCAGGGCCCTGACCTGGAGATTGTGGAGGGTTCCAGTATTCAGCTCCCCAACATCAGACACTTACCCTCTATCCTGTGGATTGGGAATAAGTTATTTTTCACTGGACAACCCCTTTTATTTATATGGCTATAATAATTACTGCTTAAATATTAAAAGAGAACTCAAGTAAAAAAAAAAAAATATTCATTATGCCTGAGCTGCTGGAATAAAAATAATAAACTTTAAAGCGTAACTGTCAGATCCCACAAAAAAACTAAAACTGTTATATGTAACTCAGTACCTAATCCTGATCATGTAATTTTTGTCTCTATCATCCGTATTTCACAAAAAAAAGGCATATTATAGCTGCTCAATTTCTTTTCCATCTTGTCAAAGGGAAGGGGCGTGTCCATCTCTTGCCTGCACTGTGATTACTCCTCCCCCTCCCTCACTCACTCTGCCTACAGCTTTTGCAAATCTATAACTTTTGCCATGCTTGGAGTTGTAGTTTTAAAACAGCTGGAGGCACATGTTTGGTAAAACTGTGTTACAGCAGTGTTGCAGCAGGCTGTGTTCCTGCTTGTCAATCAGCCATCTCGTGTCCATGACCCCTGGACACACTCATGCTGTTGTGGGACTCCTCAGTGTCCCAAGAGGGGTGGGGACCCTAGTCATGGGATTTTTAAAGGAATTTTTTTTTTTTTTTTTTTTATAAAATGTGAATTTTTTTTAAGCAGTATATTACAAAAACTATTGTTTTGCCAAGATGTACAACATATAAAAAGTTTTTATATCTAACAGTGCCCATTTAACTTACTTTCCAGTGCCATTGATATCGCTGCCCGATCCTTTGTCCCGATCTTCTTCTATTTTTTTGAACCAGACACACCATACCGCGGTTCATCTAATTGCCAGCGGAAGCAATGTCCTGCCTTGTCTGGTAAGCTGAGCAGCAGTGTCACTTTAACCCAGGCCCTCCTTGCACGTTAGTCCAAGGTTTCCCAACCAGTTTGCCTCCAGCTGTTGCAAAACTAAAACTCCAAGCATGTCCAGACATGCTGCGAGTTGTAGTTTTGCAACAGCTGGAGGCACGCTGGTTAGGAAACACTGTATTAGACAGATCAATCAAACTAAGGTTTGGTGTATGGGGACCTTTTGGTCCCTGAAATAACTGATATAAAGTACTATAGTAGTACGAGAAGGAAGCAATGTGATCTTGCACCACTCACACTTAGCTTAGGACATCAGCTTCAGTACAGAGATCAAATCCACAGTACCCATGATCAGTGCAAAAGGTCAGACTTGTCCAGAAATCCACTTGAAAGAAGAAAACCACGGCACCGTGTATTCGTATGCAAATAAAAACTTCTTTTATGCAGCATTGTGGGGCACATAGAGGTGTAACAAGGCGCCTTAATGCATCGTAATGCTGCATTAAAGTTTTTACTTGCATACGAATACCCGCATACGAATATTAGGTTTTCTTCTTTAAAGTGGATTTCTACTACAGTAGTACATTTACATGCTGCGATAATCATAGCGATCTTAGGCTCCCTTTACATATGTCCGGTGTCAGTTCCCACCAGCGCTGCAGAAGCTGCGCCGGAGGGAACATGTAGCCAGAACCGATCCCATTCATTTGAATAGGACTGTTCACAATCATCTGGTGTCTCAGTTTAGACGGCGGATGATTGGACTTGCCGGACTGGCACAGGCAGGGGAACGCATCTTGCTGCATTCCCCATCAAGCGATCACAAACATGGATGCCGGACGATGCACAGCTGATGCCAACTGATGCACTTCTGGCATCAGTTGTGGCAATTTTCAACCAGTTTTGCCAGAGCCGGACATATGTAAACCTAGCCTTAGGCTTCTTTCACACTGCCATAAGGATGTGGCAGTGTGAAGTCCGCTCGGAGAAGTTGGGGAGAATAGCAGGAGAAAAAATACTGCTTGTGCCATCTTTTTCTCCCACTACAAAACAATGCTGCCCAATGGACCCAATTATAGTAAAAAGGATCCATCGAGACCAGTTATTGCCAGTTGTACCTCGTCCCGATAAAAAGGCTGTTTAGGGTCGGGACACAACGGCAGTGTGGAAACATCCTTAAATAGTAATGCTACACGGTCCATTCCACATACTAGCTGTATATCAGCCCCAAAGATAGGTGGTTTATAGAATGGTATCATACATTGTAGCATTCAGCCTCTTGGTTAGGCCCCTTTCACACTGCCAGTATGACCCATCAAATACGGCTGGCAAACACTTTTTTTTTTCGTTCTACAGTTTGATGGGTCATAACGGCCAATAATGGGTCCCAATTATAGTCAAAAGGGTCCATAATTTTCGGAGAGATAAGCCGGAGAAACAGACGGTGCTAGCATTGGTTTTTTCTCCGGCTTTTCTGGATGATAAAATGAAAGTCTACACTGTCAGAGACAACTGGCAGTGTGAATTTAGACTAAGCCATACCTTTAGGTCAGGGTCTCCCAACCATTGTGCCTCCAGCTTTTGCAAAACTACAACTCCCAGCATGCCCAGGCAACCGAAGTCTGCTTTAGGTACATACAATACATTATGCGCATTAATAAAGAATTTATAGCTTTATTTCCCTTTATGTGCTGAAATAATGATTATGACCACCCTGAAAACGAACATAACGTAACCAATACGTGTAAATGTACGTGACTGTAACCTATAGACCATTCGCACAATAGGCAGGCGGCCTCTCACCCACATGGCGCCCATTCATCGCTCTCTCTATGGTAACGTTCGCCCTCGTGACGTCACCCTGCCGACTAGAAGCAAAGGGATAGCGCGCCGGTAGCCTCAGAAGCTCATCTTATTGGTCGGCTTTATTTCCAGGGTGACGGTGTTGACGATAAGTCCCGCCTCCTGGCTCTCATTGGTGGACTTACCTTTTTTCTTTCTGTGATTGGCGCTTCGTTTGCCCAATCGTCCGTCGAAGAAGCGGTAGTCTTTCATTACGTCCTTCTCTTACCGTGCTGCGCAGCTGAGAAGGTTGAGTCACCGCCATTTTGTGCTAGAGCCGCTGAAGCAGAAATCGCTGTTTAACGATACCTCTTAGCTCGTTTACCTTTATCCTATAGCTTTACACGTGTTGTCTTCGACTCGCTGAACCCGTAACGTTCAGTGATACTGCCTGAAAAGCTCCGAAAAGAGGTGAGTCATCGACGCTAGACATGTAAGAAAATGGCCCCCGTGCAAAGGCCTCGGTGAAGCCTGAGCCGCTGCGCCACTGCTGAGGGGGGTTTCTTTTACCGTGACTGCTTTGTATTTCTGTAGCCTGGTTGTATAGTAGCTCTTAGGCGCTCAGGCTTTTACCTCATATCGGCGGGTGGAGGCCTTTGTCATGGCGGCATAACCGTCCTAGAACATGGCGACCCTCACGAGGCTGAGCTTCATGTTGGATAGGAGCGCACATAGGGGATTGTTATAGCTGGGAGGAGCTGCGTAGAAAGATGCATGATTTATTTTAGCCACTAAGACTTAATTAAGAGATTTGGGTAGATTTATCAAGCTTATATTAATATTCTCTTTGTTCCCCATAGCAACAGATTTCAGCTCAGATTTCATTTTACCAGATTAATGTGGGGACATATTAATTTAAGTATCAAAAGCTGAGTGGTTACTATGGGCAACACGGAGTGTCTTAAAATTACCCTGTTAGGTATATTTGGCCCTCCCACAAATTTTAGTGTATACTTTTTCCCATTGCGACAAAGAATTCTATTTATTTAGACTTGTTATGACATCCATAGGGGGAGATTTATCAAAACCTGTGCAGAGGAAGAGTGGTGCAGTTGCCCATAGCAACCAATTAGATTGCTTCTTTCATTTTCCACAGGCCTCTTTAGATTCCTGTGGAAAATGAAAAAAGCAATCTGGTTGCTATGGGCAACTACACCACTCTTCCTCTGCACAGGTTTGGATAAATCTCCCCAATAGTGTTCATTTAATTGCCTATCGGATCTGGTCACTGTACATTCTCAATAGATTAGCTGCACCTACTATATATTTTGTAGGTGGATGGTTCATTATTCCAGCTGTTGTACACCCCAGCCAAGGAGAATTTATACCAGTGTGCCTCCAGCTGTTTCAAAACTACAATTCCCAGCATGCCTGGACAGCCAAGAGGCTTGCTGTGTATGCTGGGATTAGATGTTTTGCTACAGCTGGAGGCACACTGGTTAGTAAACACTATAATAGATTCTCCTTGGCTGGGGTGTACAACAGCTGGAAACCCTGATCTATGCTCTAGTAGTGGCTTTCTCATCAACACTGGACACATTGGGGAAGATTTGTCAACCTGTGTCAGTTGCCCATAATAGCCCATAATCTGCTTCTTTCATTTTTAAAAAGTCCTCTGAAAAATGACTGAATGAAGCAGGTTGGTTGCTATGGGCAACTGCATCACTGTTATACAGAAGGCTTGATAAAACTACCACATTGGGTGGATATTCTGAGAAAGGAAAATTATTCACATGATCTAGCAGTGAATTAAAGGAGTTCTCTAAGCTAAAACTTTTAACCCCGGGCTGTAAAACTATACATAATAAACTTTCACTTACCTGCCTACGATCCCCTGTTCCAATATCGCCGTCCCGGTCTCTTCCACTTCCTGCGGGTCGGTGACTTCACTCAGCCTATCAGTGGCCGCAGCAATGTCCCGTCGCGGCCTCTGATAGGCTGAGTGCAGAGTGAAGTCACCGACCCGCAGGAAGAGGAAGCGGACAGGGACCGAAACACGGGCGGCGATATCGGAACAACGGGGGATCGTAGGCAGGTAAGTGAAAGTTTATTATGTATAGTTTTACAGCCCGGGCACAGCGGGGGATAAGGTTTCAGTTGGAGAACTCCTTTAATATTTAAGATGCCCCCCTTAACCTTTTGTCTTTGTAGCATAACATATGTAAAGCTCCTGTAATCTAGTAAATATGTAACACTGCTGTCTCTTGTTGGCTACTTGTCGCTCATTGAGCTCTATATAATAGAGGCATAACCACATGATCACCAGATTCTTCTCAGTGTAGCAGTTACTGGATCTTAGGCTAACATAAATGTGGCATTTGGTTCCAGCAAAACTGGGTGAAAATTGTCACAACTGATGCCAGAAGTCCGGCGTCCATTGTTTATGATCCAATCTGAAACACCGAATTACTGTGAACTAGGGATCGACCGATTATCTGTTTGGCCGATATTCACGATTTTGGAGGTTATCGGTATCAGCAATTACCTTGCCGATAATCCGATAATGCACCGCCCCGGCCAGAGACCACCGCTGCCCCATTGCCTCCCCCATCCCCGGTATTATAATTATCTGTTCCCGGGGCCCGCGCTACTTCTGGCTCCTGTGACGTCCTGTGTTACGCTGTGCGCTGCGCAATGACGAGTGACGTCCTCAACGCGACGTCAGTCAGTGCACACAGTGACAGCTCAGGACGCCGCCAGAGCCAGAAGTAGCATGGGCCCTGGAAACAGGTAAATATAAGACTGGGGATGGGGAGGGAATGGGGCAGCGGCGGTGGTTGGACTAAGGACCGGAAGGGGGAGAGAAGTGGGCAGTGGCGGTCTCTGGGCAGAGGATAGGTTGTGGGGGGGGGGTAGGACTCAGGAGGACCCCAGGACAGGCAGGGGGAAAGAAGCAGGCGGCGGTCTCTGGCACAGCACAAGCCGCTGCAGTTAATTGATTTAAAGCGCCCGCTCATTGACCTGTATGAATAATCTAATGGTTCCCCTAATAGTGTATTAAAAAAGTGGGAAAAAAAATCACCCATTAACCCCTTCCATTTTAAGTCAGGGGGGGGGCCCGACCAGTATAGCGGTATGGGCAAAAATCCATACCGGTATACCGCCCAGCACTACGGTGGGGGTGTAACGCGGTGCGGTGGGTCAGGGGGGGGGGGCGGTCGCGGTGGGGGCGGGGCATTATCGGCAAGGTAATTGCCAATACCGATAGTGCCCAAAATCGTGATTATTGGCCAATAATATCGGCCATAGCGATAATCGGTCGATCCCTAGTTTGTACTACACACAAGTGTGGAATACTCTACACAAACCCCCATGGGTAAAGCGGTGTGCACTGCTTACCGATATACACATGGGGGTATCTGCAGAGCATTGCACCCTAGTGTCATCTACAGACACTAGGATGCAATGCTCTGCACATACTACCATGTGTATAGCAGTGTGCATGTAGTACACACTTACACTACTATACACATGGGGGTATGTGTAGAGCATTGCATCCTAGTGTCTTTTGATGACAGTAGGATGCAATGGTTTGCAGATGCCCCCATGTGTAGAAGCAATTAGTAGCAGCCCCTCCAGTAGACGACAGCCCCACCCTTGTAGACAGCACTCACCTGCGGCTGTCCTCTGCCCCGTTCTCCCGTCTGCATTATGTCGTCCTATGGAGGAGCATGTGACATACACGTCACTCTGCATCCTCCGTAGCGTTACGCTGGGCGTGGGGGAGGAGGTGGAGTGACGTGTGTATGTCACATGGGACGGGAGAAGCGGGTACAGTATATGATTTGGTATCGGGGACACTGAACGAGTCCCGATACCATGCAAATTGCTAGTATTGGCCCAATACTTCCATCACCAGACATGTCCCTGCTGCTGCTCTATTTCTAGCGCAATTAGCGCAGCGCCGGGACATGTCTATTCTTTGCTGCTCATCTCTGTTGGATACAGAGATGAGCAGCAAAGAATACATGTCCCGGCGCTGCGCTAATTGCGCTAGGAGTAGAGCAGCAGGGACATGTCGGGCAACGGTGGTGAATGGATGAAGCCTACATGTCGGACGTGTCAGCTTCATTCACTGCCGCCGCGGACAACTAATTGGGCGATTATTCGATAACTGGATTCGTCACAACGAATTCCGTTATCGAATTCAATCGATTTTATAGATCGTTGCAGCTCTATCACCAATTAATACTGATTAGTGCTATGCCCTATGCATAGCACTGAACTGTATTAGCAATCAAATGAGTGCTATAGATAGTCCCCTATGGGGACATAAAAAGTGTAAAATAAAAGTTGAAAAATGTAAAGAAAAAAAAGAAAAGTGAGAAATCCCCTCCCCCAATAAAAATGAAAATTGTCAGTTTTTCCCATTTTACCCCCAAAAAGCCTTAAAACACTTTTTATAAAGCTATTTGGTATCGCCGCATGCGTAAATGTCCGAACTATCAAAATATAATATTGATCCCGCACTGTGAACGGTGTAAACGTAAAAAGTAAAAAATCCAAAAATGCTGCTTTTGTCACATTTTATTCCTAAAATTTTTTTTTAATTATATGCAAATGTGGTGTCGATAAAAAGTGTTTTTAAAGCGGTACAAAAATATAGAAGTATCTAGCCATGGGTATCATTTTAATCATTGACCCACAGAATAAAGAACACATGTCATTTTTACCGTAAAGTGTGAAAACAAAATCCTCCAAAATGTGCAAAATTGTGGTTTTCATTTAAATTTCCTCCCTAAAAAAATATTTTTTGGGGATCACGGTACATTTTATGGTAAAATGAGAGGTTTCATAACAAAGTACAATTGGTCACGCAAAAATCAAGCCCGTAGATGGAAATAGAAGAGTTATGGATTTTAGAAGGTGAGGAGGAGAACGCAAAAATAAATTTGGCCTGGTCCTTAAGGTTAAAATTAGGGATGTCCCGATACCATTTTTTAAAGGCAGAGTACGAGTACCGATACTGTAATTCTAGTACGAGTACTTAGATTTTAAAGGGAATCTGACACCAGGGTGACCCGGTTTCTGGCGCTGTTTACCATATATGTGGGTCCTTGTTGTGTGCAATGGAGGCGGCTGCTGTAGTATGAGCCAAGATTTCTCTCTTCTCCATTGGACAGAACAGGGAATTTGCATTGGCGGCGAAACCAATGACCACATGATGAGGAGCGATAGAAACCGGGTCACCTGCACTATCTACATATAAATTCAAGTTAGTGCAGGTGACTGCTGTAAGATTATCTTTAATAGTAAGTAGTATCCCCCTTGCCTCCCCCCTGAAAATTCAGGTAATCAATCGGATGGATAAGAAATTAATTTTCTTAATGGTTGTAAATATTAAAGTGGGATTTTGCAGTCAGGTGGTGTGAATGTTTTAGATCGAGGGAGTGTTGTCCTAAAACACACTCCTTGACTGTCTAATCCTGCCAATCGCCTGATATTCACTCCATTACTAAAATGAAGTTTTACTTATCTCATATTTTTTTAGGTTGGTCACAGGTCCTTTAAAGGGGTACTCCGGTGCTTACACATCTTATTCCCTATCCAAAGGATAGGGCATAAGATGCCTGATCGCGGGAGTCCCGCTGTTGGGGACGACTGTGATCATGCACGCGGCACCCCGTTTGTAATCAGTCCCCGAAGCGTGTTTGCTCGGGGACTGATAACTGTCGACCGCAGGGCCGGCGGCGTTTGACGCCACGCACCCGTGTGATGTCACGCTCCGCCCCTCAATGCAAGCCTACGGGAGGGGGCGTGATAGCTGTCACGCCCCCTCCCGTAGGCTTGCATTGAGAGGCGGTGCGTGACGTCACTCCTCCGGTCCTGCGGTCCACAGTTATCAGACCTGGAGCGAACACGCTCCGGGGACTGATTACAAACGGGGTGCCGCGTGCATGATCACAGTCGTCCCCAGCTGCGGGACTCCCGCGATCAGGCATCTTATCCCCTATCCTTTGGATAGGGGATAAGATGTGTAAACACCGGAGTACCCCTTTAAACAATACTAGCTACAGTTTTTTGGCCATTCACATAGAAATCAGTGGGGAAATAAGGAACAAAGGTAGGTGACACACCAGTAGTGTTGGAAGCTGTCCTGTCTCTCAGAATTTTCACGTACTTTTTCTAGAACTGCCTCTGGGTGGACAAACATATGTAAGGCTAGTGCCTCATGCCTGACAGTGTGGAAAAGGTTACATGAGACTATTGTACAGATTCCCAATCATGTCAGGCCCCATTCACATCAGATCCTAATATACCCTAAACATAGTCTACAAGTGTCTAAGTTTTAGAATTCTGCAAAAAAAAGTATATTCAGGAAATATACTGAAAGCCAGAGCCACTTGTAAACAATTTTCTCTTAAATGCCTGGTTACATCCTTTATACCTAATGAACATGATATGAATTGTGGGCTTGGAAACATCTGCAATAAGGAAGTCAGTTAGCATCATGAGATCTGGACCCTGCTGGGACATTTTATAGGTCCTGCTTAGCCAATTAATGGCCAGTTTTGTCCCCCACAGCCACTTTTTGGCTGAGTGGGCCTATGATGTGCCTGTGGTCTCCTGAATGACTGCTTCGATTTTTAACTTTGTAAGAAGGGATCTCCTGCCCAGGCTCTCTGCATGAATGCAGTTTTCTATCACAGCACTAAGCTGTGTCCTCCATGCCCCTCCATGCATCTCTATGGGGGAGCTGGAGATACAGCGGGTATCTGTTTCTCCCATAGATACGTGGAGGGGGCAGCATCATTGGAGTGATGATACTGCAGCAGTTAAGAGGGCCCTTTTGCTGCCATTCTAGCTCACAGATGAGCACCACTGAGCTACAGGCATGTCATTTATTCTATATGATGCTGTCACTCACCACCTGTAGGTAGTTGCAATGGCACACAGTCCCTGGTCCTGTGCGCTGCTTCTGATGACATGCAGCGACGGTCTGTATTTGTCTGTATTTTGGTGGGTGCTCTACAGAGGAAGGTGGTGTACTTAATTTTTAAAATGTTCTGTAAATGAAAGGTGGGTGACAAAGGAAGGGAATAAAGTCACCAAAAGGATAATGACTAAGGCAATTTCCTGCATGTGGAGTCATTCATTCAGCGATGCTGCTCAGTGAGGATCATCTGTACTGGACAGATAGAAGGGGGAGGGAGGGTAGATGCCAGGTGGGTATGATTTATTTTTCTTTATCCCACCTTGAAATTTTTTGTACATTCTAAAGCAGGTCCCCAGGGCTGAGCATTTCTTGCTCTATGGTCCTGGTTTATCAAAAGTGTGAGAAACTGCAGAGGTTTTGCTAACGGGAACAGATTCCATTTCAGCTTTCACTTTACCATAGCTTAATCCCTTCCTGACCTATCGGATAAGGGGAACATGAGTCTATTCCATGTCATAACCGGCAGCTGTGTGCTACTATCAGCAGCTGACCTCTGCTAGTAATAATGGTCATCGGCGCAATCTCTATCTGCCATTTGAGTGGTTAAAGGAGAAGTCGGGTACGGACTATTCCTATTCCATCCTGCCCGGACTGCAAAAAAGAGAAAACAAACTTTCACTTGCCTTCCTACATTCCCCTGGAGCTCTGCAACAGCAGATCGGTCGGCCGGGCGGTCTGCTTCCTACATCCCTTAGCCCGGGATGTCACACGGCGCTTCAGCCCATCACCTGCTGAGGCGGGACATAGCTGCGGCCGGTGATAGGCTGAAGCTCCGTGTAAGTCCAGGGCTAAAGGAAATAGGAAGCAGGCAGCCCGGCCGACCGATCAGCTGTTGCGGAGCTCCAGGGGAACGTAGGAAGCTAAGTGAAAGTGTTTCTCTTAGCGCACCAGGTCCTATATTTATGTCCTGTACATCGCAGCCAGGGACCAGCCGGTAATGGCTGACATCTGCGATCAAGCGGATGTCTGCCATTGACCCCTCTGATGCTGTGATCAATACAGATCACTGCATCTGCGGGAGTGCTGTCAGAAATATGGATGATCGTTATTAGGGATATACCGATACTAGTATCGGGGCCAATACTCTGCATTTACATGGTATCAGGGACTTGTTTAATGTCACAAATACCATGTCTGATACCTGCTGCTGTGCGGGCCGCTGTCCCGTTCTCCCCTGCGCCCAGAGTGACGTGTATGTTGCATGCTCCTCCATAGGACGCAATGCTGCAATCGGGAGAACAGGACAGCGGAGCGGCAACAACCAAGGACAGCCGCAGGTTGGACTGCTTTCTATAAGGGGGGGGGGGGACACTGCTTTCTATAAGGGGGTGGAGACACTGCTTTCTATAAGGGGGGGGGGAGACACTGCTTTCTATAAGGGGGGGGAGACACTGCTTTCTATAAGGGGGGGGAGACACTGCTTTCTATAAGGGGGGGGGAGACACTGCTTTCTATAAGGGGGGGGGAGACACTGCTTTCTATAAGGGGGGGGAGACACTGCTTTCTATAAGGGGGGGGAGACACTGCTTTCTATAAGGGGGGGGAGACACTGCTTTCTATAAGGGGGGGGAGACACTGCTTTCTATAAGGGGGGGGGAGACACTGCTTTCTATAAGGGGGGGGGAGACACTGCTTTCTATAAGGGGGGGGAGACACTGCTTTCTATAAGGGGGGGAGACACTGCTTTCTATAAGGGGGGGGGAGACACTGCTTTCTATAAGGGGGGGAGACACTGCTTTCTATAAGGGGGGGAGACACTGCTTTCTATAAGGGGGGGAGACACTGCTTTCTATAAGGGGGGGGAGACACTGCTTTCTATAAGGGGGGAGACACTGCTTTCTATAAGGGGGGGGAGACACTGCTTTCTATAAGGGGGGGGGAGACACTGCTTTCTATAAGGGGGGGGGAGACACTGCTTTCTATAAGGGGGGGAGACACTGCTTTCTATAAGGGGGGGGAGACACTGCTTTCTATAGGGGGGGGGGGAGACACTGCTTTCTATAAGGGGGGGGAGACACTGCTTTCTATAAGGGGGGGGAGACACTGCTTTCTATAAGGGGGGGGAGACACTGCTTTCTATAAGGGGGGGGGAGACACTGCTTTCTATAAGGGGGGGGAGACACTGCTTTCTATAAGGGGGGGGAGACACTGCTTTCTATAAGGGGGGGGGGAGACACTGCTTTCTATAAGGGGGGGGGGAGACACTGCTTTCTATAAGGGGGGGGAGACACTGCTTTCTATAAGGGGGGGGAGACACTGCTTTCTGTAAGGGGGGGGGGGAGGCACTGCTTTCTGTAAGGGGGGGGGGAGGCACTGCTTTCTGTAAGGGGGGGGGAGGCACTGCTTTCTGTAAGGGGGGGGGAGGCACTGCTTTCTGTAAGGGGGGGGGGAGGCACTGCTTTCTGTAAGGGGGGGGGAGGCACTGCTTTCTGTAAGGGGGGGGGAGGCACTGCTTTCTGTAAGGGGGGGGGAGGCACTGCTTTCTGTAAGGGGGGGGAGGCACTGCTTTCTGTAAGGGGGGGGAGGCACTGCTTTCTGTAAGGGGGGGGAGGCACTGCTTTCTGTAAGGGGGGGGGAGGCACTGCTTTCTGTAAGGGGGGGGGAGGCACTGCTTTCTGTAAGGGGGGGGGAGGCACTGCTTTCTGTAAGGGGGGGGAGGCACTGCTTTCTGTAAGGGGGGGGAGGCACTGCTTTCTGTAAGGGGGGGGAGGCACTGCTTTCTGTAAGGGGGGGGGAGGCACTGCTTTCTGTAAGGGGGGGGGGAGACACTGCTTTCTGTAAGGGGGGGGGAAGACACTGCGGCTGCTTCCTGTCTACACGTCCACGGACGTAAATGTATGTCCTGGTTTGGCGATACTTTGCACACCAGTACGTACATTTACGTCCTGTGTATGACCGCGAGCATAGAAGCTGTGCTCGAGTCATACACTGCATGTTCAGGTGCTGCCAGAGATCGTGCGGATGTCTGCCATTAACCCCTCAGATGCTGTGATCAGTACAGATCATGGCATCTGCAGCAATGCGCAAGTTAAAATGGATGATAGGATCGCCTGCAGTGCTGCTGCGGCGATCCGATAATCTGTATTGGCGGTCGGAGGTCCCCTCACCTGCCTCCGTCCATCTCCCGACTTCTCCTGGTCTGAGATCAAGCAGACCAGAGCAGAAGATCGCCTATAATACTAATCAGTGCTACGGTATGTCCTATGCATAGCACTGAACGGTATTAGCAATCAAATGATTGCTATAGATAGTCCCCTATGGGGACATAAAAAGTGTAAAATAAAAGTTGAAAAATGTAAAAGTAAAAAAAGAAATATAAAAATATCTATCCATGGCTATCATTTTAATCGTATTGACCCACAGAATAAAGAACACATAATTTTTACCGTAAAGTAGTGTGACAACGAAACCCTGCAAAATTGTTTCATTTAAATACCCTCCCTAAAAAAAATTGGGGGCTTTGCTGTACATTTATGGTAAAATGAGGTTTCATTACAAAGTACAATTGGTCATGCAAAAAAAGCCCTTATATGGGTCTGTAGATGGAAAGAGAAGTTATGGATTTTAGAAGACGAGGAGGAAAAAACGAAAACTCAAAAATAAAATTGGCCTGGTCCTTAAGATTGAAATGGGCTTGGTCCTTAAGGGGTTAAACAGTAGTGCTCAAATCAGCACCCCTGGGCCTTCCCTCTCCCTCAGTGTCTTCCCGGGTTCAGTGATTGCTGCAGCTTGCCTTTAGCAGATAGCATTGATCAATGTAAGCCATTTACTGATGGCTTTAAAATAGGCTTATAAAGTAAAAGGGTTTAAAATATGAAAAAGGCCACGCCTTTTACTGATGCAACATACTTTTCGTTGAATCTGGTGAACAGAAGTGTCTAAAACTAATATTAAATGTGGGGACAGTTTATTGGTGCAAATTGAATTAGGATTTTGGCCCACTTGCAATGGTTTCCATGCAGGATGCTTTCAGAGGTTCAGGCAGTTTGCTATAATGGTGTAAGTGGGATAAACTCCTGTTATTTCATGGTTAAATCCCAGAGTTACCTCCCATTTTACTTTTTGTATACATGTAATCACTTCTGGGTTTGTGCTGTATTTAGTTCACTTGTTCTTTTGTCTATTTGATTAGAAGAGGTGTAGTTCATTAGAAGCGTTTGCTTTTTTTTTTTCTCCTACCCCCAATTATCCCTTATTCTAGTTCCCCTGAATCTAAACTATTCTCCCTTCTCCTTTCCACAGGACACAGATCTGAGCAGTTCTCCAAATTACCCCTCTACCTTCCCTGACCTGTTCTTAAAGATTTTAAATACATCGCCCTTTCCTTGCCTTTCATTATTTCCAATAGAGTAGCCTTTAAGTGCACATGTAGCAGTCCAGGTGCTTCCAATAGCCTAAAATGCTCAAACACCATTCCTTTGTTTAATGGGAGTTTGTTGGGAAAGTTAACCTAACCACCTCTCGGATATTTTCCATTGTAAATTTTTTTTTTTTTTACATTAAACAGAAGAACAGAATGCTGCACCTAAGTGCTCAGAACAACCTGTCACCTCCTCCCCACCCCCCACCCTCCCTTTCCCATCCCTTCAGTGCTAAATTTTTGGGGTGTATTACCTGATCATGATGAGTGCATTTTACAAGAGAATCATTTTTAAGAATTGCTAGTGTTTTTAAGTGGACTTTTTACTGAAATTCTCTACCTTTTTTTCCTGACTTGGATTATTTTCATAATTTTTCCCCTTTTTTTTTCCACAGCGAAGAATTTTTTTTTGAATCGCCAACTACAGTAAGTCTCGCATTTTCTGTGTTTTTAAATTGTTTTTTTTCTTTTTTTTTTCAAAATTTTTCCTACCTTAATGGTCTCCTTTTTAACATTGCTGTGTTTCTAATTTTTTTTTTTTTTAGTTTTTATATAAACTGTTTGTATAAATATTGGTACTGATGCAACATTTTTCTCACTGTTTTAATTTATTTTTATTTTTTTTTAATTTTTTTCATGGTGGGGGTTGGATTGGGAAGGAGTCTTTCTATAATTTTTAATTGTGCATAATCTAAATTTCTCCCAGATGCGATGTGTAGTTGTTAAATTTTTTTTTTTCCTTGCTTTGTTGTAAGTTTTACTTTTATGCAGCTACTTAGGCCTCAAAACATTTTCAAGCTTTGGTATAGTTTTTTAGTAATGCTGTTGGAACACTTGTAGTAATTTCCTACTGTGCATTACCATTGTGGGCAGTGTCATTTTTGACAGTTGCAGTTAATGTCCCTTAATTTAGGCCCATTCCCTGCCCCTCCCCATTCCACCCCATACCTTTTTGTCCCACCGTTGACAATCTGCTGCAGAGAACGGAGACAGATCACTGAAAAGTCAATCTACAGATGCCTGGTAAGACTGGTTGATGAATGAGGTAAAACAAAAATCATTGCCAACATGTTGCTGTTTACTGGACCCTTAACTTTGTTAGGGTGGGTTCACACTACGTTTTCTCCCATACGGGAGCGCATACGGCAGGGGGAAGCTAAAACCTCGCGCTCCTGTATGCCTTCGTATGCGCTCCCGTATGTCATTCATTTCAATGAGCCGGCCAGAGTGAAACGTTCGGTCGGCTCATTTTTGCGCCCTATGCGCTTTTACAACCGGACCTAAAAGTGTGGTCAACCACGGTTTGAGGTCCGGTCGTAAAAGCGCATACGGCGCAAAAATGAGCCGACCGAACGTTTCACTCTGGCCGGCTCATTGAAATGAATGACATACGGGAGCGCATACGAAGGCATACAGGAGCGCGAGGTTTTAGCTTCCCCCTGCCGTATGCGCTCCCGTTTGGGAGAAAACTTAGTGTGAACCCAGCCTTAGTTGTAGAAGGTATTGTTGCTAATTTCTGCAAAATTTTTTGGGACATGGTGAATGTTTACATTGACCCATTTTCTGCACGTTTTTCACAGCCTGTTTGCTAAAGAAAATCCAAAGGTACCATAGACCTAAATGGATCAGTGGAAACTCCACAATAGTGGCAGATTTTCTAAGTTCCCAGTGAAGTCATTGGTAGCTAAATGTGCAGGAAATATGCCCCTGTGGACATGCCCTAATGGTGCTCTCTCATAGGACCATAGGCCAGCTGCAAATATGCCACATTCCTGCATGTGAATCTGCACCAAATCATGCAGATTTGCCACTGCGGATAATTATCAAAATCAATGCAGCACTACTTAGCCAAAGATGTGTGGTGCCAGCGCCCCGACCAAATCAGTCCATGCAATAGAAGAAAATTGGCGCTGCACTCCAAAAGCTCCATTGAGGAGCTGAAACATCACTTTTGCTTGACATGAAGGAATAAAATTCACCACATTATGTATTTTTGGAGTGCTGCGCCAATCATATATATATATATAAAATTTTATTTCATTTTAAAAAATAAATCAATGGGGGAGATTTATTAAAACCTGTGCAGAAAAGTTCCCATAACAATCAGATTATTACTTTTTCAAAAGGCCTCTGAAAAATAAAAGCTATTGGATTGGTTGCTATAGGTAACTGCTCCAATTTCTCTGCATGTTTTGATGTCCCCCATTGATAAAATCCAGAGTTTCTGCAACAACTTCTATACCTGTGAATGAATATATACATGTACTGTGGCATTTCTACTGAATCTGCAGCAGACTTGTCCTGTGTAAAAACAACCTTTAGGGTACATTCACACGTACACAGATTTGATGTGCAGGATTTTCTGCTGCAGATTTCTATGTAAACTAAATGACTGTGCACATCTTCTAATCTGCAGTTACAAATCCTGCACATCAAATCTGCACAGAATACGTGGGAATAGACCCTAAGGGGAACCTGTCATGAGGGTTGGGCTGCCCTCACTGAAGGCAGCACAATTCATGGACAGACATGCTGTGTACAGTGGCGTGTCCTGTACATCAGGATGCACTGTTTGAGGAACCTACACCCAAAAATGTTTGTTTTGATCCAGGCTTAAAGGGGTACTCCTCCCCTAGACATCTTATCCCCTATCCATAGGATAGGGAATAAAATGTCAGATCGCCGCGTTCCCGCTGCTGGGGACCCCCAGGATCGCCGCTGCGGCACTGCACTATCATTACTGCACAGAGCGAGTTCGCTCTGCACGTAATGATGGGCAATACAGGGGCCGGAGCATTGTTACGTTACGGCTCCGCCCCTGGTGATATCACGACCCACCCCCTCAATACATATGTATGGGAGGGGACGTGGCGGTCGTCACGCCCCCTGCCATAGCCTTTCATTACGGGGGCGGGTTCATGATTTCGCGCTGCTCCGTCCCCTGTATCGACCGTCATTATGCACAGAGCGAACTTGCTCTATGCAGTAATGAGAGCGCGGTGCCGCAGCAGTGATCCCGGGGGTCCCCAGCAGCGGGACCGCGGCAATCTGAAATGTTATTACCTATGCTTTGGATAGGGGCGGAGTACCCCTTTAACGCGATCATTGTGCAAACGCATGCTGTCAGCGAATGGACAACTGCTAAAAAAAAAACTAAACGTAATTTCTGTGTTATGCGGACATCAGCGAGGGCAACATGACAGGTTTAAGTGTAAAGTGTTTGAATAGATGAAACCTTCCACAATGTTCACTGACCATATACATTATATCCACCTTTGAGATAACTGCCAGAGATGTTTAAATCTTTCTGCTGCAGGCTAGGTTCACATTGCCGTTCGCATTCCAACCCGTTAAGGGTCCAATCGGCTTTAAAAAAAAAAAAAAAATTTTTTTTATTTAAATTGGACCCGCAAGTGGGTACTACCAGGTCCCGACGGACCCTATTCACTTGCATGGGGGTCTGTCAGTAATCCAGTAATTTTACAGGAATTTAGCGGAGAAAAAATAGTGCTTACACAAATAATTTTTCTTTCCTCTGCTAGACTTGCCGGACTTACAATAGTGGCAGTCAGGTGGCAATGTGAACGAGGCCTTAGACATGCATATGGGGCCAAGCACAGTGCATGTTTATCAGGTAGTTTGCGGGGTTATCTACCTGAAATAAGGGTCTTTTGTGTATGGTCAGGATAACATCAGAAAGTGGTTTTATTGAGGAGGGGGGTGGTGTCTTGTTGCTATGTAACTTGCCATCTGTGCGAAAGATGGGAATGGTGGGTATGCCTGCACCTTCTTGACCATCATTTTTATGGGACGCAATGGGCAACAGCAAGTTCTGATGCACCCCATTATAGTCAATGGGGTTAGTCGGCGCTGCTGTTTTTTCAGCGGGTGTAGGGGAATAAAAAGATGGTGCAGTCTGTTTTTTTTTTTTTTTTTTTTCCCCCCAGCAGCCCAGACTGCATTCACAACTATACTGTGAAAGGGGCCTTTAAAGGTTTTTTGGAGACTAAGAACTATGCCTTTTGTGTGTTAAAAAAATAAACCTGTACTTCCCTCCAGCGCTCCCTTTGGGGTCTTGCACCTGTCTATTTATGCAATCCTCCTACTGAGCTGCAGCCTGATGCCTGGGCCCAGGAACTCCGGCTCAATGTGTCATTCTGCCTTTCAGCGAATTGCTGGCCAAGGCGATTTGCTAAGTGGCAATATAACAAATTGGGCCCTGTTAAGTCCTCCTTGGTGCCACAATGCAGCTCAAGAAGAGAATGGCATCAGGCGATTGGAGCAGGTTCTTGGTTACTGCTTTCCATAGACTTGGGCCCAAAAAAAGACCATTATTTGGAAGCACTGAATACTCAACCTGATCTTAAACCTATGTGATTTGCCCTGGTTTACCCACAAGTATGACTACTGGAATGCAAATCATCCCACACTGATCTGATGGTGACTTTTTCTAAGTTCCAAGAAATGTGCTGTGTATGGCCTTTAGTTCTTTCATATTAAAGGGAACCTGTCACAAGGTTTTTCCCTATAAGGCTGCTTACACGCCACTATGAATGTCGTTCCTATCACATCTGTTATATAAGGCTATTGTTGCAATTAAGAGAAAAAGGACTTTAAGTGCTGCATCTATATGCATATGATTATATTAGTTATTGAGGCTTTAGTCACTGCCAGTTGTGGCTGGAAGGCAAGGCACTTCCTATGTCACTTACTGAAGCATCAGGTTCTGCGCCTGTATGTAACATCCTCAACGAAGTGTAGAGGATGATCGCCAGGAGCCCAGGTTCACCCTGATATGGCAGGGTTTCACCCGATTGGGCAGGATAGGTATTATGTAGTCCCGACCAGTGGTATCAGTCATGGAGGGTGTCTTGAATTCAAGGCAGGTACACATGTGTGCAGTGGTGTCCTGAAGCTGACTGGCTGCTGCAATTAAAAAGCTCCTTGCCAGTCAATTGCTTCCGCCGAGGCTTGATAAAAGGTAAGCATCGATGACTACTTGCCGCCTCAATGACGACTTGGCCTAAAGCACAGTTCTTTTTCTTCGGATTGCAAGAACTGCCTAATAACACGGACATGGTAGGAATGATGATATAAATACCTAAAAACCCGGTGACAGGCTCCCTTTTTATAAATCAATCTGCCTGCACATCTTTAGGTAAGTGTTGAACACTAAAACCAGGTTTTCTGCACAATGTAATTACATGGAGCTTTTTTGATCTGTTTTTTTTTTTTTTTTTTTTTTTTTCTTCTTATGTGCTTATGTGCCCTTTTTTTTTTTTTTTCCTATCAAAACTTGGCTTTTTAAATAGTTACTTTTTTTTCTTTTTTCCTTTTTTTTTTTTCCTTTTTTTTTTCTTTCCCCCTCTAGGCTTTACAATTGCTACCATAGGGAATAGAGACATGGCAAGCAATGTCACTAATAAAACGGACCCTCGGTCTATGAACTCCAGAGTCTTTATTGGGAACTTAAACACACTAGTGGTGAAGAAAGCGGATGTAGAAGCAATCTTTTCTAAATATGGCAAGATTGTGGGCTGCTCCGTACACAAGGGTTATGCATTTGTGCAATACAACAATGAACGCACTGCCCGTACTGCTGTAGCAGGGGAGGATGGACGAATGATAGCTGGGCAGGTCCTGGGTGAGTGACTGGAAAAGTGTTTTTTAATGGGATATATGATGGCTTATATGGAGTTTACATTCTGCACATAATCTTTATCTGCAAACCAATTATTTCTTTAGGCAGGTCATGGCTTTTTATTTGGAAACCTTTATGTAACAGCCAAGCTGGAATTTAGTTTGGTGTGTATGTTCCCTTTAAGCTGCCTAAGGCTGGGTTCACACCTCGTTTTGTACTCACGGCTCCCGATACTGTCTGACCCTGCAGAAGCCCCCAGGAAAGGGGTTTCCCCATTGCCTCCCCCATCCCCGGTTTTATAATTACCTGTTGATGGGGTCGGGTCCGCGCTGCTTCTGGCTCCGGTGTGGCGTCTCCTGTGTCGTTGCTATGCGCTACGAGGCGAAATGACGAGTGACTTCTTCAATGCGACGTCACTTGTCAATGCGCAGTGCATAGCAACAACGCAGGAGACTCCACACCGGAGCCAGAAGCAGCGCGGACCCGACCACATCAACAGGTAATTATAAAACCGGGGATGGGGGAGGCAATGGGGAAGTGGTGCCAATAGCCAGCGGGAGAGAAGAAGCAGCAGGGCTCTAGACCCCAGGAAAGGCGGGGAGAGAAGCGGGCAGCGAAGGCCTCTCTCCTCCTACCTTTCCAAGGGGCTTCTGCGGGTTCTGAAAAACTGGGGATGGGGAAGGTAATGGGGCAGTGGCGCCGGCAGTCTCTGGACCCCAGGATGAGGCAGGGGCAGAGAATCTGGCAACGACGGCAAGTCTCTGGACACTGCAAATGCCACTGCAGTTCATTGATTTAAAGCGCCCGCTTTAAATCATTGAACTGCAGTGGATTATCGGCGTATAACACGCAGATAGACTTTAGGCTAAAAAATTTTAGCCTAAAAAAAAATGCGTTATATGCCGATAAATACGGTATTTAATAAAAAAATAAACAAAAATTGACACCAACTAATCCTATAAAAATATACATAGACAAGACATTTGAAAATATTTACATCCATGTAGGAGGGGGAACAGCGAGTGACAAAGGATGTTGATTAAAGGGGCAAACACCAAAATCTTATCCCATATATTGCACAAAATACATCAAAAAATATATTTATACTATAGTGCATATATCAAATGGGAACCTACAAAAATGTGCTTCAGCTAAATTGCGCTCATGGACATATTAGGTAGATAACGCAATTTCCGTACATAACTTTAATATTGCGCACATTCCATATCACAAATGGTAAACTTGCATAAGTAGTGACAGTGCCTGGGATAGTCACTCATGTTCCCCTGCCTCACCTTCCATCACTTTTCAAAAGGAAAATTGCTGTGTTTTTACCCTCTATAAATCTAATTGGTCCTGCATGACTTCCCAATAAAAGATATATAAATCACCCTCTTTTCCAATTAAAAAATAAACATGTATGATCTGTCACATCACATCCCAGAAATGGAATAAAAAGTGATCAAAAAGTCATACACGAGTGGTGCTGAAAAAACTTCATCCCGCAGTGCCCTCATACAGCCATCTATAGCCTTCATACAGCAGTCTAGATCAAAAATATTTTATATTAATAGGAATCACAATCGGGAAGTTTTAAACATATTTTGTTTGAAAAGTTTGGCTGCGCCATACATTTTATGATCAAATTAGGTGTAATTAGAGTGCAATTGGTTGTACAACAAAAAATACAGCCCTCATAAAGGTCTGTAGATAAGAAAATTAAGAGTTATGGCTCTTAAAATGCGAAGAGGTAAAAACAATGTGTTCTAAAGGCTGTGCCTTAATGGGTTAAGAAAGCTGTGATCAGTGCAGTGCAAATATAAATAACCTGGCTTTTCTTGTGTTTTTTTTTTTTTTCTTTCTATTAAAGATATCAACCTAGCTGCTGAGCCCAAACAAAACCGAGGAAAGGGAGGAATCAAGCGATCAGCAGCTGACATGTATGGGTAAGTAAAGCTTTAGAGGGTAAGTTATCATTCCCTGCACTGGCACAGAGTGGCAAAATTGTGCAATTCCTGTGTAGTCTTTGCTCAAAGTGTGAAAATGTTATGCTACTCTGCACTGGTGCAGGAAATGGTAAAGTCCTCCCTCAGTGGTCCAGGCACAAAGGCCCAGATTTACTGAACAGAAAGCCAACCAAAAAAGCACCTCTGAAAACCTCACAGTAAATAATTTGTGTGCAATTTATAATACACTAACCAACATGTGGACTGTTAGAATTTTGCTTTCACTTTCCATCAGATTTACAAATATGTAGACATTTTGAAATCCTGACATTCTTGGTAAATATGGGCCTTAGTTTGGTTACTTAATAAAATATTTAAGATTTTAGCCTAGGCTTGTCTGTATAGCTGGTTGTAAATTACAATGAATTGCTGGCAATGCTTAAAGGAGTAGTCCAGTGGTGACTCAGTGGTTTACAACTTATCCCCTATCTTAAGGATAGGGGATAAGTTGCAGATCGCGGGGGTCCGACCCCTGGGGCCCCCCGCAATCTCCTGTACGGAGCCCCAACAGCCCGCGGGAAGGGGGCGTGTCGACCTCCGCACGAAGCGGCGGCCGACACGCCCCCTCCATACAACTCTATGGCAGAGCCAAAGCGCTGCCTTCGGCAATCTCCGGCTCTGCCATTGAGATGTATTGAGGGGGCGTGTCGGCCGCCGCCTCGTGCGTTGGTCGACACCCGCTATCTCGGCGGAGAGCCGGGGCCCCGTACAGAGAGATCGCAGGGGGCCCCAGCGGTCGGACCCCCCGCGATCTCAAACTTATCCCCTATCCATAGGGTAGGGGATAAGTTTTTCACCACTGGACTACCCCTTTAAACATGTGTTATAGCGAACCTATCACATTTCTGGGTGGTATACATGCATTCAACTCTTTAAAGTGTATCGGTTAGTTTAAAAAAAATAAAAATAAAATAAAAAAAATATACATATATATATATATATATATATATATATATATATATATATATATATATATATATATATATATATATATATATATATATATATATATATATATATATATATATATATATATATATATATTTATTTGACATGTCAGAGAATGTAAAGTTTGGATTGGTTAGGCTCACTGCCCCACCGTTCAGACAAAAGGGCAAGGATAAGTTTGGTAGTGCCCAGTTATCTTTGTCTTGCTGCCCCAAAGACTTATAATGGAGCAGCAAGACAAAGATGGCTGAGAGCCTGGAAGAAAAACCCTGGTGCTGTGCTTTTCCTTGCTTGTTCTGATCGTGTGGATCTAAAAAAAAACATTTGAGTTTTACTTTACTTAATGATCATGGATTGTTTTATAGAAAAAATGTTTCTACATGCCAAGAAACAGCATGCAGCAATTTTTCATGCCTCCATAAAACTTTAAAATCAAGGGTGTAGTCACACATACAGTATCCTTCCCATATTTGATGCTGCAAATTTCAGTATGAACTAAATGACTAAACACAGCTTCAGATATGTGCAGAATACTGTACATGTGAATACACCCTAAGGGTGGGGGTCACGTGCTGTATTTTGCTGTGTATTTATTTGTAGCTGCCAATTTCTCTTTTGAAGTCAATGTGTAGGAAAATACACAACAGCAAATGTGCAGCAAAATATGGCATGTGACCCTACCCTAAAGGTCAGTTTACACATCCTCATTATTGCTGCAGATTTTGCTGCCTATTTACTTCAATGGGTATCAAAATCTGCAGCAAAAAAAGATCATGTAAACTGACCCAAAGGGTAAGATTACATGTAAATAGTCAGCTGTGGATTATCAACCGCGAAAATTCAGCTTGCAGACTTAACGCTGCAAAATACCAAGAATTTCAGCAGTGGGTAACCCGCAGTGGATTATTTGTGTAAATGTACCCTGGAAGGGATTTTTCTTTTTGCCTTGGACACATTTGCCTTTTGAATACATGTGTTGGCATGCATACCTCCATTTTGCCTCATTTGGCTACTGTACTGCAAAAGCCCTAACTTGTCAGCTGTCATGTGCAATTAACACATTTTAGTATGTATAAGTATATTCATGAAAATAGAGCCAGTACAGAGATCACTCTGCTGTGCATGTCATCAATTCAGTTGTCACTCCCAAATGTTACAAAAGTACACACAGGTCAGAGAAGATCCATGGTGTATACTTTCATCTACCATAAAGTGCACTTACAACAGTTTGCCTAAACAACCTGCTTAAAATAAAAAAAAATAAAAAACTAACCGCTAGAGGATACGTGAGGTCAGTGTCCTCGTAACTGGTGCCATACATTGTATATGTATAACAATCGGTTCCACAATCCCCTTGTTGCCTGATACTGTGATCGGTACCAGCTGTTATCAGCAGCGGGGACCTCCATGGATAATGGCCGACATAAGCGATCCAGCTTATTTCCCAATTAACCCTTCAAATGTCGTCATCAATATTGATCATGGCATCTGAAATATTGCAGGTGTGTACTCACGGTGCTATTGTGGGGTCCAATGTGTTAACATGGCTGGCAGAGCTTCCCTCACCTGCTCCAGCCAGCTGCTGCACTCTTCTCTAGTCTGCCTTCTAGCAGATTAGAGAAGTAGATCGCAAATACTGATCAGTCCTATGCATAGCACTGATCAGTATCTGCAATCACAAGATTGTATTTTAAACTTTTTATGGTCCCCACAGGGGACTGTTCATTGCAAACAATGTAAAAACAAAAATCCACCTATTGTATCTCCACGTGCGTAAATGTCTGAACTACAAAACTAAAATGTTAATGGTCCTGTACAGTGAGCGGCATAAACATAAAGTCCAAAATTGTTGCTTTGTCCGTGGTACTGACAAAAAACTACATATCATGGCTAGAGTTGAGCGAACTTACAGTAAATTGGCTCGTAGCAAACCTCGCAGCTCGACTGTTTACTTTAATCTGAATAAATCTGAACAGTTGCCTGAGCCCTTGGAAAGCTGAACTAATTTTATGCAGGCTAAAGTACGGTAATAAACAGCCGAGTTGCAAGGTTCGCTACGAGCCAATTTACTGTAAGTTCACTGGCACTGGCCGCTAATCATGGCACAATAAACTGAGCACTCATACAGCCCTGAATATGGAAAAATTTGAGTTAAAAGGTGTCTGAGTTGGGAAAGTTTAAAAATACTACTTTATTTTTTTTTATAGTATTGTAATTAGTATTGTAATATGAGCCTATAAACGTGGGTATCATTTTAATCTTTACTTGCAAAGAATAAAGTGTCAGTTTTACCGTAAAGTGCGCTGTGTAAAAACAAAACACCCAAAGTTGCAAAATTGCAGTTTTGTTTTCAGTTCTCCCACACAAATATTTTTGTATTGACCCCTTTAATTTTGTTGAAAGCAAAAAGTACAATTGGCCATGCAAAAAAAGCCCTCTTATGGTGCTGAAGATGGAAAAATAAAAGTTGTGACTCTTAGATGGCGAGGAAAAAACTAAATGCAAAAAAAATTGTCCTTAAAGGGGTACTCCAGTGGAAACTTTTTTTATTGTCCTTTTTAATGAACTGGTTAAAAATGAAAGTTAAAAAATCTTTACCCTTCCAGTATTTATTAGCAGCTGTATTTTATTGTCCAAAGTACTTTCTGACACCTGATGCCTGTATCAGGAACTGTCCAGAGCAGCATGGGTTTGCAATGAGGATTATATCCTGCTCTGGACAGTTCCTGATACAGGCATCAGGTGTCAGCAGAGACAAAAAGAGAATTTCCTTTTGTAGTATACAGCTGCTAATAATTACTGGAAGGGTAAAGACTTTTTAATAGAAGGAATTTACAAATTGTTTAACTTTCTGGCACCAGTTGATTTTAAAGAGATGTTTTCCAGCGGAGTACCCCTTTAAGGCCCAAATGGGCTGTCCTTAAGGGCTTAAACGCATATTTTTATTAAATGAACTTGCTGTTTGTGGAGTTAAAAAAAAAAAAAAGCTGTGGATATCCTATATTCTGTCTTGCTTTTATCCTATTGTTACCAGAGTAGCATCCATAATATATTTACTTGTCTGACTTCTAATGCTTGTGTGTGAAATTTACACATGTGGCTTGAAGGGTTTGTCCAGGGATAGTTTTTATCTTAATTTTTTTCTGGCAAGGGAGTAACTTCTAAAAACCAAAAGAAACTCCCCACCTTTCTTGTACCCGCACCACCATTCAGTATTGGAGCTCCACTCACCACTGGTCTGGGACATGACATCACATACCTGCTCATCCATTCTGCAGCCACAGTGGTACCCCACCTAGGTGACTTCTGGACTACAAACCCAGGGAACAGGAGCTTTGTATTAAGCAATGAGGGTGTACTTTTTATTTTATTTTTTTTAATGCTCGGACAATCCTTAATGACTAGTTCATTTTAAAGAGGTATTCCCATCTCCTGTAAGCTACATTATTGCATAACTTCATCTTCCTTTGGCTTCATGACTGTGGGCATGCCAAAGTAGGCCAGAGGGGGGCCAGGAAGGCTAAATCAGTAGATGGGAAAACCCTATTGCCCTCTGTAACCCCACGATGGTCTCCATTGATCTGGCTGATTTCAGGGCGGGATGCTAACTGCTTGAGTTCAAGCAAGCAATGTTCTGTTGCTGTCACCCTGCTGTTTACCTAAACAGTTGTGCTCCCTATGCTGATCTGCATCTAGTGGAGGCCAGCATCAAACATGCTGACAGCGTGTGTTTCCTGAGTCCTGCACTGTTATCAGTATATTTACATACGCACGCAACAGCTTATAGTACTGCAGCCATAGAACACTTAACCCCTATCTGCAGGCCTCGGCTCTCCCCATGCAGGAGGCGTGTTGGCTGCAGCATGATGCCGCAGCTGACACCCCCCTCCATGTATCACTATGGGAGAGGTGGTGATGCAGAAGTGTTTCATCCCTGTCTCCCATAGAGCTGAAAGAGGGGGCGTGTCTGTCCACCTCTTAGTGAGGTCGACGACAGACATGAGCCGGGGCCCTGTATGGGAGATCCCGGGGGGACCCAGAGGTCAGACATCCCTGTGGATGGGGGTGAAGTGTTCTATGGCTTCAGTACTCCTTTAATATCTTTCCTGTTCTGTTTGATAGCCCCAGGGCTGTTGCAGAGCAGGTTGTCAGCTCATAATTCTATGGGCAGCGTGTTACTATGCTGCACATACTTCTCTGCAGGGTGCAGCAGGATATAACCCTAGGCAATAAATAATAAACAGAGGCAGCAGCTTAAATATCCAGAGAATGGGGCATTTTTATGTTTAGTTTAATGTTTTTGTATTGTGTGTAATCCACCTAGATGAATGAGACGGGAATACCCATATAAGGCAAACACAACATTTAAGAAAATTTTTCCTGCTTTTGTCCTCAGATCCGATCTTGTTCCTGGCTCCTGCATGGAGCATATGATGTGAGTCTGAACGTAGTTTTGTTTTGAACAGCATCATCACAGCAGTCACCTTTTTTTTTTTTTTTTTTTTTAATAGGTCATCAATGTAACATTGTACTTTGCTGCACATACACACAAATGATTTGCTCATAGTCCTGTGTGGCACATGTTGTGATAGAAAGGATTGGACATGTGTATTTAAAGCTTAACTTAGATGATGATCCTGCAGTAGGATATAGATGTTTAAATCTTTGTAGCCTGAGAAGTGCCCGGACAATAGTGTTCAGGATACAAATTTGCTGGAAATCCCATAGATTTGCATGCAACTTCTGGCATATTGGTATCTGGATTGCTCATGTTTCTGGCTACGAAGGTATCCAGTAGGTTTAAATATACATACTACTGGCAGACCATCATCAGAGTGGCACTTTAAAAACTCCCGATTTTTGTTCTGCTGGAAGAAAAGCTTAGCTTCATAAGTTTTCGGCAGCAGGTTGTCTCAAATATTTAGTTTAATATTTAAAATGTTTTCACAGGTTAAATAGACCTTAAAGGGAATCTGTCACTAGGTTTATGTTGCCCTTCTTGAGGGCAGCATGACCTAGTGACTGACGCTAAACAGAACGGTATTACTTTGTTCTGTGCAGCTGTTTAACTTGTATCTAGGAGAATGAGTGCCATGCCCCGCTGCTCCCTCAACCCATTGGACATTGACAGCTGTCTGTTTATACTGTATATGGGCAGAAAGCTTCTCAATAAATTGGTGGGCAGAGGGAACAGGTCCTCATAAACTTAAAGGACTACTGTACACGTGCACATAATGGAGTACTAGTGCGCTCTGTATCTTTACCAGTGGTCTCCAAACATTGAAAGTCAATACTACAGCTCCCCCAACATTCCCAAACATCCAATGGTTGTCTGTGAATGCTAGGAGTTGCAATTTTGCAACAGCTGAATGTTCACGAGTTTAGAGCACTAGTCTCCAAACTTTGACTAAAGGAAAACTTCTGCACAAAACAGTTAAGTAATTCATTCTGATCAGCATCTGTCACTAGGTTTTGCTGCCCTTACATAAGGCTGCATAAACCTAGTGAGAGTCTCTTTAAATTCAGGCATGTGGTCATAGTAACATTGCAAATTTATGGTCTGGATTTTTAACTATTAAAATGCCACACACATTCAAACTTTTTTTTTCCTTTTCTTAGGTCTTCCTTTGACTTGGACTATGATTTTCAGCGAGACTATTATGACAGGTATGTGAATACCTCAACTGAAATTAGGTTTGGCGGCTTCATGCTGGAGGTCATAATTTAACTACTGCGAATTGTTCTTACAGCTACACAGCCGCCCGTGTGCCACCACCGCCACCACCAATAGCTCGAGCTGTTGTACCTTCAAAACGTCAAAGAGTTTCTGGAAATACATCCCGTCGGGGAAAGAGTGGTTTTAACTCCAAGAGTGGTCAGCGTGGTGGTTCTTCAAAGTCTAACAGATGTAAGTTGAGCATTTTATGTTTTTGAGCATACTCTTTTCATGGAATGTAGCATCCTTAACCCCTTAAGGACCAGGGGTTTTTCCGTTATTGCACTTTCATTTTTTCCTCCTTACCTTAAAAAAATCAAAACTTACAATTTGGCACCTAAAAATCCATATGATTTTTTTGCATCACCAATTCTACTTTGTAATGACGTCAGTCATTTTACCCAAAAATCTATGGCGAAACGGGAAAAAAAATCATTGAGACAAAATTGGGGGGAAAAAACACTTTAACTTTTGGGGGCTTCTGTTTCAACACAGTACATTTTTCGGTAAAAAACGACACCTCATTATTCTGTAGGTCCATACGATTAAAATGAAACCCTACTTGTATAGGTATGATTTTGTCGCACTTCTGAAAAAAGTCATAACTACATGCAGGAAAATGTATACGTTTAAAATTGTCATCTTCTGACCCCTATAACTTTTTTTTTTTTTTTCCGCATATGGGGCGGTATGAGGACTAATTTTTTGCGCCGTGATCTGAAATTTTTAGTAATACAATTTTTTTTTATTGATAGGACTTGTTGATCGCTTTTTATTCATTTTTTCATGATATAAAAAGTGACCAAAAAGACACAATTTTGGACTTTGGAATTTTTTAGCGCGTACGCCATTGACTGTGCGGTTTACTTAATTATATATTTTTATAATTCTGACATTTCTGCACGCGGCGACTTTTTTTTTCAATATTTTTTTTTGCTGTTATAGCTCCCATAGGGACCTATAACACTGCACACACTGATCTTTTACATTGATCAGTGGTTTCTCATAGGAAACCAGTGATCAATGATTCTGCTGCTTTAATGGATCTCAGGCACTGAGCAGTCATTCGGCAATCGGACACCAGGAGGCAAGGTAGAGACCCTCCCCGTGTCCTACAGCTGTTCAGGACGCGGTTTCGATGCGGCGATCCCGAACAGCCCCGAGCTAACCGGCAGTGATTTACTTTCACTTTAGACGCGGCGTTCAACTTTGCACGCAGCGTCTAAAGGGTTAATAGCGCGCGGCACAGCGATCAGTGCTGCACGCTATTAGCCCTGGGTCCCGGCCGGGTCTGACCCGCTATGATGCGGGGTCACGTCGTTGCCCTGCGTTATAGAAAGGAAAGGTACGTCCTTGGTCCTTAAGAGGTTAAAGTCCCCTAAATCCTTCTCTAAAAACTGGTAGTTCTATGTACTGTGGCTATTTGTGGCTATTTCTTTAAGACCACCACCCTAAATTGATCTAGAGATAAATGCACGTCTCAGGTAGCACTAACATCTATCAAGCATTTATGACATTTCCTCAGGATGTCATAAATGTCCCATATAGGTATACCCCTTATATGCTTCTTTTAAAGGTATCTAAATATCAGACTCCATTACCTCCTCTTGTATGTAGATTTATAACAAATATTACCTTTTACAGTGAAGGGAGATGATCTTCAGACCATTAAAAAGGAACTCAGCCAGATAAAGCAGAGAGTAGATTCTCTACTGGAAAGTTTGGAACGTATTGAGCGTGAGCAATCAAAACCAGGTAAATAATG